>NW_022280044.1:8822788-8835474 GCF_004355925.1 Anarrhichthys ocellatus | reverse complement strand
ATATGCGCAAATACAACGAAATTCAAATAGTGTGTATTTGCACACACTTCATGCACACTTGCATACAACACCAGCAGACACTGTACACACACCTCTCACAGATGAGTGGCTAGTGGCAAGAAAAATAAAGTTTCCATCGTCTTTGGAGTAGAAAAAAAGTAGTTCTTCTTTGAGAGTGAAAATTGCCGTTTTGGCTGTTTTTTGATTTCAGGTCACGTAGTGTAGTTGTTTTGTTTTTGCGTATTCAAATGTGATTCGGTGCACAAAGAGGTGTCATGGAAACTTTCTTTTTTTTTTTTTTTCTTGTTTCTAGCCACATGACTTACGATGGTTTGAATTAGCCCTGTAAACCCTGACCCTGGATCAGCCTTTTGCCTGTGACAGGAGCTGATCTGGGATCAGGCTTCAAGCTTTGTGGATTGAGCAGAACTGTGGCTGTGTGATGTTTTGACTGACGGGCACTGTGTGAGGAAGAGGTTTGATTGACTCTATACAACTTATGTCCCGATCCGAGTCTGGGAGCGCCGGTTATGTGGATCACTGAACCAGCCTGAATATTAAGTCATGAAGCTGTGAACAGAATTATGTTAATCTCAACGAAAATACTCTGGATTAGTCTGTTGAATAGTGCGTGTACTTGGAAATACACTTTCATCAAAGAGGTTTCTTTTTTGGATAGACGGACGTCGATTTTTCCATTTGGTTTCTTTCAGTATTATGTTTTTACATAAGCCATAAACTTCCATTGACATAATATTCTAGTGTAACAGGCTGCTATTACACGCGAGGGTTAAACCGTTCATTGATATGTTAGCGAGTGAGTTACGTTATCCACAGAACACGTGTGCTCCCGGTAAGACATAAGAGTTCAAATCATGAATAATTGAGCATCAAGAACTTGCCTCTACACGACAGATATAGCGTAGAACCGCATTTATACCTGAAGTCTTCGATTTCAGTGCTAATTCTGAGCTTGGCCTACAAATAACGCCAGAATTGCAAAGAAAAAAAAAAAGAAAAGAAATCAGTGCATCAACCAGGAAGAAAACTATTTATATTTCTGAAAAATGAACTCCTATTCACAAAAGTGCCAATCCGACCAACAAAGACTGGAGGTTCTTATGTATCTGTCTTTGACTTGTAGATTATTTTCTTTATATCTTCTTATTTACTTGAATGTGCACACGTTTTGTGCAGAACATTGCTGCTCTATTTTCCTTATCTTTAAAGTTACCTTATTTGCCATTGATTCTATGGGAAGAGTGGCATGCATTACTGTGGGCGCCTCAATAAGGAATTCAATTAAGGCAGTTTAATTCTGTCGGTGGGGAAATGACTTGAGTAATTACATAAAACTGGTCTTTTGCAGCTACTTATTTTCCATTATTAGTCTTCTAATGGTTTTCACTGTGCATAGCTAAGCTGCAGCTGTTTCTTTGGAATCATACAAATGATTTCATGCGGTGGAAACGGGAGTGTAATATTTAGCATTTTCATGGGGTCCCCACAGCCGGCCCCTCAAACTCAGCGCTGATGGAAATATTCTAGTACTGGCATGTGGCAGATGATGCAAAATTGTGGAAATTTAAACGACTATCATAGCAGACAATTGCAGGTACTAACCGTTATTGTCATAGTTTACCAAAGTTTTGTCATCCTGAAGGCTGGTTGAAAGGATTTACTTGATGTCTTTGTTTTCAATACTCGACTTATTGTAATTCACTTGGTTTGACCCAGTCGATAAGACTTGGTTTGTCCCAGTCGGCATGACAGAGTTTTTGCTTCAGGCCATTTGAAAACTTGCTTCTTTTCATTAGAAGCTGCAATAGCTCAGTCCCTCTCTTCTCAGTTTTATTTTTTTCTCAAGTTCAAGTACTGTTTCAGGGAGTTAAAAAAAACTAAATAATCCTGAAGACTGCAATAACTATATTGTCCAAAATCAGGCACCCCAGAGGCACAGATCCACCGACTAGCTAACGGCTCTCTAAAGGTGAAGCTAACCGAGGCAACTACTGGACATTTTTCTAAGATTAAAAATCTGGATTCAGTGATTTACATTAAAAAGTATTATAAGTTAAACTAATATGTATGTTCTGATACATCGACAGGGATTCAGATGCAATTCTAATCACTTCTGAGAAGTGGAGTAAAAGCCTCATTGGAACATGTCACACGGAGAAAATATAAAAAGAGAGGAAAATAAATAGGAGTTGAGGATACAAGCCTTTCCTGCTTTTTCTTGATCTTTTTTTCCTGATCAGGATATTCTGGGCTATATTTTTGGATAATTGTGTTTAGTCCTAGTCTGGCTGCATGATCAGGAACCTTGTTATCTAAAAGGGGAATGAACAGACATCACGAAATATCTCAAATCTGACTCGTCTTCCGTCCTAGAAGCTGTTCAAGTCTAATATCAAAAATCTGAAGCCACGCTTGGCTTGGTCATGTTGTCTATGCTACAAATGTTTACAATGCTACATGTTTGTAAAAATACTTTTCATACGCCACCACTGACCAGTCCTGATGTGTATTCTCTGCTCTGGTCCTCATTTCTTTTTACATGTATTTATTTTTCTCTATTGTTTATGATTTTTTTTTTTTTTTTTTTTTTTTTTTTTTTCGCTCTGCTCTAAATTACTCTTTAAAACTGTGACTTGACTTGACTTTATCGACGGTATGAATGAGTGACGAGAAAACTTATACACGACACACAAACACGAACATGAAAAACAAAACAAATGCATACAGGAAACGGCAACAATATTAAAAAAAACGTGTAAAGGAAAATATATTGAATTTAAAGTTGTTCAGTGGAAATACTGTACAAAACAAATAAAGTTACGTTGCAACCCTTTAATGCAAATGTTTCATCTTTGATCACAATGCAATGTTACTGTATTACAGTATATACAGTGCTGTGAAAAAGTATTTGCCGACTCATCCAGGTCGTCATAAAAGACCCCAGAACAACATCTAAAGAACTGCAGGCCTCGGTTAAGGTCAGTGTTCATGATTCAACAATAAGAAAGACGGCATCCAGGGGAGAGTTCCAAGGCGACAGCCACTGCTGAGCAAGAAGAACACACAGGCTCGTCTCACATTTGCCAAAAGACATCTTGATGGTCCCCCGAGACTTTTGGGCAAATATTCTTTGGACTGACGAGACAAAAGTTGAACTTTTTGTAAGGTGTGCGTCCCGTTATATCTGGCGTAAAACTAACAGCATTTCATAAAAACAACATACCAACAGTCAAACATGGTGGTGGTAGTGTGATGGTCTGGGGCTGCTTTGCAGCTTCAGGACCTGGACGACTTGCCATAATTGATGGAACCATGAATTCTGCACCATCTCATCTGAAATTAGACAAATTGTCTCATGAATGTGATTTTGAAGGGCTTTAATTTTGAAATGCTACATCAGAATGTCCTGGTTCTCTTTTTAAAATAAATATTGTATTACTGGATTCTATCCATATTATTTATAAAATATATACGCAAGGTTAATTTTGACATTAATAATTGTTAGTTAATTTGATATTCTATTTCATTGTATATATTGTGCATTTTATATATACTATTTTACTGTTATTCTTATTGTATATACTGTGCATTTGATTTTTTATATTTTTACAGTTATTTTTATTTACGTGTACACATATTGCTGCTGTAGGTGGCGACAAAAGTACCAGTTCGGGATGTAAACCGCCGTTTATAAACTAAAAGAAGAAGAATTAAAAGTTAGCACCGGAAGTCTTTTTCCTTTTTTTCTGGCTCACGCTGTTGTGGAAACCCGCAGTTCGCAGACACACACTAGCTGTTTCCCCCTTTGAGTCTGAAGGTAAACAAACTCCCTAATATCAGAGAACATGGGATATAATTCACAGACGAGTACGTTTGTAGTCCGTCTTTATTTTTAGAGGTAAAAACAAATTAATTTACAAGCTAATTTCGACGCATCTTGAGGCTAACGAGCGTTAGCAGGTGCTAGCTAACGTGATAGTAAAGCGAAAGCTAGCGAGGACCTGGCACTCTTAATAGGAAATATAGCTTAGCTTTGTCATGGCATATGTTAGTACGCAAGCTAAAGCTAGTGTTATAAACATACGTGAACACATGAGGTAGTGCTTCTTGTAACGAGAAGGTTTAACCCAATTTACAGGAAAGTGTTACGAAGTCCCACTTAAATTAGTCTGGTGGTTGAACGTGTTTATGCAAATAATCTAGTAAATGTAACGTCCGTTATCACCAGAAAGAGGATGTTTTGTGACTTAATAACTTTGACAAACACTACGCAGCTATGTTTGTTGTTTGGTTCAATCTTTGCACTACTGTTTAGTTAGATATATAATATTATATTTCATTGTATATATTGTGCTTTTTTAAAATATTTTTTACTCTTATTTTTATTGTTCATATTGTGCATTTTTTTATATTTAATATTTTTTACTCTTATTTTTATTGTATATATTGTACATTTTTTTATATAATTTATTTAAGTAGTTTAACTGTACGTGACTTTTTCTACTTGTAACAGATACCAGAGATGAAAAAACAAGACAGACAAGAAGAGTCTGCCACCCAGGGCGGTGAGGACGCTCCGCCGACACCAGGAGGGACGGAGTCACCTGCAAAAGACAGCTTGGACAGCAACAGCCCCAAAGAGTCTGAACCTCAGACGGACACGCCGCCACAGACGGACACGCCGCCACAGACGGACACGTCTCCACAGACGGACACGTCGCCACAGACGGACACGCCGCCACAGACGGACACGCCGCCACAGACGGACACGTCGCCACAGACGGACACGTCTCCACAGACTGTCACACCTTCACAAGGCAACGAGGCAGGAAGTGAAGGTAAAGTTTGAACTATTTACCAGGTACATTGTACGTTGTTGACAGGACCGTCTCTGTTACATGAGAACCGGTGATGGTCTCTGTTGGGAGAGGACGTAGTTGTCCTACCTGCCACTGTGGATGGCTAGAGTGCATTGAGTTGTAATAGATCAGCATTAATAACAACAATGATTGATATATTTAATCCTTAATAATTGGTTCATCTTTCTCACTAGTCATCAGCAAAGACACTGGTAAATTACTTTTGTTTTTATCACATTGTGTTTTATCAGCCACTTGCCATTTTTGGAGTTATTTTAAAGACTAAATGTCTTTGAAGCTTCACTGCAAGTGCCTCAACTTTTTGCCACGTCTGATTCCAAGAATTCACAAAAAAAAAATGTCCCTTTTTCCCTCCCTTTACTGCGTCTAGTTGCAGAGGCGGCCCTTTCTCAATGTGACATGGCTGAGGAGCTGAGCCGGCAGCTGGAGGACATCCTCAGCACATACTGTCGGGAAACCATTTCAGACGACGCCTGCTCCGTGCCCAACGGCCAGTCACACAGCCCCGAGCTCAACGGCCTGAGCAACGAGCGGGGGGGCGGCAAGCCAGAGGGCAAAGTCAACGGAGCTGGCAACGGAGGGCAGAAGAAGACTCAGGAGAAGAAGAAAGTGAAGGGTCTGGGTAAGGAGCATCTCTAATAATTGCTTATTACAGATAACTGTTAACAGTTTGGAGGCTAGTTATGTGTTTTCTAACCGGCTCTCTGATTGTGTCCTGTCTCTATTCAACTTGTTGACACAGGCAAAGAGATCACTCTTCTCATGCAGACTCTGAACACACTGAGCACCCCGGAGGAAAAGCTTGGAGGCCTCTGTAAGAAGTACGCTGAACTGGTGAGTGTTTCACGCAAAGTCTAGCCCGAAGCACTACTGTTGATCTTTAAAACATTTCGGTGGGTTGGTGTGCATGAACGTTTGAGAGGTAGACCGTGTGTGTGTGTGTGTTTGGATGTACGAGAGCTGAATGAAGCTGATGTGTGTGATGTGTGTGTCCCAGCTGATGGATGAAGATGGGTCCGCTGTGCTGCTATTGGCTAAAGGAGAAGCAAAGCCTCCGTGTTGTTTTAGCATCATGTGCTGTAGTCCCATTACGAAGGAAGCAATGTACGGTTAATGTAGGTCACATTACATACGGGGTCGATCTGTAGAAAATCAAATATCACAATATTTGTTAACAAATACCTCGATATCGATACTTTTGGGTTCACTATTGGTGCTATTTTTGATCAATAATCATTAGTAATGTGGATATATTGACTCCGTGGGTTAAGACAAATAGTAAAACAGACTGTTAAAACATTACATCACTTTACTGTAATGAAGCCTTTAAAACCATTATCCAAAATCCAAGATGATACCCAGTCTCATATCCCAATATCGATATATTTAGATATATAATACCCAACTGTAATTATACTACTACTCTACTACTTGTTGAACAGCTTATTAGAAAACAAAGTAGTTAACTTCAGATGATAATAGTATTGTTTTAATATTACCAAGTGACGAGTGTCTATGACCCCAAACAGATGAACCGTAACATGTAATTAACACACGGCATCATTTTGTTTTCGAGGCGTCCTGTTTGGTAAAACAAGTCTAATATCAGCTGTCCAATCTTGTGGAACAACATCAAAATGCCTCTGTGTGTCTGTGACAGCTGGAGGAGCACCGCAACACCCAGAAGCAGATGCGGGTGCTGCAGAAGAAGCAGAACCAGGTGGTCCAGGAGAAAGACAACCTGAGGAACGAGCACAGCAAAGCCCTGCTGGCTCGCAGCAAGCTGGAGAGTCTCTGCAGGGAGCTACAGAGACACAACCGCACTCTGAAGGTAACGGAACAGCACCGGCGTCCTGCATGTAGACTCCTAACTGCTGCATCCATCCGATAAATGACTTCCTGCAGCTGTGGCCTGTCTAAGGTCCAGTTTCTGTGTATTTATCAGTTTATTTAAACGCAGTTTTGGGTCTTTGACTCCTTCGATTAGCTGCCTTCATGAGATGCATTTGCTAAAAGTTTGTTTTCCAGATGTTTTTTTAAACTGTAGTTTGTTGAGGTGCATTACCGAATAACCAGAATTGATCACTTTAAGATGATTCTGAGGTTAGCCAGCTTTTCAAAGTGGAAACAAGCAGCACATCATTTTCCACTTCTATCTTCAACTTCTGTCCGTCTGCAGGAGGAGGGAATGCAAAGAACGCGTCTGGAGGAGGAGAAAAGGAAGGAGGTGACCTCCCACTTCCAGGTGACGCTGAACGACATCCAGGCTCAGATGGAGCAGCACAACGAGAGGAACGCCAGCCTCCGACAAGAGAACACGGAGCTGGCCGAGAAACTGAAGAAGCTGTACGAACAGTACAAACTACGAGAAGAGGTTTGTGCGCACTGTCCTCCACAACGGCGTCCTTTAAGGGCTTTAGTTCTCTTTGATTTCAAACTGCAAGCGGAATGCCTTTTACGGGATGTGTGACAGGCTTTGTATTTCTCTGACCAGCACATAGACAAACTGGTGAATCACAAAGATCTGCAGCAGCAGCTGGTGGACGCCAAGCTGCAACACGCTCAGGAGCTGCTGAGGGAGTCGGAGAAATGCCACGACAGAGAGAAACACTTTGTAATTATCCTCCTGACTCACATTTACAAAAACAAGCACTGTGTGTGTGTGTGTCCTCCTGTTTTTAATGCGTATATGTTCCCGGGATTGGTCTCCTCAGCTGCTGAAAGAAGCCGTGGAGTCTCAAAGGATGTGTGAGCTAATGAAGCAGCAGGAAGTTCACCTCAAGCAGCAGGTTTCTCATCAAGCCTTTACTCTTCACCTTTTACAGTCGGACTGTGATTGACAATGTTTGCATCCTAATATGATCAAACCTGTTGTGTTGTTGTTGTTCAGCTCTCACTGTACACAGAGAAGTTCGAAGAGTTTCAGACCACTTTGTCCAAGAGCAATGAAGTCTTCACCACGTTCAAACAGGAGATGGAGAAGGTGAGGTGTCCGAGGCCGTAAGATTGAGAGGACGAATTGTATTCGCTTTTTGCAGGACGTGACGGTTGTGTTTCCTTTTGTGTCTCAGATGACTAAAAAGATCAAGAAGCTGGAGAAGGAGACGGCTATGTATCGGTCCAGGTGGGAGAGCAGCAACAAGGCTCTCATGGAGATGTCAGAAGAGGTAAAGCAGCTTTTAAGGTTGTTTGTTGACCGACCACTTTGAGATCGCCAGAATACAGTACTTATTTTTTTATAATGATGGATATTCAGTTCAGATGTGGCGATTTATTTGATCAAAGGCTGACGTGTGCATCGCGTGTGTGTGTGTGTGTGTGTGTGTGTGTGTGTGTGTGTGTGTGTGTGTCGTCTCCAGAAGTCTGTGCGGGACGTTGAGTTTGAAGCTCTCCAGGGTAAAGTGCAGCGGCTGGAGAAGCTTCGACGGGCCCTGAAAGTCGAACGCAACGAGCTCAACAAGAAGGTTCAGAACCTCAGCGGTCAGGACGCCGTCGCCCCCGCCTCTGACCCGCAGACCGACTCCCCCTCTCCGCCGCCCACAGACTCTCTGTTGCATCCCGACAGCCTCCCTGTCCCGGACTCCGCCCCCTGCTCCCAGTCCTGCCACTGTGACCAAGAACTGGACACAGACGCCCCGCTAGAAGAGGCGAGGGCTCTGCCCGTCGCTGAATGAAGCTAACGCTGCTCACGGCCTCCTCTCTCCCCCCTCCAGCATCAAGCCACCTAATATGAAGCCACCAGCCTGCAAGCCGCTCCTCCTCAGCTGGATGAAAGTGATGTGAAACACTGGTCCAGAAGCAGATCAGATAGCAAGGTTAACTTGTGTCCTCCCAGCATGCCCTGCAGGCTTTATAGCGTACATTATGTCAGTACATTTACATGCACACCATAACTGTTACTGTGAATGACCTCGTTAAGGTGACTAAAGGTGACACTCCAAAAGACGTGTTTCACATGCTGCTGTTTGTGGCTTTCAGTCGACCAAAAATATCGACAGAGTTCAGACTTCACTGATCACAGTAATTCAAAAAAGAGAAGTTATCCAGCTCTGCTAGAAACTTACACCTTAACTTGACCCTGTTTATATGACGGCAGCAGCAATCTGTAATAATCTAATTATCAGTACTACTTGACAGTGTGCATGTAAATGCACCGGCTGCCTCTGTGTTTCACTGCACATTCCCTTTTTTTGATTTGCATCAAATACAACTCAGCGAGAAAAAGCAACAGCGCTGCTCGGGATGACACAAGCCAGGCAGGTAAATGACAAGAGGAGTCATCAGTGTGTGTGTGTGTGTGTGTGTGTGTGTGTGTGTGTGTGTGTGATGTTTTAAAATCCATTCCCAGTAATTGAATGTTTTTCTTTCTGCTGAAGTCTTAACGGGGATGTGAAGATGATCATTTCTTTGGCCAGTCCAATTCTTAATATCATAGAAATAATCTAGAATTCTACAAATGTATTGAAGGACGTTTCTCACTCGCTCTAGATTTCTCTCATTCGCTTTTCTTTAGTTTCAGAGTTTTCAGTTCTTGTGGACCGTTTTAGGGAAATCATTCTTTGTTTGCGTCACACTGCTTCTTTTGTGCAGTTTTTCTCATTTGTATTTATTGTTTGAAGCATACTCTCTGATGTTGAAATGTATGTATTTTACAGAACACCACGATAACATAGATCTTGTTACACATTTACAAAATGTAATACGGTGTTCATTTCATGACTTTTCATTCCTAACCTTCCTGAGTTCAGTTGTTAGCTGCATTATTTTTACATGTCTGCTTATAACCTTATAATGACGACCACTTAGAGCTTGTGTGCGTGTGTGCGTGTGTGCGTGTGTGTGTGTGTGTGTTCAAAGGACCTTTGTGTGGAACAACAACACCATAAAAGGGTTGTGTAAGACACATGGCTATGATTGTCTCCTCCCATCCCTGGTAATGGCAGTAGCTTGTTATCAGGTTTCTACTAGAATGTTGGAGGACCTCTATGCAACGCTTGTCTGTTTCTTTTCCTGTGGCTGTCTCAACTGACGAGCACTTAGCTGAGAATGTATATTCATTAACTCCACTGTCTCGCATGGATGTATTGTATAAACAGACAACATATCTCACAGCAGAACTTTATTTTTGCTTAGGTTTGAAGCTTATTAATCTCGATAGATGTCGGACATTGAACGTAATGTTGTGCAACTTCCTGGTGCTTTCACGCGGTGCAGTGACTGAGCCGAGTTATTGGACTTCTGAATCGTAGTTTGACTCCCACACGTGCATTTCTCTTCAGTCATTCTTATGCTCTACTTCATATGTAGCATTGGTAACAAGGCGTCAACGTATAGACTCATTTTCAATTGAAATAGAAATGGCAGACGTAGTTTCTTCCATTGTCCCACAGGACAGAATCGTTGTACCTCTGGTCCCGTGGTAGATGTGGAGCTTCATTGACCATGAGAAGGAACCAAAGATGTTTCCTTTCTTTTGTCTTTTGCAGTACTTTTATCTGGCCCTGTATATTTTGTTTCTTGTTAAATAAAAAATGTAATGGTGTGTATTTCAGTTGTTTGTTGATTGACCGTGTTGGCTGATTTAGAAAAGATTTAAGATGTAAACGCATGTTTTAATATGAGAAAGGTGTGTGCAGTTTTTGCACTTTTAGACCACAAAACTACATTTGAATTTGATGTGTCTTCAAAAATGTACTTTTCGTCTTTTTCATTGTTAAAAAATGCACATCACAGAATTGAATCAATGTTTATAGATATTTATAATAGCACATTGTGTGCTTTACCTTTAATAAATCAATTTATATTTCCTTTAAATCCTATTTAAACACCTTTAAACTGAAGGGATTGAGCGTTAAGGTGATTTGGGTGCAGTACTACAGTATCACCGAGAGAGGGCGTGCTAACGTTATTCTTCCTTTCTGCGCCGGAAACACGTCATCTTCCTCTTCCGCCGCTGCTCCGGCGCCCTGAAACACGAGTGCTGATCTTTTCTCTTTTTTTTACGGGAGTCGCTGTGAATATACTGGATCGACTGGTTACACCCAGCTGACGACCATGGTTTGTGAATATTTATTAGTGACTGTCTGTCGCGAGCTATGTATATATATATATATATATATATATATCAGAATAAAGTCTCATCGTGCTGAGACTGTTAGCTCCGGTTTAGCTAAGCTAGCATATCTAGCCTGGCTAACGTTAGCTTAAGAATTAGCCAATGTTAGCACGACTGTTGGCTGCATGTTGTGAGAGATGCAAGATGATTCACCGGCTGTTTGAACTGCACTGGTCTACAATACGCTAAGATGAATTAAGTAAACACAACATGTATAGCTGGTTCGTCATCACCGACCACCTATTGTCCTCAATAATAAACGCCATAGCACTTCATGGAGTCAGTCACCTGCTCCTCATTTGAAGCAAATGGCTGTACTGTTATATCAAGTTAACAGGTCTCCCTCTCTCCCCAGAGACCCATCCTGCTCCAGGGCCACGAGAGGTCCATCACTCAAATCAAGTACAACCGAGAAGGAGACCTGCTCTTCTCTGTAGCCAAAGACACGGTGAGATAACGAACACATGCTCTGCCGTTATCTTGTTATTCCACCTGCAATTGTGTTTGGTATTAACTTATATTGTAATGTCTCCCACTGTAGGTAACCAACGTGTGGTACTCTGTCAACGGAGAGAGGCTCGGCACCTACAATGGACACACAGGAGCCGTGTGGTGTGTGGACTGTGACTGTATCCTTCTTCAAGAAACACACTTGTTTGCGTTGTTTTATTGCGTTCATGTGATGCAGTGTCTGTTCTCATACATGCTGGGCTCCTTAACGTGCACTCTCTCAGGGGACACTAAAAACGTATTGACGGGATCCGCAGACAACAGCTGTCGACTGTGGGACTGTCAGACCGGTATGTAGAGACGAGCTGCACTCCAAGAACAAAGCGTGTGTCCTACATCCACTAACTCCCCGTGTCTCTGTGCCTAACAGGTAAACAGCTGGCTCTGCTCGACACCAACTCCGCTGTCAGAACGTGCGGCTTCGACTTCAGCGGCAACATCATCATGTTTTCCACAGACAAGCAGATGGGTTACCAGTGCTTCCTGAACTTCTTCGACCTGAGGGATCCACAGCAGATCGGTACGCACTGCACACCGGGGTGTAACGGCACACTAAAGTCAAAAGAGTAACTTATGTGGCTCTTTTTTTATTACATTAGCAGCAATAATTAGATATGTACTGCAAATTCATGTAAGTGGATTGAAAATCATTCATCGTTGCAAATGTTGAATTTGTATTTAATTAAAAACTGCAATATTCCTCCGCAGGAAATAGGATGTAGCTCTCTCTCAGTATTTAACAAAGTCATGGTGTCACACATCACTGTATGATTACATCATATTTAAAGGAGATTATCTTCTGTTACAGTTGTAGTGTGGTAGAATAACTGCGTTTCTGTCTCTGCAGAGGACAACCAGCCCTACCTGTCGCTACCATGCAATGACCACAAGATAACCAGCGCTGTGTGGGGACCGCTGGGAGAGTTCGTCATCGCTGGCCACGAGAACGGAGAGTTCAACCAGTTCAGCGCCAAGGTGGGTCAGACACCGTCTTTGAACTGTGTTCATGTGGCACCATCTCTTAAAGTCCCGGTGAAGCCAAAGTTGGAGCTTCTTTAGCTTCTGTGCTGTGAGGATCTCCAGGGAAACAGAATATTTGAGCGGTGTGCAGTTACAAGAGGGATTTAAATAAAATCCTTTGCATTTTATTGGACCGCAAA
>NW_022280044.1:8807796-8812788 GCF_004355925.1 Anarrhichthys ocellatus | reverse complement strand
TATATGTGTATGTGTGTATGTATATGTGTATGTGTGTATGTATATGTATATGTGTGTATGTATATGTATATGTGTGTATGTATATGTGTGTATGTGTATGTATATGTGTGTATGTGTATGTATGTATGTATGTATGTATGTATGTATGTATGTATATACATACATGCATACGACAGTGATTAAGAAGATGAAGCATGTAAATGTGTGATTTCAGACGAGGCTTGGCTTAAAAAGAACATTTGTTTTAAACTCACAATCTTCAAAGTTGAATGTTGTGACTGTTATTTATTGGCAGTCTGGAGAGATCATCAAGAAGGCCAAGGATCACACCAAGCAGATCAACGACATCCAGACATCCGTGGATCTGACCATGTTCATCAGCGCCTCCAAGGACAACACGGCCAAGGTGAGATCCCCGTCCACTCTCCGGCTCACTGACACAAACAACCAGACATGTTGTGAATATATGGGTCACCAAATTGCTACTTTTTGTTGTGTAACGTTTTTATATAACACCAGAAACGATTTGGTGTATATACTGTGTATAATCCATGTATTGGTCACCTGATTTTTATCTGAACTTGTCTGTTGTTTGACATCATACGTGGTTATTGAGCGTCCTGTGTTTCCTCTCAGCTGTTTGACTCCGCCTCTCTGGATCACATCAAGACTTTCAAGACAGAGAGACCCGTCAACTCTGCTGCCATCTCCCCCGATATGGATCATGTAAGTGCCGACTTAGTGAAACGAGGAAAGGCTGAGAGTGCTGTCACCATGTACACGTTTGTTTGCCGCAAACTGTTTTGTCAAAAGAAAAACGTGATCTGGTCCCTACCTCTCAGGTGGTGATGGGAGGTGGACAGGAGGCCATGGAGGTCACCACTACCTCCACCAGGATCGGCAAGTTTGAGGCCAGGTGAGTTAAAGTGTGCCCGAGGTTCACTCCACGGGTCAGGAAGGAACCACCGTCCCACATGAACGTACCTGATAGTACGAGCCTGTTGCACGGTATCCACTCTGCTCGGGACAGTTCAGACCGAGGCGCTGACCCTGGCTTTTCTTCTCCCCCCTCAGGTTCTTCCATGCTGCCTATGAAGAAGAGTTTGGCAGAGTCAAGGGTCATTTCGGCCCCATCAACTGTGTGGCATTCCACCCCGATGGCAAGAGGTAAGACGCTACACTGACCTGTGATGTAGAGTGGTCGAGTCAAAAGTCCGTGTGTATCGCTGCTAACATTTCCTTTGTACAATGTTTTTTGTTTACAGCTACAGCAGCGGAGGAGAAGACGGATACACGAGGATTCATTACTTTGACTCACAGTACTTTGACTTTGAGCTGGAGGCGTAAACAGTCGGGCTCCTTCCCCACACAGCTTCAGTCCAGTCGGGAAGAAGCAACCATCGACTGAAGTGCATTTACAGTCTACTAACCACCTCGCCTCATTCCCTTCATCTGAACTGATCTGTAATCGGTGTACTTTTCACCCGTGGCTTCAAATAAAGGTAAAGCGGTCAGGACTGCATCTCGGAGATGAGAGGGTTTCTGGTGTTTTTTTTGTCATTTTTCTAACATCACTCGGGAAACTGTCTTTGTGGGATCAGAAGCAACTTTTGTACCCTGGATCCTCGGAGCGATCGTGACTGGACTTCAGAACCAACACTCCCTGACACCAAACTTTATTTAATCTCATTCTACAAACAAGTAGAATTTGAGTTGATGTATCTTCTGTTCTGCCATTCCGTACCAATTCACCATAAAATTACTGAATTCAAGTTGTGGTTGCGTGATTTATTCAACTCTGTCAGTCAACAATAATGTAATGCAATATAAAGGAGAAGCATACTGAAAGGACCACCTCACAGTTCTGTGCCACTGCCATCCAATTTATTTACAGTTTACATCCATGTTTGTCCAAAACCTCATGATTTGAACCTATTAGATGTGTTATAATTGTTATAATTGGCGCATTAATTCTTGATTTATGTCAAACTTGTTTTTTGAGATCACAAGGAACTTTGACCACCAAATTCTAGTCGTCCATCCGGGAGTCGAAATTTAAAGAGAGTCCGTCCGGGTGTTCCTGACATATCGAAGTTTAGAGAATCACACGGGCAAGTCAAACAGCCTTTGCCTGAACGGTATGTAAAAAGAAACAAAAAGTTATGAGTATGTAAAATTAGTCATAGTATGTTGTGGCGTAGTATAGTATGTCGGAAAAATAGCAAAAAGGCTCAAGTTATATCGGCCTCATCAAGTGTGGCCTTCCATCCCCATGTAAGAGACTAACACACACTGACCACAAACGTTAAGCTTCTTCATGCATCTCTGCCAACATGATTCCTGTACGGTTTAGCTTCAGCAGTGGAGATGACGGATTAGTAAGGCTTCATTACTTTGACCACAGCTTCAGTCAGGAAGGAGAGACGATGAACTGAAGTTCCAACCAATGGTGTCCGATTCTACAAATAAGTTAAATTTGAGTTAATTTAATTTTTGTTCTGCTATTCCACCACACGTCACCATAAAATGAATGAATACAAGTTGTCTGATATATGCAACAATTTCTAATCCTTTAACAGTTACCAGAAATAAAAACCGTAGATAAAGTAATGGAATCTAAACCAAAAGCAAAATACATAATTAGTTGTTTTCTGTTGAGGGTGTATAAATAAAATTGGGAGGAAAAACGTGGATCACTTCATTTTTTATTAAAATTATGATAATGCACATTTCACAAGGATAAAACTCCAAACAACCACATGTAGAGGGTCCATTTAACCAGCTCACTCCACCTTTATGTATAATGGTATAAAATATCAAAAACAAGTCACTCACTTCCGAACCTCTGAAGAGGTTCACGACCATTCACACTTCCACAAGAAAGAAAACACTGACCATGTTCACAGGAAGGTGGGCTGAAGGGACCGCTCATGAATTAAAATAAGTTACTGAGCATCGATCGGGCCTGTCCGCGCAGAGGGAGCAATATATACATGCTGAAGGCGAGATTATCCTAAATATGCATTCACTGATCAATCAACACAGCAAGCCAAATGCTGGTTATCCTACAGTATCATAGATGTTTAAAACTAACAGAAAAGCCTTTTTTTGCACGTGAGCACTATACTTATAAATCATCGTCATCTCTGCAGGTACTTCGACCGTGAGCCCCGCAAGCCTGTTTAAATCTGTAACACCATGATAGGAACAGTAATGATCTGAGTGCTTTTCTTCACAGCAGACCGGGTTCACAAAAAGAGTTGAAAAGAGGATCCGTGTGTCATTTGTTTTATACTTCAAGAGGCTCCAGATGCGGACCGGTGTTTCACTGAGGCTGGTAACAAACGTAAATACTACAGTGTAAACCAGGCTTGGCCATAAGAACACATCATAAAACAGGGATACAAAAAGGCTCCCATTGTCACAGCAGGAGAATACAGGAATCAGTGGGGATTGAGGACAACAGCACAACCAACTCTTCCTCCTGGTGTCACACTTCAAGTGGTCTTCACCTCTTCTTTTGGTCTGAAACAAACAATGAAGGAGTTTATGCAACAAACCACCAGACAGTCAGTCAGTCTAGGTAAACAGCTTTGAGACCAAGAGGGTTTCCCAGGACACACATCGATGCTTTGACCATTTACAAATCGTCTCCTTCGTTTATGATTAGATGAGGTGACACGGTTTATTGTTGGCGTTATGTCGCAGCGCTGATACATTCACTCTGCTGCTCAGAGTAATCACAGTGACGGCTCTTCACTCCCTAATCACAGTTCTGCTCATAACGGAGCAAACAACCACCAACAGAGGCTGCACTGAGCTACAGTATGATGCCTTAAAGCTCCAAACAGTAGAAATGAAGTTTTTGGCTTGAAGGAGATGTTTTCACAGTAACATAATATAGATATAGAAACCTTTTAATATTCTAAGAATAGACAACTAATCAGATTTTATATTTACCCTGATGTGTCCATCTTCTCTTCCTCTTTCTCCTCCTCTTTCACTTCTAAGAGGCAGAAAGATAAACGATTAGCACAACGGTATTACAGAATGATGACATATTCATCTACAAACACCAGCTGGGAGTTGTGAACAAGTCTTACCTTTCTTTTCCTCCCCTTCCTTCTCTTCCTCCTTCTTCACTCGTTTGGCCTTCTTGTGGTTGGCTGCGTTCCTGCGGCCTCCTCCCTGCCCCTCCGCCTCGTCCTCAGAGTCGGAGAACTCCTCCTCGCAGGCTATCCTTTTGTCGTGGGCCCGGACTGAAACACAGAAAGGCATACTTAAATCCACAGAGTACAACTTGACAGTAGCGTAGAGTGTGTACGTGACCACTTCCTGTCTAAATCTATGCCTGTGGAAGCCTCTTACTGGAGACGCGTTTGTCACCCTCCTCCTCGTCCTCGTCTCCGCTGTCCGGGTGGGGGGCGTCCTCGGGGATCGCCTGCATCTGGACACCGGGAGCGTGCGGCAGCATGCGGAGGTTTTCAAACAGACGCTGCTTGATCTTCTCCAGGTACTCGTTGGTGTTCTGGTTGGTCATGTTGGACGGGCTGATGTGCAGCTTGAAGTCGGGCCCGAAGTACTCAAAGTAGTCGTTGTAGGGCAGCTCGTTGGGGATGGAGCAGTCCAGGGCGACGGCCGTCTCGTACGTCCAGCAGCGGGCCACGTTGCGGATGGTGTAGCCTCCGCCGCCCAGCATCAGCAGGGGCAGGTTGAAACCTTTGATGTACTCCACACATTTGGCATGGCCTGGAGGAACTCGCACATATTAGAATTCTCCAGCACTAAAGCACTTCTACATGTCGGTTTAGGGTGAGTGAATCGTGTTAATACCTTTGATGGTGAGGTTGAAGCAGCCCAGTCTGTCTCCAGAAAGGGAATCCGCTCCACACTGGAGGACAACAGCACTCGGCTGGTACATCTCCATGACTTTAGCCATGATCTAACACACACACACACACACACACACACACACACACACACACACACACA
>NW_022280044.1:8795971-8807696 GCF_004355925.1 Anarrhichthys ocellatus | reverse complement strand
ACACACACACACACACACACACACACACACACACACACACACACACAGCCATGGAGTAAAGAGTGATTGTGGTGGTTCGATAGTACCTAAATAAGAGCTGACTTACAGGTTTGAAGATCGCTTCATAGGACTCATCGTCGATGCCGTCTCTCAGCGGGTAGTTTACTGCGTAGTACTTGCCCTTTCCAGCTCCGATGTCCTGCACACAGTGGAGATAACTGAATTACAGCCCACACGTTACACAGATGACCTTAGAAGGAGAATTAGAATGAACAAACCCACCCGCAGGTCTCCGGTACCGGGGAAGTACTCCCCATACTTGTGGAAAGAGACGGTCATGACCCGGTCTGTCGTGTAGAAGGCCTCCTCCACTCCATCGCCGTGATGGATGTCAATGTCTATGTATAGGACCCTCTGGTGGTACCTAGAGAGGAGAGAGCATCCAGTTAACATCTTCAAAGCTCTGTGGAGTAAAGCATGTCATCCGCAGTGGGACTTTACAGGCTGTAAAAACGCAAGACACTTTAAGATAATGACGAAGGCAGCAAACAGAAAGGAGAAATATTTGATTGTGTGCATCAAAAATAAAGCTCCATGGCAGCAGAAGATCTAATTCAGCTAAACCTGATCTAAAATGTACACGCACTGACAGATCAGCGGAAATGCAGGATGATTCTTTTTAAAAAGGAAGAGAGCAGCTTACTTCAGCAGCTCGAGAATGGCCAGGACGATGTCGTTGACGTAGCAGAAACCCGACGCCTCAGACTTCTTCGCGTGGTGGAGTCCGCCGGCCCAGTTGACGGCGATATCCGTCTGCTGCTTGTTCAACTTCAATGCCCCAGCTAGAGTAAAAAGTTAACAGAGGAAAGATACAATATGGGTTAAATGGACGTCAGTGTGTTGATCCAAATATCCTTTATCGTCTTCACATTTATAAATGTGCTTTATAGATTTTCCGAGCACATCTGGACAGCGCTGCGTGCACATGTTCTCCACAGTGAGGGCTACCACAGGTAGACAGCATTAGCTAGTTTAATTTAAGGACTTTACTTCTGATTTATTCCATGCACATGTCATACATGTCCCACTCGCTGCAGGCTGGTGCACCAGGGGGATTATGGGACGTGTGGTTGGCATAACTCACCGACAGATCCACCCGTTGAGAGCTGGCAGAACTCAAACAGACCATCGAACACCGGACAGTCTTCTCCGACATTGACTGTAAGAAAAAGAAACAGCAAATTCAACATTTGTGAACAGCAAGAATACTTCGGCGTCCATTGGAGGAAAAGCGGACACTCACATCGCTGCATCTGTTTGCTGTACTCAGACATGTTGTCGGGTCGGATGGACCTCAGAAACTTAATGTAGTCATCACTGTGGTATTTTGTCATCTCCTCACCGCTGGCTTTGTGCGGTCTCTGGAAGCAGAAAGAAAGATGAGGAGGAAAAGTGACTGCTGCCACTTCTTCATTCAACAGCAGCCATCGGGTTTGTCTGATTTTAACACGTTTTATGCAAACATTCTCTGAGTGGCTAGTCTCTATTCAGACAAGGTTATCCACATATTCAAACACAAACTAATGGACTAGGATAGCCAACCAAATATAAAAAATACCTGCATGACAGTGAGAAACTAACAATTAAAACATCTTAGTCAGCAGGCAAATAGCTGCCAAAGCTTTCTGGATCAAACTCACTCTTTTGAATATATGTTGTGCACATGCATTACTAACAAGACTGTACTTATTAGACCACATCAAACAGAAACATGTGACACACTGAATGGTTCATGATGAATATGTGTACCATCACCCCTACTGCTGTCCATGTGACCCTTACTTTTTTAAAGATTATGATGCAATATACGATGTACGTATCCGAGTGTCGGGGGCTTGTGTGGAGTGATATAACTCACGTAAATCTCCATTTTCCTGTACAGTCCATAGTTGAGGAGGAGGTTGTGCGTCATGCGGATCCTGTGTGGTTTCATGGGATGGCCCTGGCCGTAGTAGTAGTTCCCCACATCCCCTGAAACAGAAAATAACCACCCAGACAAGTTCACATCACAAAATCTGCTTGAAAAACTATTGCCACAATGCAGTTAGTCTCTCCTTCATGCCAAACTCCATTCATACCTAGATTACCTGCAGATTGTATGTAGCTTATCGGTACACAAAGTTCGACCACCAAGCAGTTTTTATTGCACGGTTTCTCCTCATGTTTGGACACTGACATGACCCGATATTAAAATGTGAGATATATAAATAGGTCAGCAACGTACGTAATTCGATTTTTTTTCCAAACATAAACACAAACAATAACAAAGTGGAATTTAAAAGCTCGACGATGCGCACATTTAATACAAAGCGTTTAAGGTACTTTCTTCACTTAACGTGCACACGATATCTCACGTTAGCATTTTCTTTGAGTGCAAATGCATCGCAAAAAAAAGGAAATGCATTAAAACTTAACGACACATAACGTTCCTCTATATATTGAAACTGATAACCGGAAGTTCTTAGCAATTTGGGAGAACACTGATGAGATTAGCGACGTTAGATGTGTGGCTCCTCTGTTCTCAGAAAAAAGAAAAAAAAAACACCGCTACATATCCACACGTCACAATCCAATAACAGCATTTTAACGACATTAAATACATTGTTCTGGTTATTGGATAACTTGAAACTGAGATGAACACCGAGCTAAGCAAAGGCTAGCTAGCTAGCCGGTGTAGCAAGCTAACGTTAGCTACACCGGCTAGCTAGCTAGATAGCATGGTCGTACTGCACACTTTAAAAAAACAAAATACACGTTGAATTTCCTGAACATCTACCGCTGCAATCTGAAGAAACTGAGATGCACACGTTGGGTATTTACCGTCATAGTAATAGCAAACTTTTTTCTTTGTTCCTTGAGACAGCGCCATTTTACACCCCCCAATTACTCCACACTGTTAAGTGCCCACCGGCTCTCCTCTCGTCTCGTGCACCAGGGAACTATAGCGATGAGAGTCTCGTCAACCAATCACAGATGCTCGACCCGCCCGGCTGAGAGGCCCCGGTGTTACAAACCAAAGGACCCGCCGAGGTTGCAGCTCCAACCAGACAGTGTCTAGACTGGAGCCTAAAACAGTGACACAGAGGGAAAGCTAATTTGTAATATCTACCACTTTATTGTCAGTAAACTGGACTATCAGTTGATGTCATACATTGAGCAGCTCCTTCAGTGTGGTTCCTCTCTGCAGGGAAGTCATAAGTCCCTGGGGTTCAGTGGCATGCACCATTTAATTGTGCTCAAGGACATTGGTATGAAGTTATTCAAAATAAAATAACCCCACTTCTACACGTTGTGGAACTTGCATGCAGGTCCATCCTGACATCCCACACCACGTCACACCAGAAACACCATTACTTTATTTGTTTGCCAATTTTGCAATTAATGTATTATTGATTGGGTGACTTAAAATCAGAAGCCCGCCTCACTAACACTGCTTGCCTTGCCTGAATGTATCTCAGAACCCTTAATGTCAGCCTTAATAGGTTAATATAGTCAGATATAGTACGTATAGATGGGTTTCCTCTCCATTCATTGATGGTTTAGTGATCTAGTTTGAATTAAGTATAAATGTATCAATGCCAATTGCCTCCATTGTGTCATGCACGAGGCAACAAGAAGCCGTTCAGGTCTCGACCTTTAAAAACTGAAAATATCACGTTTTGTTTCATATGTTTCTCGACAACCTATTTCCATATTTATTGTATTTCATTAGTTTATTTGTCAGGAAAGGATCAAGAAGGAAAAAAACAGTAAAATGTTCATTTTCATCAGTTGTCCCTGCATGGCCTGACAACCCAAAAATAGAATAAAATGACATTTGCAAGCAGATGTATCTAATGTAGGTCATGGGATTTGACAAATAATGTCAGACGGGGACATGCACACATGCATGTTCTTACAACATAAGATCCGTACAACTTGAAACACAGCTGAATACATCATTTGAAGAATCTGTGAAATGCATGTTTTTCTAAAAGCACTTACTGCCCTTTTGTTTATGAAGCAGTGCATAATGAGACTGATTATGCACATATTGATGCAGGCTTGGGAAACCAGACAATAGGCGATCAGCTTCGTGGCGTTCCACGTAATGGCCAGCAGGTGGCAGTGTAAGCTCACGTGTGTTTGATTGTCTCCTCCAAATCTCTGAAGACTCCGTCATTGCTGAATGCGAAATGCAGCATCCTTGAGCCGATCAGTCACAGAGTACCATGCATAGTAAGCAGTGCACAGAGGATCAACTAAACACTGGAAAGACTAAACCATGAGTGATGTAACCTCACTGTACCTGCTGCCAGTGTATTTAGAATATTAAGAGTTGTGATGATTTTTGCTTGGTCTTTGAAGACACTTATTATAAAATAAATCTACAGTTTGAGCTCAATAAATCGTTTGGTCAGGAGGCAGAAGGCTGGATCCATGTGGAGGCCTCAGCTCTGTTTAAATAATTCAGAATCGTTTGGAGACTGGGTTCCAAATGTGGATCTCAGATCTGAACTCATATCAGCATGTGAACTAGGTCAGACCATCCGGAGCTGTGCTCAGGTAGCCATGTTCAGAAGGCCAGTCGCCTGCCTCAAATGGAGGGAATATTGTAGATGTGAGAGACGAGGAGGAGGAGCGAGTGGAGGCAGAGGTAATGGTGCTGATCTTGGGGCCATACGACTAATAGAGGGCCGGGGGGGGGGGGTCAGTGCAGCCAACGTGGTAGTGATGGTGTGTTCAATTAACTCCGAACCAATCGGCTACAAACATGTGGGTGTTCTCTTGTTTTATGGAGAATCAGATAATGACCCAATGGGGCGCAGAATCATTTGACTCTCACATCAGTTAAGATGCTGATGGACTTTTATTTGTTATTGTCTTTGTTGGATGATTGATTGTTTCTTTATGCTGAGGACAGCGGGTGTTTTATGCATTGAAAAGCACCTTGAGGTGATTTGTGATATTGGGCTGCATAAATAAAATGGACTCGACTTGACATGTTCGTTTAAATCTGGGCCAGAGTGAGTGATACTTACATGATAGAGCAGAGTAATGGCCTAATCAGGTTTATAGCTCTAATAAACCTTTTTTATCCCCACTGTGATGTGCTGTCCTGGGGTTAAAATATCTGTGTTGAATGACGGTTCCTTGTGAAAATGACGTATTAAAGCGAAGCTATATGTGCTGACTAGCAGCCACTGTGGCTACAGGTGAACTGAGAAATTCTGTATTTCATTGTTTAGTTTGTAAAAGAGAGAATGTGTTGTTTCATCTTTCAAAAGCTGCTTTAAATTGGGTTCTAGGGTCAAATATGTGAGGAAATCGGTGCTGCTGCAGCGATTTAAGTTTTTGTTTTTTTGTTTATTCTTTCATTTGTCTTATATGCAGACACCAAAGCAAAGTAAGATGTCAGAATCAATGAAGCGTCAGCCTTTAAACTGTATCTCTAATTTAAATTGTTCAATATGTGGATGAATTAACATGTTAAATCCCTAATTCCTCACTAGACTAATACTGACAATGGGTGTTTGTTGACAGTCCAGCTCTATAACACTGTTTGATATGAGAGGCAGGCCTCTCATACTACTTTCATAACACATGTAATGCATGATGTAAATAACCATAAAGACACACAAACGGGCAGGTAACCAACATTTATTTACCATTATCAACTTTACAATAAAACCAGAAACATCTGTCAACATTAGCAAAATAAAGAACAGAAATCAATCCAATGTATTTACAGAGACAAAGCAGATTCAGGCTCACATACGACAGATAAACAACTCTGCTTCATATCAAACCGCGACAGTGAACATAGCAAGCTTAAGTGTTCTTTTTTTTTCATAGTAAGGTAAAAATCAAAGTTGTCTATTTTTTTTTCTTTTCTTTAAACAAACAGGTAATAGCTTCTCTGAATCTTTAAGATGCTTCTCTATAATACACCACAAAATACTTCAAATTCGGGTTAAAATATAGGAATGTAAAAAGTTGGCGAGTCTCTTTAATTTTCTGATTTCATTATTATTATTTTTATTTTTTTTTGCTCTATTCAACAGTCATTTCAGGTGGTGGTGGTGTCCTAGTTTCTAGTTTCATTCCTTCAGCGAGGAGGCATCTTGATTTGCAGATTTTTTTTAAGGGAAAAGATGCTTTGACTCCATCCATCCTTCATCCATCTATACTTCATGGTGTCATTAGCTCGAAGCTCTAGCCATTAAAATCCAATTTCCACACAGCGACCAGCCCACAGCCTAAAAACTCAGTCCAGGTCCGGATGTCGAGCAGTAACCAGGGAAGTGATCTAGTGAATCTAGTCTGTCGTCTTGTTATCATGACGAAAAGTGGCACGTCGAAGGAGTCTCTCACATACATGTGTATATATTTACATATACATATATCCATATACATATGTATACATATACACATATATATATAAATATATATATATATATGCTCTTAAATTCTCTCTCTCTCTCTTGAAAAACAGTTCACCCAGTTCATTGTGAGCTTCAGGTACAATCACTCTTTCTTTTCAGAGGGAGCCGGGGTCGAGCTGCTCTCCTCTGTTGGTTTTGTAGCCTCGGGGACCGGGGCCGCGGCCTCCTTGGCCTCCTTGGCCTCCTCCTTGGGGGCCTCCTCTTTAGCCGGAGCCTCCTCTGCCTTTGGGGCCTCGGCTGCAGCGGCAGCCTCCTCTTTAGCCGGAGCCTCCTCTTTCTTCTCCTCCTTCTTCTCCTCTGCCGGAGCAGCGGCTCCGTTCTCGGCGGGTTTCTCCTCAGAGGGGCTGGCGGCGGCGGATGCGGTGGCGGTGGCGGCATCAGGCGCTTCCTCCTTCACCGCCTCGCTCTTCTTGCCCTTCTTCACATTCAGTTTGAAGTTGAAGGACTTCTTCAGGGAGAACTTCTTCTTCTTCTTCTTGGGGGTCTCCTTGGCCACAGCCTCGCCTTCGGGTTTGGCCGCCTCTCCATCCGCAGCGGGCGCCGGCTCGATGGCGTCTCCTTCGGCGCCGGCTTCGGGCTCCTTGGCTGCATCGGCCGAGCCGTTGGTGGCCGCAGCATCCCCATCGGCCTTTGTGGAGACATCCCCGTTGGTTTTCACATGTCCATTCTCCTGAAGACAAAAAAAGGTTGACAGAATAAGTCATCCGTTTCTAAAGCTCAGAGAGAGAATCATGTTTAAATGTAATAAAAAAAAAACTCTGTGCACATGCATGCGGCTATTTTAGAGGTACAGTTCTCATGTATTCTCAGAGCAGCGTCGTGCTCATCAATTAACCACCGTGTCGCCTGGCTCAGAGGCGACGCCTTGCAGTACCCTCATCCAGCGATAGGCGGCGGTAGCGCCTCGCAGACCGCTCAGGGTACCAGACAGACGTCGGCTCAACAAAAGACCAGACCGGAGCTCATCGATAGACGAATGAAAAAACACCGACAATCGATGCTTTTTTTTTATTAACCCAAATAATCAGTCTGAAACGAATTCTGCTCGATTGATATAATCAATAATAAAGTCGTTTTTGTGTCACTTGATAAGTATAAATAATGTCTAATATTAAACATGCATAATGATCCAATAGTGGTCCAAAGTATCACATGTATGACAAAACAAAACAGATATCGCTGATGAAATTTTGTAAAGCAAAATTGTTGCCCAGACGACAGCCAGGCTTGTGCTTTTAAACAGGGAGTAGTGCCTACGTGCGCGCGAGCTGCCCCCCATCCCCCTTTATAGCCTGGCACTATGACACGCGTTGTGCGGATTTTGGGTTAAAGCTCATTCACAAAAAAACACACAACTCAACGTGCGGTGTAACGCTTCATCTCAACTTGTCAACCGAGATAAATAACAAGAGTTAGCTCTTTTCTTTCGTTTTTTGGGGTAGTTTTTTGGGTTGCTCTGCAGGAGACAGCGATGCGTAAAAGCCCCACCTGACTTGCCCCAAAAAATGTCCTCACATTCAAGTTTGATCAATTCAGCGTCGACTAAATGTATTAAACTAACGTTTTCGTGTGAGCAAATCAAACTTGTATCAATTCGTATGTATTTCCATTGATAAAAAAATAAAAAGCGCACTAAGTGTAATTACCTGTCCGTTGGTTTTGACAGCTGCACCGTCGGCGGCTGCAGCGCTCGCCTCCGCGGCCACATCTCCCTTGGATGCCTGGGATCCCATTGTGTTATGTGAGTCTTCCAAAGCAAATTAAAAAGAAAAACTAAAAAAAGAGTGTTCTTTTTAACTTAATCCAAACCCCAGGGCGAGTTACGTATCCAGCGGTGTAACGATGAAAAGTGTTGGTTGTTTTTGTATTTTTTGGTGTGTTTTTTTTCTTCAAACGGCAGGTACTTCCTCTCGGTTGCTCCTGTGGTCAGACTTGTCACCTCGCTAGAGAGAGACCCTCTAAACTCAACACTGGTTGAACACAACGCTTCAACATACAGCAGGTTCGAGGCGCCGCCCGTGGGCGGGACCCTGCTGAGGTCTGACCAATCAGCGTCCAGTCTGAGGGAACGTCTAGCCAGCTCTGACCAATCAAATCTTTTACTCCATAATTGTCCCCGCCCCTCAGGAGGACCCCCAGCAATGCAATTAATTTAGTTCAGCTCAATTCAGTGTTTTATAGGCTTATAGGTTTTTTATTAATTTAAATAATTTTCTGTCCTTTTATCAGTGTGCCTGTTACTGTTGATGTGCTCATTTACTTCTGTTGTTGGTTGAGTATTCAGTCAAATATGAGGAATATCTATCAGACATCGAGGTGATTATAAGGCAAGAATGAGGACTAATTAATGGATTTATTACAGCATTTGCGCTTGTTGTTTGTGCTAGTGCCTAAACAATGACTCGTAGAAGTTGGTGTAAACACAAACCTTTAATAGAAATGACTGACTGAGTTTTGAAACTCTGATAACTCTATTCGCTGTAGCCATTTACTTACACCGCATCCAGGTTGACTGATACATTGTGAATAAATAGCAGTAGTTTCCATTAGGGCTGCAATTAACAGTTATTTTCATTAGCCCACTAATTGACGTTTGTCTCGATTGATTGGTTAATGTTATCTCGAAAATGTCAGAGAGAAAGTGAAAAATGCCAAGTTGATGTATTCAAATTGCTTGTTTTGTCCAACTAACAGTCCCACACACAAAACATATTCACTTTACTATAATTAAGGATTAAGAACATGAGCAACAGCAAGCTGTTATTCTTTTCTAAAAAAATGTTGACTTACAAAAAGATATGAATGATAATTTTGCATGTAATCACCTGATGGTTTCAGTTCTAGTTTACCCTAATCCTCTCAGTTCATGGAATGAAGTAATCGCTGCACAGCAATAGTTTCACATTTGAGTATTTCTTAAGCAACCAGGGAAGTTTGTGTGTAAGTCACTTTTGGTGTCACTAACACTGAAGATGTCCACAGATCTTAAATTACACTCTGATGCAGCATTTAGTCACAGTTTCAGTCAAATCTAATACAACAGGTGCTGCTAGAAGCACATATTTTGACAGATATTTATGATTCAGGGTCCTGTTGTGAAACACAATGTGTTTTATTTGCCCTTTTTTATATATCAAATGTTGAAAATTCCCAAATGTTGATTATATATATATGCCTTACCAATATAAAGAATTATCCAGAAACAGGACACCTAGACGTACAACTCAACATGTGACTAATTTCCATTAGCTGTAGCCGGCCAGTTAGCACGCCAATGATTCGGAATAAGTGAGTTATGACGGTCATGAGATCGTGGTCACCGTCTCTCAGAAATAAGGGCAACATATGTGACAGATGACATGACACAGGACAGGAGTTTTGGCAAAATGTACAGATGAAATGTTCAGCAGGAGGAGATAGGAAATGAGGATTTTAAATGTTACTTCAGAGTTTATTGCGTCAACTTTCCTCTTCTTCTCTCTGTGTATCCGTCTTTGTCAGTACGAGCAGCTGCACAGTAAAATGGACCTACTTTTGTCAGACAATGGTGAATAAGAGTTCAAACTATTGTTCAATGTTGTGCTCTCATTGTGGGCATGGGGACATGGTGATCGTACTGGAGCACAGGATCAGTGTCGCGACCAACTGCATGTCACGCTGTCTCCTCATGGCTCCATGACTAGATTTTGTTGTTCACTTCCGCTTGTCAACAGCATACCAGCAGCAAAATATGTCAATGTGATGATCATGCACATTCCACCTGATCGTTTTCTCCCACATGCATTCCTCGCATCGACTGTTAAAGCTGCATATCTCAAGTTGCGAGAGAAGACTTCAGTGTTCAATGTCACAAATGATCGTTGCTGCGACCAATCAGCCTAATTGATTTCGCGAGACTCTGGAACGTTGGAATGCGTGTCAGCAGCCCGTCTTGATGCTGAAGCCTCCATCTCTCAGTGTCACATGTAAGTCAATGCAAACTTTGGCCACATTACATATGGTACATTACATTAGATAAAATGCAGTTATTGGAGTGTTCCACAGTCTCAGCAAACATTCTATCAACGTGGTAAATACCATATTGTAAATACAACATTATAACAGCAATCAGTTGAAGTCAATAGGCCAGTGTTGGCCAGTATATACAGTACATTGTATGGGCACAAATATGTAGACACATGAACAAACAATGCGAACATCTCAACACTACACCCATGGTTGTTGAAGATCTCATCTCAAAACCTTTGACATTAAAGGAATTATACATTTTCTTTGCTTATTTCCCTTCTTACAGAGAGTTAACTGAGAAGACTGATACTGCTCTCATATCAATCTTCTCATCTAACTCTCGACAAGAGAGCGATTATGCTTTTTTCCCAAAATATCTAACCATTCATATGATATGCTGCTAGAACAGCCTCCAGTCGTCTGGTGGTGGTGGTGGGGGGGCTTTCCATGCCAAACTCGGAAAATCATTTCTTTACGGACCTCGCTAGTTCATTGCATAGAGGCATTGTCAGGGTGAAACAAAGTGTTGCCACAAAGCTGAAAGCACACTATTGTCTAAAATTAAATTTCATACTTTAGCATTTTTTATATCCCTCATTTGAAACAAAGGAGCCTATACTCCAAAGAAAAAGAAAAGATGCCCTAATAAAAAGTAGGCCTACACAACTTTATGTTGTGTCCACAAACCTTTGGCTAGTTTGCGTATCTTGGTTACAAATGTTGAATTGTGTTAAAGGTGTGCATATGTGGAGACTGAGGAGAGGTAGAGTGCAAGATTACTCTTGTATTATTCACAAAAGTCTCGTAATTTAAATAAGTAGCAGGACATCACTAATGTAAAGAGGATTATTGTGGGGAGACGTAAGTGGTTTTATTACTGTGTTTTCAGGACTGGATTTGTGTTTGCATCCGAGTGTGATAAAACATCAATCGAGCCTCTTCGACTTTCCTTCGAAGAGGCACTCACTTCATCACACTGAGTGGACAACATTTTCTTACACACACACACACACACACACACACACACACACACACACACACACACACACACGTATCACGCTGCATCCATCTAGCTTGGCCTTGTAAATGTCATAATAATGTGTCCACTGTGTGCTGCTGTGGAATGCCTGGCACGCAGGCCGGTCCTGTCTCCTCAAGCCATCTTCTCCTGTGAATGGGCTTCTTCAGCCTGCTTGAGGTAACTCAGCCTTGGGGGGGGGGGGGGGGGGGGG
>NW_022280044.1:8761706-8795871 GCF_004355925.1 Anarrhichthys ocellatus | reverse complement strand
GGGAATCATGGTTAACTTTTGCAGATGGAACCAACATCAAGTGCTCCTTTCTTCTCTTTCCATGTGAAACCCGGTTCCTCTGTGATGGTAATGACGGCTGTGCTGAGGGCAGTGACGAGGCGCAGGCTCACCGTCTCCTCATCGCCGCACTTGATACTTTGCTCCGTGTAAAGTGTGTCTGTGTGTGTGCGTTTGCACATGTGCGTCTGTGTGCCATGTGCATATAAGGGAAGCATTGTCGAGGGACCAGTGAGCGTCAGGGGGAGAAAGGCACAGAGAAGCAATCCTTCACACATAGACACACATTATGCACCCGAACACAGGCCTACAAAGCAAGGAGGGCATCAGCTGTGACAGAGTTCATATAGATGGGCCGAGGGTTTGGAATGCAGAGAGGAGAGGGTGTGTGTCTGTGTGTGTGTGTGTGTGTGTGTGGGTGGGGGGTTCTCATCTGTATGATAGACCTTAGATGTAAAGAAAGGGACGGTGGGGGAGAAAGAAGACAGCCAGAGGTGTAGACGCAGTCATTGTTTGGATGTCTGGAAACAAAGTGACGTGCTGATGGCTGAGTGATAGCATCATGTGTGGCCAAGGTATGTGATAAGAGGTCATCAAACAACCGTTAACCCCCCCCTCCTCCGGGATTCTGGGATTTGGAGAAGGTGGGCCAGATGTAGATAAAAAATGGTGCCAAACCAGGGAGGGTGCCTACAGAAACTTAGTTTTTCTGGCATTCCTCCATAATGAACGGAGAATCCAGAAATGGACAAAACGGAGTAAATCTTGATGAATCTAAGTAAATGGAGGGCGTGTTTAACAACAGCGAAACTATATCACACTCTCACAACTCCTGCAGTATATGATACAAGTCGTTAATTTAGTCGTGTGCTCACTACTTCTACGTTTTTGGCAAAACGTTGCTATTTTAAACACTTCAGCCACTAACTTCTAATGAGTTTGATGTATTTTAAATAGCAAGAATTTGTTAACAGATGTTTGGATATAGTTTTGCGGTTTTTAAAACTGGCCTCCATTTACTTCAATTCATCAAGACTTATAACGTGTAAGCATCATAAATAAATAAAAAAAACGTCAACTCTGCAGCACTTTATGAAAAAGAAAAGAACATTAAGAGGACTAAAAGAAGGAATCAAGGATGAGTATGATGTTTTTTTATAAAGGTCATTGCATGAATCATTTTTGAGTGGCCTGCTGTTAAACAGTTAAACAACCAAAAGCATTTAGCTTTCCTCCGAGGAAGTCACCTAACACTCTCGCGACTGTGTGTTTTACGGACTCAGGGTGTGCCGGTGTGAGCAAGGTGCTTTCCAATCAGAGAAGTGTCATGGTGAAATAAGAAGGTGAAACTGAAAGCATGGGGTCATATTCACAAACACCCAGCAACATGAAACAGACCATTTAGTCACTCTGAAACAACATAGAATGATTCATAAGTGAGGGTCCAGGCTTAAATAAAGGACAAATAGTATTCCGCAAAAGGGTCAGATGAATGTTCATCGTTAATGGTTTGAAAAACTAAAGCCTCAACACTAACTCCATTAAAGCTTGAAAGAGCAGATATCAGATTTGTCGGCAGGAAAAGGATTATATAGAGATCACTTGAAGTCTAATTGAGCCAATCATGCCCTTTCACTTTTTCTTTTTGCTTCCTGTCACCTTGTCACACCACGTTAAACCGCTCAGCCTCAAGGAATCGTCCAAGTTGTCCCTGCCCTTTGACCCGGTCTTCCATCCCCCCCCTTTGATGGCATGGTTGGAGCCTGGGGCTCATCACACAGAGCGCCGACTTCTTCCCCGGGTCACTGTTACCTGCCCCGTGGCGTTTATCCCGTGGCAGTCGTAATTATTTTTCATGTCACCTACTTCTTTTAACTTATGTAGGATCCCAAACCCCCCTCCCTCCCCCCTCGCTCTCTTTCCTTCAATGAAGCCATGCATTCCTGGATGTTGGGCTGTGTGTGAGCTCTGTCTCCCAAAGGCGCCATTGTTCTGTGCTTCATCACATATGGATGAGCATCACAAGGTAGCACTGGCTGGCTAAAGACAGTGAAGGAAAGCGATAGAGAGGCAGAAGGGACAAAGGATTATGGGTATTAAATCAGCACAATCTGAGCTGATCACAGAGTGTGCCGAAGGTGAATATATGCTTATTTTTGGACGATGTCAAACAAACAAGGAATTTAATGTTTGGGTGATTAAGTCAATTAATTTTTTGGAAAAGCCTAGAGACCCTGCACTGGATTATAATCAGCAATTTTAATCAAAGCCAGCCTAGCTGCGGTCAATATCTCTCAAGCGCTCGCTCAATCGTATATAAGCACCAATTCCCAGACCTCGTAGAGGAACAATAGATAGCATATGGCTCAGCGTTTGAGCTGACAGATGTCCACGCTGGACAAACACAGAGCAGGAAAAAAAAAAATAATCATGACTTTAGCTTTTGAGCCAGAATGGCCTGGGGTCACAGGGGGTCAGAGTTAGGGGCCCACACAACAATGGTGCAAGGAAATGGGGAGGTGAAGTGTTGTAGTACACCAGTCTTGTTAAATGTCAGCTAAGTAGGTCACATTAGCATGTTGTCTTGAGCGACAAAGAAGCAGCTTGACGTTACAGTTACGGTGGTTTATTGTCCTCATGTTTCTGGGACTGAGAGAGAAATTGTACTAAAAAGTCCAATAAACAGATTCAGAGTGTTTGGGACTTTCCATTCACAACTCAAATACTACTGTTGACCCATTTAGACCAACGGATCACCCTGCCAAGCATGTTCATGACATTTTACTTTCACTTTCAGCCCACTGCTTCTCTCATTGAGTTATGGTCAGAGAGGGGGAATCCCTGTGGGGATTTCCCGACAGAAGGTTTACAGTGTAAATACTGTAGTAGAGAGAAGGCATTGGTCTTGATTTCCCCCCTAATGTAGTAAAGCAACGTGAAAATGTCCCTGGTTTTTTTATGGAGTGTTACATAAGACCTGATTTTGAAAGCGGCCTACATTTTCAGGAAATAAAACATACTTTGTCATAAATGTGGAATTTCAGACTTGCTGTTACTCACCAACGAAGAAATGACTCGACTCAGCCTTCCAGTCTGTCTTTGTACAAACTGTACACACACACACACACACGCCTGGCACATGCAGCACTGGAAATAGTGTCAGCCCAGTATAAATCCCTTTTGACATATGAGCGTGCCAGTGACCTTATTACCATGACAACAGTTTCTACGGGATAATAACGTTGTGGCAATGCCGACACAATATGACACAACAGCCTGGACACTCATTGTGTGATGTGTTGCTGAGAGGTGAACCGCCCGCTTTTAAGTTTCCCCACTCATCCTCCCGTCTCTCGTGTTTCACCTACTTCTTGTTCTTGTTTTGCCCTGATTTCCCTTCTGTGTGTGTGTGTGTGTGTGTGTGTGTGTGTGTGTGTGTGTGTGTCTATGTTGGGTAATGTGTAGAGTGCATTTGGAGGATACGGCTTTGTGGAAAAGCATCCTTCCAGCAGCTCTCAAAACATGATTGATATAAAGGTAGGTCAGGCCTATCTCTGGGCTTGTGAGCTCTCACTTCCAGTGTGTGTATGTGTGTGTTTCAAATCTGTGTACACCCACGCGAGAGTCCTAAAATAAATGCTTCTTCTTTCATACATGTGCGCATTCAGCAGAACTGAACAACACATCCACCCCCTCCCTTTCCCTCTTCTGCCTCCTCCTCTTTCCTTCGCTTTCCTCCATCCCGTCCTGAGTGGGAGAGACAGAGAATGTCAGAGGAAAGTATGGGGAATTGGGAAGACCAGGGGAAGAGAGAAAAGCAGGGCTTTGCATGCTATTTGGACCAAACATATGAGAGTCTCGGGGTCGGTTTGTCTTCTTATGTTCATCTCATGAATGCATGGAGGGCGTGCAACTTCGAGGAAAGGGAGAATGAAAGAAGAGTAAAAACAAAACACTGCGCTTAAAGAATGTAGAAGAACAGCTGAGTATTCAATATGGAAGCTCAGCTGAATTTATTCTATATTATTAAAGGGGGCGGTCCAACCATTTCACACATGATCATCATCATCACCCCAATGAATACTACTAAGTCAGGGAAACAGTTGTGGGATGTTGTTTTGCGGCTCTGGACGGAGCTTTCCGAAATTGAAGACCCGGATGATGACATCATAATATCGAAAGATATCTAGTTGCATTATGGGAAATGTGAGAACCTGTGTTTTTGGAGACATGTCTCTCTATTGTTTTGACTTACTTTCTACATTCCAATGACAGCTGCTGACTTAGTTGTGTGGACGTGCACGCGACTCCATTCATAGTACAACCGAGGGTCCGCGTTGTTCTGACGCACGTCCATTTCCCGATCCACACTCCATTCCAGTTGGTAGCTGTAATGCACCATACCGTTGTTTGCTAGGAGTACTAATCTAATAATCTAATAATCAAAGTTGATGCAGCACAAGCTGAGATATAATCTTTTTTATTCCACGCATTCTTCATATCAAAACCTGTTGCCCATGTTACCCACAATGCAACTTGGCCGTCGCCAGTTCAGTCGAAGGCTTGGTGTGTAGCTAATGTAGCTTCAAGCTGCAGGCCACAAGCAGAGATGAGGAGCGGACTACTGAAGTGTGGTAAGAAACTTTCAAACTTGTAGTCTTCAGACCCAAAAAACGGCAGCTCAAGTGACATCACTTGAGCTTCACATATGCAGTATCACTCCCCAAAACCTGTAAAAACACTTTGATGTGTAAAATGGGTGAACTTCCTCTTTAATAGCATGATATCGATGGCCAACACCATATTCATTTCAACCTACGACTTTCCTATTTATGACTTACGTTAACTTCATCTGGCTGAATTACATAACAGGTTTCCTGCACACGTTCACCCACTCTGCAAGTTGAACTTGATTATTTTTAAGGGAAGTCAAAATCATCCAGATTGCAGCACATATTAGAAAATGTTGAATTCTGGATGCTGAAACAGTGTCAGCATGCTGTCGCTCTCTAGGAAGTCAGACACCTTATATCTGACTTTCAAAACTCTCAAATGCTGAGCTTTGCCACCACCTGCACGTTTCCATCTGTCAAATCCTCGCTGGCAGTCCGTTGTCCACCTTGTTAGCTGACCTCCTTTACACACCTGATTTAGCATCGTCAGTCCGAAGGAGTTCATTCAGAACTCAAAAATGTTCTGCATGTGGACACTTGGTGAATTTAAGTGAGCAGGAGAGGGAGTGAGAGTCTATGCACCGGGGGACGGATGGATGGATGGGTGGTGAGTCAGAGGAGAGATGGAGGCAGAAAGAAGAGAGGGAGAAGTGCTGATGAATGGGTTGATGGCACACTGACCCACTAATGTTTCAACTGCATTGCCAGTGGCTTCGCCTGTCCCGATGAAACACATACTCAGAGTGACACGTGCACATCCACATGCAAATGATTAATCCCCTTTTGACTGAATTTGCTACGCCTTTGCATCAAAGCAGGGACAAAGATTTTCAGCCACGGTTACATGTGCATCATGTGCATTTCCTCTTTTTACACTGTGCCGCTGAATTAAGCACTGAAACCACACACTGTCAAACTTCTGCTAATAGCTCTGGCTGTATGTTATTAAAGGTCATGAAATGGAGGAAGTGGTGAACATACATCAGACTGAATCTGTCAAATGTATTGATTTGGAAGAGAACGCCGAATGAGTTTCAGAGTAAAGCCTTTTGTCTTGACAGTGTGGGCGAGGGTGACTTCAGCTGAAGTGTGCAACATGTCCGGTCTTCTGAGGATGATCATCATGTGATATTTGAAAAGAAAACCTTTAACCTATAGCCCCGGGCCAAAATGTAGACCAGACCTGGAACTAAGTGTGAGAACGCAAAAAGCATGTCGCTGTTTCACCAAAAAGCTCTAGTTAGGGTTAGATGCAGACCCGCCATAGAGGCCAGTGTTTAATTCTATCATCTCTCTTTCTTCTTCATCATCATCCTCTACCTCTCAGACTCACTGTTCCTGTGTTTCAGGTGTTGGGCAGGCTCAGGCTCCGGGTGTTGGCTCTTCTTTTTAAGTACAACAGCGCAGAGTGTGCTTGCTTTTATCCTTTGATTTAATTTTGGAGTTGAGTACTCCCTCCCCGGTAGATAGAATCAGAAGCAACTGGTTGCTTTGGTTGCTGTGTTCAAGCAGAAGAGGCTCACTTTAAAAGCAACATCTTTAAGGATGTCAGAACCAAAATGTTATGCTTGCCTCCTTAAAGGAATAGTGTGACATTTGGGGAAATACTATGCCTATTTGCAAGAGTTAGATGAGCTGATTGATACCACTGTAATGTCTGTAGCTACAGAGGTTAGCTTAGCTTAGCATAATGACCAAAAACAGCCCTGTTCTGTCCAAAGATTGTTTTTAAATGCAATGTTTTCTATGTAATAAATTTCCTTATTAGGTTAAAAAAACTCTGAAATAACATTTAGACCATCTGGGTACATTCAAATTGTATGCCAACCCCTATAATATCTGCATTTATTGTTATTATTACTAAAAAGGAACCACACAACCGTCCATTCACGCTTGTGAGTTCATCATTACCGTTGACCGTCCGTATAATTAACTAATTAAGTAAATCTGAAACATTGTATGTTAAAGAGATATAGATCTAATTAACGCCTTCAGTGCCGCGAGTGATGGATGCAGCTCACAACACACACACACAAAAAAAAGCATGACACATATCCCCGGGGAGAGGAATCACACACACACATGCAGTACTAGGATGTGATAAGACTGAGAGTTAGTGACAGGTCTGTGGATGTGCGCTCTCTCAGGGTTGGCTTACTGCCTCTTTAAAGGGACAGTGCACCCCAAAACCAAAAATGCATATTTGTCCTCACCTGTTGTGCTATTTATCAGCATAGATTGCTTTGATGTGAGTTACTTTGAGATGTTCTTTCAACCTTTGTTCCTACATGAAACTTCTCTCATCACAGTCTGTGGATTATCTTGAGTAACCAGTTCATGATTTCTGGAAAGAGACATCACTATTGAGTTTTTAATATTTATTTTTTAACGCTTTGAGCACCACAAGTTGAGTGCAATATAGTGCCATCATATTTCGAGAGAAGGCAGACATCTCTACGGCTGATATCTCCAAAACTAGGCAACTCTAAAAAAAAATACAAATAAAATAGGCCAGCCAGAGAATTGAGGGCTTGAATGCAGGGTATTTGTTGTTAGCGGCATAAAACATTTCATTTGGTGTGAAAAAGCAGAAGAGGAAGGTGAGAGAGGTTCTCTGACGGCCATATGGGGCTTTAGCCTACAGTGCTGCTTATGTAAGACGGGCAGTCAGCTGGTTAGGGGGAATAAAGGTTTACTATGTAAACCCAAGACATGAAACCACATCCCCGGTCTCTACCAACACGGGGCTGTAGAGACCGCCGGCAGGTCACATCGTTTCCCAAAGAATTTGGAGAATCTGTATCATTCTCAGAACTAGGTGAATTTGTCTATCATGTGGTCTGTGTGATGGTGAGGTAATGAGGTCAAGCATGGGTGATGGAGGAAGCCGGGAAAAATGTAGACCTGCAAGAAAAGGGCAACGGCACTGACATGCTGGCAACCCGAAAAGCTACAGTAGCAACGCTGCCCTTGACATCAACACACACACTCACACACGCACACACACACATATAGAATTTGCCCTCCCAGCACACCCTCTAGGCTGGCACATGGAGCGGTGGGGGGAGGGAGGCTGCATGCCCAAGGATGAGACTGAAAAGAGAGAGCGATCCGCGGATAGCAAGATGGCTGCACGGCTCAGCCTGCCTCTTGCACTCCCGTTACATTAAAGACTGTACACCGACTGTTAAACCAGATGTACCACATGGAATAATTCATCTGCTCAGATCACAACATCTGCGGCTTCGCCATCAGCAATCACAGACCGGGCTTTTGAATAATTCCATATCAAAGAAACACACATCACATATTGGGCAAATCACAAAATTATTCCTGGTGGATAATTTCTTTACTGGAAATGCTTTCAAAGCTCAATGCAGATTGTGCACCTTTATAATGACGCCTAAAAGACATCAAGAATATCTCTACTGTAGGCACAATATGTGCACAGTAGCGGGCATTTTGCGACACACGCTAATGATTATATAAATATACAGTAAAGAGAATTGACAGCCAGGAAGCTAGACAAGAGGAATGAGTTGGTAATCAGCAAAGACAGAGAAAGAGAGAAGGAGGGGTGTTGTGTGGAGAAGTGTTGACCTAATTCTGTGCAAATGGCTTCTCGTCTGAATTGTTGGTATTATACATTGTAATGCCTAAGACGGGTTCAGCCAGACCTGTGTGTGTTTAGCTCGTGCACACTCATGAAATCTATGACATGTGTTTAAATATGATATGGTGTATATATATATATATATATATATATTTATTTTTTTTGCCATACTGCTAAGAAATGTGTGTGTCTGTGTGTTGGGGGAGGAGAGACAGTGCTGCAAAAAGGAGTAAAGGGAGAAACTGGAAACAAATTCATTCATTTCGCTGAACAAATTGAGCATTTAGAGTCTAAATCGGCACCAAACGGTTGCAGGGATTTTGAGTAACAGAAACAAATTTGATACATTTTGCAGACTATTTTGTTATGATTTTCTGTGGTGGAAACCACTTAAATAATAATAATACATTTGTTTGAGGTCACAGTGGAAGATAAACACTAGAACCACTATGAATATCTATCTTTCGTCCTCTCTCTCTCTTTGCCTTTCTCCGTCTCTTGTTACCTGTCCTCCAAGTTGACAGAATCTTACGTGGCACCAATTAGCCCGGTCTCAGCCTGTCAGCTGGAGGAGAGCAAAGCCAGAGGAAGTCAAAATGACAGCTGAGCGTCTCCTTACCCTCCAATGTGGGGTTAGAGCGGATACACATCTCTGATCTGAAGTCTGAATCTGTGTGTGTGTGTGTGTGTGTGTGTGTGTGTGTGTGTCTGACATTAAACCAATACAGTGCATCACGACTTTATTGACCCATTTAGCTACACCGGCGCCGTGGCTCTATAGGGACGGCAATGTTAGACTATCTGTCAGTCCACCACGTTGGTCCAGACTGAAAAATCTCAACATCTACTGGATGGATGACTTTCATTTAGTCCTCAGAAGGTGAATCCTAAATACTTTGGTGATCCCCTGACTCTTCTTCTAGAGCCACCATGAGCTTGACACTTGTGATTTTAAATGAAATGACTCAAAAACTATTGAATGGATTGCTATAACATCTGGCACAGAAATCCATGTTCCTCTCAGGATGAAATGTTAAAATGAAAGTGATCCCCTGTCTTGACATCTTGTGCCATTATCAGGTCCAAAAATACTTGAGAAGAAAATGTTTGTGAAGATTATGGATAAAACCAGTTACGATGATATGAATTCCCTGCGCTGAGCTATAGTTTTGGTGTGTGCTCACGAGGTAATCATTTCCCTTAGATAAATCTCAAACGTTTCCCTTTCTAATAATTGCTGTAGTGGGTGTCAAGTTGTCTTAAAATACAAGTAAACCTCAGGAAAAGAGAGATCAGTGATAGAAATGCTGAATGAGAGATTTTATTGAGTTATAAACTATTGGAAGAGAGGTGACCCCGGACGTAATCTCTATAAACAGATTCTGCTTTCAGAATCTATAGGCAACGGAACAAGATTTCGGTATCGGAAGCGATCTAGTTTCCGTTTTTAGTTTGATTAGTATTGACCAATCACGTTCAATTAGTCTGTGTGGTGAGCAAAAGACGCAGAACGTATCGGTCAAAATGCTTTCTGGTAACCCGTCGGTTATTGTCTGACAATGATTTTGCTTTTGACTGGTTTGAAATGAATTTATAAACTGGCTACTTGTGAAACCGGTTGTACACGTCGTCTCTCTATTACAACTCCAGGCTTGCATTTTAAAAGGAAGTCTTTTTTTGATTACACCTCTCTCCTCTTTGGTTTATGATCAAATACCAGCAAAACTAAAACCATTCCTATCAGCCTAAACTGTGAGTTTAGTGCTAATTTCCAGATTGCAGCTGTTAGCAGCAGCATGCTAACTCATTAAATTAAGATGCTGAACATAGTAAACATGCGCAGGTTAGCATTGTCATTGTGAGCACGTTAGCATGCTGATGTTAGCATTTTGCTCTGTGAGCATTCAGCTATACTTTAAATACATTTCTGCTATCCACACGACAAAAGAAAGCAGATTTGGAGTGTATAGTTTTTATATATGTCACAGATTGTTGAAATGTCGTAACTAGAATTGAGCAAAGTGCGATATTTTAATCGGATACCACCGAAGCATCCATATATATTATGTTTTATTGCCATTGTTAAGCTGGACTTTAGAGCGCCGTTATCTTACCACTGCTGCAGAAGTTCTTCCATTCTGCCATAATTAAAACCTGATGAATTGTAATTGTGTTGCATTAAAGTTGTCCCAATAAATGATTCTGAATATCAGCACAAAACATCTGCTGTTTCAATCCAACAGCATTGGTCGTGAATCAGTGTAACACCACAGTGTCTTGCGCCTGCATATGTGTGTGTGACCCTGCTAAGATCTGCCCCAGAATGTCTCCGCATTCTTTGTTCAAGCGGTTATAAAGCGTCAAAGCGAAACCAAACAATTGCTTTTGCTTTCCAAATGAGTGACTATTTTTGAAGCGTATCCACCAGAAGTGAAGGAAGGGCCTTGATCCGCTGCCGGCGATCAACAGATGGCCGATTAGCATTTCCAAATCTGTAGTCAAACTCGGGAATGAAATGGGGAATGATTGGAATTCAGCAAGAGACTTTATCTGTTCACACACCATTGAACAGTCTCTCTCTCTCTCTCTCTCACGCACTCTCTCTCTCTCTCTCTCTCTCTCTCTCTCGTTCTCTTGCCTTTCCTCCTTTTGATTAGCAAGTAAAACATTATTGTGATGGCTCATTGATCGCCTGGTAGTTTTAAACAGACAGTATTTATGGCTGTGTGCCCGTGGAAAAACACACATGAGAGCAGTGCAATTTACTTCTCCTTTCACACTGCTACCTCCTCATCTATAACACATACTCTGCCTCTCTCTCTCTCTCCCTCTACGCTGGCACTTTGCTCCCTCTCTCCCTCTCTTACGCCTTCTGTCTCTCCATTTCGCTCTTCCATATCACTTTCCAATCAGCTAAATTCCCCTGGCACGGCTGAATAATGTGTCATCATTCACTATAGCGAGCGCATGTGCACACACACACACACACACACACACACACACACACACGGGTCCTATCCTATAATGTCATTATGGCACCCACTGAGTCAAATTACACTGAATCAATAGGTCTTGTTTATCTGTTGGGGGCCTCCTTGCTCTCAATTACAGCCCAGGGGAACGTCTAGGGAGGGAAGCGTGTGCGTGTGCACGTATTACAGTGTGTGTGCGTGTGTGTGAGGTCTCTTTTAAGATGGCCCTGGCGTTATCAGTGGCCGCCGTGCCTTTACATGACTCTATGTAAGTGTTGTGAGTTCCCTCCCTTTTGCCGGCCCTGCATTGGGACGGCAGCAACAACATCAAGGCAGATGTTGCCAATAGCTAGATGAGCTAATTGACTCCCTGACTGTCTGAATGAGAAGCCCATTGAGATGCAGCCCAGCGTCTGAGAAGCGGCACACAACAATGAGGAGAATGTTAATGACTTGCTTTTTTTTGACTGCAAGGTAAACAGCACACCAGCCCGAATGCCTCTTAGCATTCATTCAGCCACATTATCACACATCTCAATGCAGCTGTGAGACGATTGCAATTATAAACATTCCTGGAATTACAAGCAGTTTTTACATTTTGCATGCGGTTTCAAGCCAGAGTGACGTTCTATCCGGACCTGCGGCCATTTTTTCTGTAAACTGTTGACTTACGGGTACAAACATGAAATTTGACCTCTGCATGTAACACATCCTAAGCATTTCAGGAGGAGTGGGCTGCTGTGAAGTGCCTGGGAGCAACTTGGGGTTTAGTGTTGAGCTCAAGGAAACTTTTAACATACGGACAGTAAGAGTCGGGGATCAAACCGGTCGACCCACTCTCCCCACTTAACCACATCCGCCCCCCAATTTCTGATAATTAATGAGAATAAAGGATAATCTTCACGGAGCATCAGTTTGTTTTTTTGACGGTTGCAGCCGTAGACTGCGGGCGCAGCTAATCCAGTTAATATGGTAATAGAATTTCTCAATTGAGCCAATCAAATAAATTTTCTATACGGCAAGTAAACAGTTCACTAGTTACCACCTTGCAGCCTGGTCTCACCTCCAGGGCGTCAAATACCGACCCTTGGGCAGTGGCCCCTGATGCCTTGATACTGAACCACCAGGCACCAGAGGAGGTGGGTGGGAGATGAAAATATTAACGAATATGAGTAATTGGTTGAAATAAATCATTAACAAATCTCAGTATCATTTATGGAATATTTTCTCGATCTTCTTTGGACTCGATCTTCTTTGGGGGTGGACTCAACAACCACAACACAACATTGACATCACGTTGGTCCAGTGATGATTTCCAAATGTCTTCTTCAATCCTCATCCACTGTGTGGACGTGACGAACTGGCAGTGAAGCGATACCAGAGACAGTTCGGCGATACTGCAGGCGTACATCATACAGTAGCAATAAAGAGATTATAACCTGCAAATTGTGCGCTACTTTTAAACACATCATTAACCTACTGGACTCTGTTGGAAAGGCCGAAGTTAGGCCAATTTTCCTTTTTTCAGATTCACTTTTTCCATTTTTTTAATGGAGCATTAGCTCGCTGCTTGCATTAACAGTTAGCTTGTTGTAGCAGCCCTGAAGGACCCGTGCAGCAGACAGTCGCCCATATAGGAATCTCGTTCTCGGTGAGCAGAGTGCAGTGCCACCTCTGGCCGCTGCACAGCACCTGAAACACGTCGTGGGTCCCGAGGTTGCGCCAGCAAAGCAGAAATCTCCATCCAATTTCCGGAGGCGTCCATTTTCAGTGACAAGGAGACACCTTCACACAATACAAAGTGGATAGAGAGCAATGTATTATTTTGGACGGGACTCAATAGTGCTCTGTCTCTAGTCTGGGTGGGCTGCAGTGATTGACAGCTAAGGCGATAAACCCCTCCCATGGGGGGTCGGTCAACCCTTGTGTGGACACTTTCACAGACAAGCAATTAGCACACAGACCAGATAGCCAATTAGAGCACCATTGTTAAACCCCCCTGTATGCAAATGAAGCCAGGAATTTGCAGAAAAGCACTCAAGAGATTGCAAAAAGTATATCGGCAGCAGACTTGAATAAAATAAATGCAGCTGTAATTAGGGAGCTGCGGAGCGGGGAACAAGATGAGGAATATATGTGCGTTGAAAAGAGAGGAATCCAAATTATGAGGGTGGGAACAAAGCAGAGTGATAAAAGGAGGGGTTGGGAGATTAAAAGGCAAGAAGCAGGGCAGAGGACGAGAAGGTGAGGGGGTGGAAACAGAGCAGAAGAAGAAGAAGAAGAGAGAGAGAGACCAAATGCAGGCCCACATGATTGTTTCAGAGACAGTGAAACAGGCTTCCAGTCATCCTGCGTACTAACGCAGCTCGCTGTGTGTATTTATTGGGTGTGTTTGAGTGTGGGACTGTATGCAGGTGCAGACTGAAGGCATTCCTTTTGATCATATATGAGAATGTGTGTGTGTGTGTGTGTGTGCGCATGGGAGGAGTTCAGCTCCAGCGACATGATGAAAACCCTGCCATGGGGTGAATTTTGTATGAAATCACAGTATTGCACTTGATCACTTGAAAGACGTGTCATGGCACAGTGCTGCATACGCGACACCTCTAATACCTTCAAGATGCACACACACACGCACACACACACACACACGCACACACACACACACACACACATCTATCTTCCTTCTTATCTTCGCGCTTCATTTATTGAACACTGCACATGTCCTACAGGCCCTATTTGCTGAAAACAGGTGGTATATTATTTGATGGTTTTGTGTGGTTGTTCCTATGTGTGTCCAGTGACGCCTGTTATGTCATAAGTTCATGCGTTTAGCCCCTCATCACATTTACTCATGTTCGGTAATCTCAGCATGTCACATTCAGCTGCTTGACGGGAGCCGTGGCTTAGCAGAGACTGAGTATACAGTATGTGTGTAAATGGGATTGAGCTCATGGTGGTAAATCCATCAAGTCACATCAATGGTATTTCCTCCTTTTTGAAATTTTCTAGTAATGTGGCCATTTATTATTTTATTGACATTTGGTCATAGAAAATGTATATTTTCCAAGTGAACAGTGATTGGAAGTTAGATAACTCCATTTCAATTCCAGTGTTTTAGTTTAATTATTTGTATGTGTTATTAAAAAACAATACTGATCAATACATTATTACCAATTAAATTACACTCTTTTTGACATCTGGGAAATAGGTTTACGAGCTTAACTAGAGGACAATTCAGTTTTAATCTCTCCGTTTAATACACAGCCAACCTTTGTCAAAGAACTAAAATCTACCTCCCAGAGCCTGTAAAGCTCACAAGTTAACACGTCGTATTATGTTTATTTGATATTACCAAACATCTTTTTAAACCACATCTCATAAAAACAAGTTCTATGTTCAACAACAAAACAGGAAGTCACTTTCTCTGTAAAATTACAATTTGACATTTTTTTTTTTTTTACACTTTATAGATTAAACAAACCATTAATAAGATGTAACATTAATGAGTTTTATTGGGGCTGGTAGCTGTTTTCCCTGTGTTTACAGTCTCAATGCTAAGCTAAGCTAACCAGCTGCAGGCTCCTGCTTCATATTAAATAGTGTGAGAGTGATATCAATCTTCTTTTCAAACTCTTGGCAGGAAAGTGGATGAGGGTATTTCCCAAAAATGTTGAGCTATTGCTTTCAAGGGCATCATGAAAGAAGATGTTAAAGAAGAAAATTAATCCCATTCCTAGTAGCATTTCTTTTCAAATGTTGAGACTTTCAAGATACATATTGTTGAGGATTCCCTTTCTCTGTCTAATCCTTTGTTTACGTCTGGTCTCTCCCTCCCCTGTATCATATCTTCCTCTCCATCCGTCTTCCATCCTGTGTATTGACTCCGTGCAAGGTCTGCCTGTTTACCGAGAATGTAAACAATGGAATGAACGTGTGGGTCACTGTCAGGGTCACTTTCTCTGCGTCCTCTCCTCTCCTCCCACCATCCATCCCTACGCTCCCCCGCGGCTCCGTCGCCCCGTCCTTCCCCTGCCCCCTGATTATGTGCTGGTAATGAAAGGTCTAGACATGCTTGATCAGGATTAAGGCCCAGGAAGGCAGGCAGAGCCAGGTCAAGCAGGGAGCGAGGCGGCTTTAGCTTGGACACATACACCCCTGTGGGCCTGGGATGGGCACCAAAAGGCCCAGCCAGAGGTTTTTGAGGAACGTTCAGGGGTCATGGAGAGAAAGAGCAATAAGGAGACAGGGGGGATGAACAAATGCAGCCATCATAGAAGACCTAGTTTCTGCAGGATCTCTGTGTACTGATGCTCCACCGGTGCGCCAATATTAGGAAAAAGCAGACTAGTAGTGCTGTGATGGGGTGGCTCTGTGGAGAGATAAATTCTACAAACTGAAAGGTGAAATCCTTCTAATTATGTGTACCATGGTGCATGGATGGATGAAAGTGTGCATAAAAACAGGTGATTGGACACCTTATAATACCTAAAGAGAAGCAGGACAAGCCATTGCCTCCAGCAAGTGATGATGTTATGACATATTCACTGAATTATAATATTTTTTCTTCAATGAGAATTAAATATCCAAAGCTAAGGTGAAATATTGGACACTAGGATAGTGTCATCTGCTTTTCATTTGCAATGCATTTGAAGTATAGCCGTGATATTTTAACCCTTCCATCTGTGTGTTTATTGACTTGTTTCTATTCAGGTGCATGCAAATGATGCATATGAGTGTGTTTGAGGTACAGGACACCAGCTGTTGACATAGGTGGCTTTCTGTCCACTGGGAATAATAAAGAACAGACAACACATAGCCGGCATCCAATTCCCATCCTCAGAGCTTCCAGATGGATCTAATTTATGATCATTTGTAAACATCCAGGAGAGGACAGCGAGACTGACACTGGGGATGTCTGGAACGTGACACGATAACTCAATGAATATATATATGGAGTAACTGGGAAAATAGCTTCCAGCAGGATGATAATTCTGAATTTCACCCTCATTGCCTTTTTTTGGAATCAGGATGGTCCAGAGAGGACGTTGCCCTTCTGCTGGATAACAGCACGGACAGTGTATCTTCCAGGTCACCTTGAGTGGAATCTCTGAGGCACTCCAGATACAGAGTAAAAGGTGAAGGTTAATTGAAGGAATATTAGTCACTGTCATTAGTAACATGCACACAAAAAGGCGCAAAACAATACACAAAACTACAAGTTTAATAAATACATTAAACATAATAAATTCCTCATTGGGACATAGTGCGCTATTGAAGTCCATCGTAGATTCTACAGCTTGGATTGGGAGGAGTGGGGTTGCAATCTGCCACATACATCCACATCCTTCATATAGGCTTTACTAACATTACGTCTTTTTATGCGTTCTTTATACTTATGTAACTACACACCATTTCTGAATGTCATTATTATGCATTTTAGGCTTTTTGCTTGGCATTTAACGGAAAACAAAAGTCACTTATTTAACTTTTTAAAAGAAGATACAACATTTGTAACTGTGATCTCGTACACTGGTCTCCTGGTTGCAAGTCCTGTGTTTGTTTGACCGCTCCACCTCCCCTCCTGCCACCATAAGCGGTCTCTCGCATTCCATACTACGTCCCCTGTTCAGTGTGTAGCACATTCCCACTGATGCGTTTACGTTGCAGTCAGTTCAGCCTACATGGCATACGAATGGGACGCAAAAAGCAAGATAAGAGTTGTTATTGCGCAAAATCATTTACTAACTGCGAGTCATTCATACGGCAATTGGTGAGAGCGGGTTGATGGGCTTGCTAGACCTGACAGATTTCTAGACATGATCATGCCGCGCAGTGATAACAAAAATGGAAACGCTAGGATGAGGCTGCATTCAAATTTACATTTAAATTGAATTTAACAGTTCTATAAATATTGAAAATGTCCATATCTAAGCTGTCATAAATGGACGGAAATGTCTGTTCTGACCCCTCACTGCATGTGAATCCAGGGCTGTAAATGGGAAACTCTTCATACCTTAATGTTTTTATAACTTTTACAATTGTTTTAACTGAAGTCATTTAAAATGTAAAAGTTTCTTACAAATCCATGTGACTTTTTTTGTTATTGGGTATGCAAAACAAAAATCACCAATGCAAAAATGCAAACAAAATAAACTTTTATTTCTTCTTTAAAAGGTGTGATCTCACCCAGCTTCATTACCTGCAGTAATGAATTAATGTAGTAATGTAGTAGTAATGTAGCTCCAATGTTATCTACAACAACCAAATGCTTGTGTCAAGCATCGGGATAATGAGCGGAATTAGCAAGTGCTTTTTTGCAGAGGAACATCTTGTCTGATGTGTCAATGGAAGTGTTGGCTGACACACAAGCACCTCTGTGACACACTGTGATAGACTCAAGTTGTTGAAAAACCCACATTCACGCATTCCTCCCCATTCACAGCTCTTTCTCTTCTCTCTCTCACACACACACACACACAAACAGGGACTCTGGGACACTGAGGGAATGATAACAAAGACATGTTAATGCGTGCTAATGATGTCATTATCTCCTGACGAGTGCAAATGGAGCGAGAGATTAACACCGACGCTACAGGGAATGAGGTGTGGGTTCACCAGCACATAAGTGTGTGAGCTGTGTGTGTGAGGAGGTCGCTATACGTCTACTGCATGGAAGATTGTGGAGACGGAGATATGAGAGGGCTGTACGGATGTGTGAGCGCGTCACACTCCTCTTTTACAGACTTCCCCTCGAACTTTGGCCTCCTCCTCCTCTGCCTGTTGAGCATCCCACAGGAAAACACACTGACCTCCCCCCCAGAGAGCGGATGAGTGTCTCTGTGGACGTGTATTTGTTAGTCCTCCCTCCCAAATGAACAGAGCACATTTTTTTTGCAGTTTCCTGTGGACAGTGTGTGCTGCACCTGAATTTCAGCTGAGTTGTCCCATTCTTGTCACAAGCTCACTTCCATGCATTTGACTCCACTAATGTGCGTGTCATTTAATTGCCACTACAGCTGCAGACGCCTGCTCGCTTTTATCATTTAGCCCACACGGTCACACGCTTTCACCAGCTTGCATCATGAGCTCCCACACACTAACTCCTCTCCGAGTAAAACATCTCTCTTTGAGTGTTTTAAAGGGAGACACCAGGGATTTTAGGAAATTGCTCCATGTGTCCAGTTACCTGTTGAATGGTAAGAGCGTGGTCACCAAAGTCATACATGAGTTTCTCGGAAATTTGTCAAAAGGTGTTTCACAACCAAACTGTTCTGAGGAGCTCCCCGGAGAACTACATACCTTCAAGGACTTTTTTTCCTGTTTGCATTCGCACCGCTAATAGGAACGCTGAAGTGACGTAAGCCGGCGGATGCCACTCGCACACATCTCCAGCTTGGAGATTGGCAAGCGACAAGTTCACTACGTTTGCTACAAGCTCTGCTAGATTTTTTTGGTAATATGAGAATAGATAAACAACTCTGTTACATGCCACGATCTATAAACACAAGAGAAATAGCCGTCACGAGTGCCTCTTCGGCTCAGTGGGTGTGCTCTATGCTACTGGGTTAGCCTTTGTGCTAACGTTACTGGGTTAGCCATTGTATGCTCAGTGTGTGTGTGCTCATGAACGAGTTAACTTCTAGACTGTCGGCCCATTTGTTCATGTTTTCTTCCAATTTTTGATGTTATGTCACACCTATTAACAGAATTTTACAAGTTGTGGTTGCCGGTGCTGCATTGAATCAAGTGTTTGACCAATCGCCATACACTCATGGTTCCTCTCCTGCTGGGAGTACCTACAACAGACAATACAAATGGGGGCTCTTAGAACCTCTGGTCCGAAAATGCCTAAAGTGTTTTAAAAACCCTTTATTCAGTAATTTCAATATGTCTGTGTGCCAATGGGAAACTTTCATGTTTAAATTAAATGTCAGGCCAATAGACATTTGTCACATTGGCATGTCATGAAAGGTAAAGCACAGGTGTTATTAAATGCAATGCATGACTGCATTCCATTTAGTTGAGCAAGTTCCGGGGTCCTTGTAATGTGCATACTGGCTAACTGGCACAGTTTACTGGGATGCCTGATGGAACTGTGCAATTGTTAACTTAACTAGTTTCACCTGCTTTTCCTGCTATGACAAGTCAAAACGCCTGCTGTGAAAAATGTGGCCTGAACGTTTCAATGTTAAGCACTTTGCTCCAATACGATGTGATCATAACAGTTAGAAGGCCAAAACTATGAAAATAAGACCCCTGTTAATAAAAACGTAATCATCCTTTAAAGAGTCTTTGCATGTCTTTGCAGACCCAAAATAAAGGACTGTAGAACTGGTCTGCTCTTGTTTCCACAGGAGGTGAATGTTGTGGCTGCTCATTCAAATGGGAGCAGCTAAATCATGGTACAACACATGGTCGCTCACCTGAAACTGTTCCAAAAATAAACCCTCGGTACATCAGCTGTTTTGACTTGTTTAACAGCTCGGTTGACCAACAAGACAAAAGGGTGTATTTCTTACTGGGTGAGGTAACAGTATGTAAATCATTTCCCCCACTATTCTCAGAGAGCTGCCAGGGCCGTCACTCCACCCTGATGTCTATATTTTCCTCCACGTCCTCTCCCACCCTCTCCCCTCATCCTGCCTGATGAATTTCCAGTCCGTCAGACCCCTCTATCCTCACTCTGCTCCTCGTTCTCCTCCCTCGATCCTGCTCTTTCTCCATCATTTATGGCCCACTCCTGAGCTGCTACCCATGCAGGCGTCGGCTGAGGGTTGGTCGGTCTGTCGGTGGTGGGGGGATGGGAGCTGGATGGTTTGCACGTTTTCAAGCAAACTGAAATATTCATGTATGTGTGCCCGTGTCCCTGTGTGAGAGCGACTTCACGTGTACCCCTCCTTGGTCTTCGTATATACGTACGTGTGTATATTCATGTCTGTAGCACCAAATAGACAGCTGCTTGTAAAGAAGTCGACATGTTGATGTGTGTACCTTTGTGCACGTGCTGCGTTTTTTGCCAGGTGATGCATAAAGCCCCGTCATTTGATTTAGCTCCCAAAATAAGTCTCGGCACATCAATTACCCATGAACCGCTCTGTACACGCTCACACGACCGACCGAGGAGTAGGAGGAATTATCAGAACATGCCTCTCTTATTCACCATATTAAAATGCAGCGCACTGTGCTTCAAAATATCCACCTTTTCAGCCCCACATTCAGCGCTAATCTAAATATAGAATCAGCAGTTGAACGATCTCTTGAAACATGTGACTATATGTTGAAGATTCAACCATTTTTTGCAGACGTTTCCTTCAACGAAATGCAGTTTTAAGTCTTCTAAGAAGATTATGATTGCAAAGCAAACATGTATAATGCATTTAAACCGTGTTTTATTTATTAAATCATTCTAGTTGTCTGCAGAAAACACAGCATTACATTGAGTGATGCACTTGTCTTTTATTGCCTCTCCATGACCCACATGGCTTTTCAGAGAGCTGTCAACCGTGAGTTCACTCTCCTCTCCTCTATCTTTGCCTCTTCTCTTCGTCCTCTAAGGTTTACAGACCAGCTGATCCCCTTTTCTTCATCCGTCTCTGATTTTTCTTTTTCGCCCCAGCCTGTTAGACCTCACTCTCTCTTCCTTTCTAACTCCCACAAACATGCACACACACACACACACACACACACACGCACACACACACACACACAAAAACAAAACACAAATTGACATGCACACCCCCCCCTCCCCCCTAATTTCCCAGCCTTCTCTCGCCTCTGTTTCCCTCGACCTCCCGCCCCTCAACTGCCCTTCTACCTCCCCCCTCCCATCTCCCCTCCCTCAACCCCATCAGGAGTCGACCGGAGGCAGCAGCCGGTACATGTATAGCCAGTTGCTATGTGGGAGCCATGACAACCGTCATGAATTCGACATGGCGATCACGTATCCAGGCGGATGTGAGCCTGTGTGGATGCAGCGCTTCAAATGGCGCTCACGTATCTAGGGGATGAAACTCCCAGGGGGTTATAGATTTAGACTCTTCTTCCTCTTTTTATACACTCTGTGTAAATGTGTGTGTGTGTGTGTGTCATTGTAACATTGTCACATAAGGATGTGAAAGATCTATGCAACTGTCCGTCACACCAGTTGTATTGAATTGTATTAAATATAAACCTTATAGAGAAAAGACAGATACTTTAAATTAGATATGATCTAAAATCGTAGTAAATTAGCTGTGGGAAACACAGCAGGGAGTTAATATACCCTTTCAAGATGTGCTTAAGGCTTTTCACGATTCAAATAAAGTGCTGTCCAGGACATCCGATAGTGAAAGCCATATTCTGACATCTCAACCTCATTTAGGCAGGTTTTCACTCAGTCCTGTTACCATTAAACATTTCCCGCTGTAAACATTTTGGACATTACACACATAAGATCAACAGGACGTAGTCATCATTTGAGTCTCCTGAAGGCAATGGGAAGATAAAAGCAAGTTCTCTCACTCAATTTTCTGTATTTATGATCATATTGTAAGAATGACTGAGAATGTCAACGTTAACGTAAAGTCCTGTTCCCTAAATTGTTTCTTGGTCGTCTTTATGTTTCTTTTTTTTCAAGTTACAAATGCTTAAACCCTTCAAAACCAAGGCACCCAACAGAACAGATACAAATCTAATTTGAGCAGCCGATAGGCGAAAGTTGCCCAGAACAAAAGAGACCAAACCAAAACCAGACCAGCACAGGCAACTCCAGACCAGTACTGACCAGTCAGTCTCCATAGACCTCAGCCATATTCAGAGCAGCTCAGGCTGACTGACGACTGTGCTGCTTTACTGTAATCTGTCTTTATGACGGTCCTGCCAACCAGGGCACTTTGTGTGCCTCGCCGTCCACACGCCCCTCTTACCAGCAAGGCCAACAAATAGGTCTGGCAAGGATTAACCCCCCCCCCACACACACACACACTCCAAATAATGTTTGCACCAATACACCAATAATTCATACATGCCTGTTTTCACAGGCTCACTCATGATCACACACAAACACCCTCCCACATAAATTCACACACTGTTTTCAACACCGGGTGCCCAAGGATTTACAGGATACAGTTTGAAGGTTGGAGGCCTCGTGCTCTAAATAGAAACATCTCTCTCTTCAGCATTGTTATGCAACTTGTCGAGAAATGGTGCGGTGATATGCAACGCAGAATTACACATAAAAAGAGCAATAAAATACAAAATGGCGGTGGATGTCATATTAAACGTGTTTGCAACATGTGATTTTCACAGTGCACACGTATTAGGAGTTTCTAAATGCAACCTTCATGGTTGGACGTTAGATGCCCTACACATGCATGCATTTGTCGTGTGCACATCTGTTAGAGTGTCAGCGATTAGATGCCTCATAAACCTCTGGATGTATGTGTGTGGAGACAAAAAGATTCAGGTTTTAACACGTTTGCATGTGCTTGGAAAATGTGTGTGTGTGTGTTTTCTTTGTAGTTCTTCCTCTGCAAAACCAGCGCACACACAGTACACACTGCCTCCATGTGACAGGAGTATCTGATCATGTCTTCAAACTTCAAACAAGTCCGCGTCCAAGTCCAAGTCACCTCCTGGACCTCCTTCACGCACATACACACACTTGACAGTGAAATGCCTTTGGGTTCACTTTGTCATTATCAAGTGACAAATGACCTTGTAAGCGGCTGCCACATTAAAATGGAATGTGTTTTTCAAAGCTGGAGGGAATAGACCCTGCAAGCGTCACACACACACACACACACACGCACACACACACACACACACACGCTCAGTGCCCTATACTTGGCATTTAACTCCATATTAATGCAGTGTAGTAGGTCAGTGTAAATGTATTTTTCGAAAAATCCCTTTATACAATAACATTTACGGACAAATCACCCAAAACTTCGGGCCACATTTTGGAGACAAAGTGGACCAAGTTTGTGGACACCTGCTCTTTTCCCCCTAAATATGTATACGTTGAACATGGTGAACAGGTTTAGCCTGTGAGATCATCACTCATTTCCACTTTATTTTTCATCTTTCCCTCCTCTTCATCCTGTGGAATGTTCAGTGTGTTCATCCCACTGGTCAACAAACCACACTGGGAAGGATACTTTTGTTTTGTTTTCAATTCACGGTGAGGAGGGAATTTGAAAAAATGAAAAAAATAATTTACAAAAAGCTCTTGAGAAGAAGTTATTTCATGAATGGAGTAAAAGCTCGGTGGCATAACTTGCCATTCATGATCCTCTTTACTTGTTGTCCTGTTGCTTTTTCTAAGCTAGTGCTTCAGTGCACAAAAAGCTCCTATTGTATTGTTTGTTTTTATTTCTGTCCAGCAGCTCTTAGAGAACCTGGTGAGTCAGAACAAGGATCTGGGATCAGCACACAGAAGGATTGCCACCTCTAATAGTGCCAAATGCTGGATAAACATTTCATTAGACTTCTAGGAGATTTCTTGAAAGTTGCCCTCCAGGCTAAATTTTCTAGGCTGTGTGCTGCAAGAAGAAAACAACCCTCTGAGCAAAAGCTATGATGACGGACTTGCCAATTGATCAACTGATTAGTTTGGAATAAATCTGAACAAACTCATTTCCACATTGTTTTTGCTGTGTCATTTGGATAATTCTCATTAATCTCTTCCCTTTATCCCACTTGATCTGTAGTCTTCTTCCCACTTGTGTCCTCTGCGTCCATTATTCACTCTGCTGCTGTCTTTACTTCTGTTCAGATGCTAAAGTAGCATCCGAAAAATGATTCCAGCAGGACGGATATGTCGCTTGCTACTGACCAAAACCAAACTAACTTTGGTCAACTGCGCACAACTCACAGAAATTGCGTTGCAAGTAGCTACTGCTTTATTTCACGTTGTCGCACGTCAAGAACAATGTTGTCGCACACATTTAGAACAAACAAATGAACATGCACATACCCACAACACATTTACAGGTGTACCGTATCAACATTTATTCATCCAGGTAGCCTTGTGTATACTCTTGTAGTGTCCTCCACTGATTCCCATCAGTGCCTTTTGCATGGTTTGACAAATCAATTAACTGGGTTTGCCAGGTGACAAAGAGATTTTGTTTTCAAAAGGCAACCCAGTGCTGTACAAGCAACAGGTGCAAGCTAAATACAGTTCATGTGAATCGTGTATTCTAAGAAATGAGTGGGGGGAAGTGGAGAAAAAGGATGAGCAACAATGGAAGACCCCTTTGGCAAAAGATAGCCAGAGGTCCTATGTACCATCTGTGAGAGGAAAGATGCCCGAGGGGTGTGTGTCTTTTTGTGTTATTGTGTACTTTTGAACTTTTGTCTTTGTAAGAACCCTTCTGTGTGAACCCTTCAATGTGAAGGCCCTGTTTCGCACTAAAAAGATCGATGTACATGTTATTTATTTGCATGATTAGGATAGAAGATGTTTCTGAATGTCACACGTGGTTCCATCAGTGTCATATTACCGGATTACACAGAGTGATACAGATAGAATTGAAGGAGAGTGGTGACTATGTTTGAATGTCAGCGCTATGAAAAACACTCCGCAATTACACCAGTAATAGCGTTTCAACCAAGCAGCAGCTCAGTGTCCCTGTTCAGTATCTGACTGTGATCCCATTTCCATGTAGGTCGCAGTTGTACAAAAACCACATGTGCTCCCTACTACAGGGACATTTAATTTTCAATGAGATGGAATCTAAATTATGTTGTTTTTTCTCCGCCCACTACTTCCTACCAAGAGAAGGCCACACAAAAAAATACAGGGAGATTGCACAAAAACAAACAAAAACAGTGTCTGTCCAGTGGTTTCCACTGCCAAAACCTACACCACCGCTACCACTGGAGCCCAGCCAGTGTGTGTGTGTGTGTGCATGTGTGTGTGTGTGTGTGTGTGTGTGTGTGATGGAAGGTTAGAGGGAGTGTCAGATTTTGATTTCTGATTGTTTTTACAGCAACCACTGGCCACGTGAAGTGGAGCTGGCCATTGGAGTTGGGGAAAAAAATGTCAAGAATTTTCCTCAAATACCAAAAAGAAGAAGAAAAAGAAATACGTTTTAGAAATCTCAGGTCAAAGACTTTCTTTCTGCTGATGTTCACAGATATTAATTGACCATTGGTGACAGAAGGATTCAAAATATAAATGTTCGTGTGTTTGACATTTTGGGAAACTTTCTTGCCGAGAGTTAAGAAGCTCAATATCACTTTCATATATGTCTGCTGAAGTAGCTTTAACACAAAGACTGTAAACAGGTGGAATCTTGTCGAAAGCTAGTCGGACTATTTCTTGGCCTAAAGTCTCCACTGGTTGTCCTGCAACCTCATGTTAATGACAAGAATCCAGGAGGTCACTGCTCCCTGCCAAGAAATAGTCTGGCACACAACCCATCTTGTCATTTTTACTCTTTGTTTTTCATACAAATGTAAATTAATGAGCTTTAGAGGTGTTCGTAGGTGGCTGCTGTAACCACAGAGTGATGCAGCGATGATGTATTTTTTAGGCCAACCCAAATGTTAGCATGGCACTGGTTCCCTCAACAAAAAGTCAATGGGCTTTTTCCATTAATGAGACTTACACCTCTTGTTCATCAAGATAATCTTCACAAATGAATTCCACTTTTATGATTTTTTAAGCGTCAATACAATCGTCAGGAGTAAAAAGCTAACATTAGAATACGAACAAACTACCCCACGATCACATGACTTCACGTTACCGTCGATAAGCTAAAGGCGGACTCGTCGGCCTGATGGCATTTAGTAGTCTCATTTAGCCACTTGTTAGCCCCCGCCTTATTTAAGCCACGGAAAAGCTTCAGAGTTCACCAGACAAATGATGTATTTTATGTCATACAACAAATCTCTTTAGCTTGTGTAAACCACAGACCTTATTTCAGGCATCTAACCAAAAACCCATTCAATTTCAGAGTATTAGGACTCTGCAGCACTCTATTGGAGAGAGCTAGGCTTGCTTTACCCATTTCCAGTCTTTATGCTAAGCTAGCCGGCTGCTGGCTGTAGCTTAATGTTCATCATACAAATGAGTGGTAGTCTATTAATCATTTAAAAAGGGTCCCCTTTTCAGGGCTATGAGTTTAGTCCTCATCGAGAAGAGAAAGAGGAATTCTGCCGTCTGACTGTGGCTAATCGAGATGTTTATCAAGACTAAAGATGTTGGATGAGTCAAACTTGTTGCCATAAGGTGTGAGTGATGCTGTTTATGTGTTTGTGAACCAGCTCTGACAAGTATGCGAAGACAGCAGTCTGTTTGTTTGTGACAGTGATAAAAACCACAGGGCCAAACATGTTTGTGTCCACTGGTTCAACAAGACAAAATAAACAAAACAGCTCAACTGCAGGTTTCTGTGGGAATTGTCACTGTGTGGATTTGTGGCAAAGACAGAAGACATCTTCCTCCAAAAATAGCGAACAGAACAAGATGTTATAATCCTCAGATTTTGGTCCATTTCAAAACAACACCTCTACTGTGCGTTTTAATGGTTTGCCTTTAAAATCAAAATGTAATTTCAGCTCCAGGTCTGAGCCCAAGTCCACCCACTGCTTAGTTTAGAAAAATGCTAAAAAGTGGGCAAGGGGCTAAACAGATCAAACCATACCCACTTCCGAAATGCCAATATAATTATATGTTTATTCATGTAGATCAAACGGGACAAGTAAGAAGCAGTACAATCAGCTTTGACTCACAAACTCAAAAAGACACGTTCTAATTTGATCCTCTGGTTTCCATCCACAAATTTCTTGGAGACGTCATTACAGAAAATCTAGAATAATACTCCACATCATGGAGCAGTCAGTGATTGCCTAAATATGTACATTTTGTCATGTATCACATTAACCAATTATGTTGTTGCTCATTAGTTATTGATCTACTTTGTCCCATCAAAATCAGTTCACATTTATCAGGACTTGGACTGCAAATGATATCATTTCAGCACTTCAGCTCCCTGAATTAGACAAACCATTGAATGCAAAGCAACACGCACTCTTTCATCTTTGCGAGTAGTTTAGCTAGCTTTCAAATATATGAAGTGACCTGGAGGACTGTGAAGAGGAAATCATCTTTGAATTTGAAGTGGAGTGGGAAGAAATAGTCAAAGCAATCGTTTATTTTTCTGTTAAGGTGATTAATTTACTGTGTTATTTTAATACCTTCACTAGTTTACTTTGCCAAATTGTTAACGAAGTAGGTTTCTAGTGAGTTTTGACTCCCAGTCTAAGACGTTACCGTCAACAATGAGCTAAATTTGTGCTCTTCTTCCAGTCGAGCAGAAAAGGCAGAAATGCACTCAACCGAATGGTGCTGCCCAAATGTCCTCGTTTCCGCCGCAGAGCTCCTTCTTGCAGAGCGTCGACTCGAAGGCCCGCGACACACACACACATCGCTCTCCTTCAAATCATGCAGCTGACAGCTCTTCGAGGGCTTCAGTGCCGCGACGGCAGACGCAAACTGGGTCACTGGGAAAAAGAAGAGCGCGCCTATGGAAACCCAGCTGTCTCCATGGCAACCGCGGTGTTGACACAGCTATTACCTCCTCATCTTTGGCAAATACGGCACCGCAAGAAAGCAGCATGTTCCATTGTATGCGGAGTGGATGATAAAATACTCTCAAAGCATGGCTAATTCACTGTTACTGCCTCCCTGCAGCGGTCCATTTCATTCTTCCTCCCCTTCAGATTTTGATGAAGAAATGTGGATGAGTTGACTTCTGAATGCATTGCTGTGAAGTGGATGGTGGGATGAGCTTTGACGTGTGAGGGTAATAGATCCCTGCTTCTGTTTTTGAGTGTTTTAGAAGGTCCATGGCTCTGCCTGATTGACGTTAAGCCGTTGGAGAGGCATGTTTGTGGCCTGATGACACCGGGCTTATCTGGTCCTGGGTTCAGTAAACTTGAAGCAGATGAAGTGTATCTTTACGCATCCCTGCAGTTTTATTTACAATGAAGCATTCAAATGGTTATAAGGTCGCCCACTTTTCAACATTTTCTCCTTAGAAGGGGACCAAAGAAGTTATGTCAAGAGTGAAAATAGAGAGCGTGGGAGAGAAGTTCAACCTCGGCCTACTTGCACACTTTTGCACATCTGTACAATCACGGCTCTGCAAACGCTACAGGGCGCCTCAAACGCCGTTGGGGTCAAACGCCGAGGAGCACTGACCACGTTACGATATCTGATGCGAGAGAGAGGGTTGCTCCTGTCAGCCTAAAACAGGAAACCGAGTCTACTTTGGGATCTGCAAAATTGGACAATAGAAGATTGGAAACAAGTTGCCTGGTCTGATGAGTCTCGATCAATCTATCAATCAGACTATATTTGTATTGCACTTTTCACTCAAATAAATGTAACATTTACATGTAAATGTAAAATGTAATGTAACTCCCCTTTGTAATTAATAAAACATTCAATGATAACGAAAGAAAATAAGAACTGGGTCATCAATTTATGGAGAGGAAACACCCAAGCAAGGATTTGAAATAAATGAAGCTCAAACAGACAGACTAAAGAGGTGTAACGCAATAAATGTCTATGATAACTAAATTAAGCTCGATTTAAAAGCAAGACTAAAAAGGCAGGTCTTTAGTTTGCTTTTAAAAATACCAACATTCCCTGCTGCCCTCGGGATGGCTGTTCCAGAGACGTGAACCATAGTAATATAAGCAAAGGACGGTAGGGTCAGAATTTGGCATAAACAACATGAAATCATGGATCCATCCTGCCTCGTATCAGCGGCTCAGGCTGCTGCTGCTGGCGTAATGGTGTGGGGGATATTTTCTTGGCACACTTTTGCCCCCATTGTACCAACAAAGCATTGTTTAAACACCACAGCATGCCTGATTATCATTGTCCATCCCTTTATGACATCAGTGAATGTTGCCAGAACCTTGTTGAATCAACACTACGAAGAATTGAGGCAGTTCTGAAGGCAAAATGGGGTCCAACCCGGAACCACCAAGGTGTACCTAATAAAGAGAGACAGAGAGAGAGAGAGATGTACAGTGCCCTTTAACTGTGTGTATGTGTTTTATCAGTACAGTTCACATAACGTTGCTCAGGCTGCTGGACTCAAAGCATGACTATCATTTAATTGATCTCCAGGAGGGAAAGATAGCTCTGGTCTCAAACGCACATAAACACAGAAAGGAAAACACACAAACACATACTTGTATGCAAGCTTGCACACAAGCGTATGTTAACACGCACACGCACACACACGCACACACACACACACACACACATTCAGGATTAAAATCAAATCTTTCCCTTCGTTAGTGCCAGAAGGGTGTGTGAAACAGACAACGTCGTCGCACGATGATGTTCACCTCCTAACCTCTTACTAAGCGACAGTGGGATTGCTGTGTGTGTGTGTGTGTGTGTGTGTGTGTGTGTGTGTGTGTGTTTGTGTGTGTTTGTGTGTCTGTAATATGCAGGTCACTGGCCACAGAAGAGGGTGAATCTGGCTGGACTTGATTGAAACTGGCGGTTAATTCCAGGGCTTCCCACTGAGATTATAGGAGAGAGAGCGGCACAGAGAGAGGACGGCGGGCTAAAGGTCAGAGCTGACGAGATGGGACCAAATGAATTGGCAATAGCCTGTCTGTCTCTGTGGATGTTAACAGGAGAGAAAGACAAAGTGCGTATGAGTGTGCCCTGTGGTACAAAGGAGGGACGAGGGGAGAAAAAAGGCTCATCTGAGTCGATCATCTGGAGTTATCTTTTCCAGCTGTAACGTGAAGCTAATATACACCAGAGTCTTAGCTTTAAAAGCTGTGTTTGAGAAAATATTTCCTAATGATGAATAAGATGTGTACGCTCACATTACACTACATTAGGCGACAAAATATGTCAGTAAAACCCCTCTTATGTATCTTGAAGCTTTTAGGTGTCTTAAAAAAGGTGGTTGCTAACAAGTGGCCAACTGATACTCGTAATAAGTATAATGTATAATGGAAAAATCCCATTGGCTTCTTGTCCAGGCAACCAGGGCGATGCTAACTTCAGGGTTGTCATAGCTCATCCCTTCAGCACTCGATAAAAGTCAAAAATATACTATTTTCATGGAGAATGGGTAACAGGGTTTGCTTTTCCACACATGTGAATGACAAACTAATGTCTCATTTGTGGATCGAAACGCGTCAGTCGATAAAAGATTCATCAAAGTTCACAGCAACTTTTCATGGGACTTTCCGCCTGGTAGCAGTCAACGAACAGAGAAGTTGAAGGAGCTGGAAGCAATGCTTAAAATACAACAGTCTCTCTTTATCAAACTGAGGAACAAGGCCAACACAGCAACAGAAGCTTTGCTTAGTGGCTGCACATCCTAACAAAACTCACAAAGCTCCTATGGTGGGATTGAAATAGAGGCAATGACTGCGGCGTCTGACACGTTATTAAAGGACCACAAAAGTTAGACAGGAATGATGCCTTCTATTGGTGATGTACAACTTGGTGCCATGAGTAGCTCTGACACTTTCATTTCTCCAAATTGTGAAGGAAAAAAAATGGATGCCACTGTGAGCACAGCTTTTATTTTTTCATACAGTATAAATGACATAAACATGATGATGTACTCTGATGAGTTTGTATGTATAAAATGGATCATATGGAGGTAAAAAATGCAAAAAATGTCAAAACACGTAGTGTGTAATGTTGACATGCAGTATGTTCTCATGTTGTGTGATGTCAGGTGATGTATCACAGTCGTAGGAGTTTTTGGATCAGTTTATTTGTGAAGAACTGCTCAGACTCTATTTGTAAAAAGGACTTTTACGACATCATGATGAAGTTTTAATGCAGCCAGCAACAGAAGGGTATCTCTCTTCTGGCTGTATTTAGCTGCTGGTGGTAAAAAAAAACAGATAAAAGTGGTGTCAAGTGGAAAGGAGCTCTGGTCTTTTCTAGGTATAGAGGTTGCACATAATTTATGTGTACTTGCTAGCGTGTACTTGTATGTGTTGAAAGTGCATTGTCCATTTATTCTCAACTAATATCCCAGTGTAGACTCGATCAATATGTCCTATTATGTCCCTGAGGACAATACATCGAGTGTGTGGGTGCCACCACTGTGTGTGCACGTCTGTGTGTGTGTGTGTGTGTGTGTGTGAGTAAGCGGATGTGTGTCCCTGCACATTGTGTGTAAGTAGGCATGCAAGTGACAAGACTTGAACATATTCATGCAAAAAACCTAAATCCACTACGTACGTTGATTCTCTTGTGGTTGCATGTTTGTACAGGTATACGTCTGTGCATATAAGCGCACATACTTATGCATGCATCTTTTCAATTGGACACTTATGGAGTATATGCTCAGTGTCAGCTCTCAGTGCAGTGATGGAAGTAGTTTTACACTGGACCTGGACCAGCTGTTTGTGAGTGTTGGAGAAATATTGTGGCAGCTGTTTTGACGCTGTCATCTGTAGTCTAAAGATCTGATGCGACCACATGGCTCACGGCAATGTCACCCAGAGTATGAAAGCTGTGTCCTTTTTTTCACAGAGATTAGAACTGCAGATATCTGTGGAGCCGAAAAGACATTTCAACCATGAGACCGATGTTTGTGCTGCAAAGTGATTTACTTAGTTTACGTACTCATTTTAAGCCTGACCGTGATGTTTTTACTAAACCTAGCGTTATTTTTGTTGCTTAATGTTAAATTGTTTCTGTGCCACAGCCATTTTCGGAGGTCGTAGTCGTTTCACGTATTTCTGTGAGATCACGTTGGTTTTATGGGGACGATTGATTGTATCCCATCGTTTTGTTCGCCCCCCGTGTCTGAGTTGGCCTGTTTTTACCCAGGCTTCCCATCACCCTCCTTTATCCACACTGTGAAAAATTCATGCATCTTCTCAGCAAAGAGCTGGGAATGATTAAACATTCAGATTCCAACTTTGAAAATGGAGGCTGAAGTGCTCTGTCTCTCTCTCTCTGTCTTTGTATGTGTGTGTGTGTGTGTGTGTGTGTGTGTGTGTGTATGTGTACGGTCCAAATACATGAGATTCACTGCTCATTCCTCTGTCTCTCTTTTGATTGAGATTCATGTTGTTTTTTTTCTGAAATGAAGCTCAGCGTTAATTAGTGTGTGTGTGTGTGTGTGTGTGTGTGTGTGCAGAATGAAGACACAGCGAGACAGAGTGGAAAAATAGGTTGGTAGAAAAAGAGCAACACAGGGAACCGGAGAGATGATGATGACGAGTGAGCTGAAAAGACGAGCAGGCCTGATTTGAACTCTCCCAGCTCTGCTTGATAAGCAGCGAAGTGAGAAGGGAAAAGAGGTTGAACTCACACATCACACACTTGAGCACCTCCTTCGTAGGGATGGCACAGGGCAACACTCACACAAAGCCTGATGTATCAATGAGCCACACTGTTGCACTGGGACACCTGTACCTTCAATACAGCCAACAGGATGCTGTAGTTTATTTTATGTTTTTAGTTTAGATGAAGATGATCCACCATCCTGCTGCAGTGCACCAAATGCAGTAGTAGGAGTAAAATCCTCCCACAGATCAAGTATTAATCTACTCAAAAAACGACAAGCTGCGATGAGCGACAAACCTCTGACACATTTGATTGTTACAGTAATAAAAGGTCAGCACCGCCTGACTCAATGAAAGGAATTCAACTGATATCGCAGAAAAGCAAAAGTAGGCAGAGCTTATGCATTTGTGGCTTGTGGGATTTGATTTGACATGAGACAATTGGGTAATCTATTAGCGGGCCGGTGCTATTTATCAGCGCAGCATTAAATCCTGACGTCAAATCGTGAAGTCCGCAGAATAGTCTCAGATTAAAAGGGAATTAAGATTAGCCTTCAGAGTTTAATCTCATACAGGTGTAAAAGAGTGGATACACATTTGCTGTGATATGTGGTTGTGCTGAGTGACATCCAGATAAGATGATCTCACACACACACACACACACACAGACACAGAGACAGAGACGCACTGCACTGAATGTGACTTCATCCGTTGGGTAAAAATGGACGTGTGTGTGCATACAGACACACACACACACACACCATGATGTCGTCATGTACTGTATGGACACACATGCTCACCCACAGCGTGTGTGTGTGTGTCTGTGTTAGCTGTCTCTCTTTCACGAGTCCAGGTGTGGTGAAATGTCCGGGTTGTCGTAACTCACAGCATCATGTAGTCACGTAACCTCAGCGCGTCGTACCTTACCCTGTGTTTTTGATTCCAACAGGGAGTAAATAATGCAGGAATATGTAAAACCTCTTCAGGATTTATACTTGAAATAAAAGTGGTGAGTGTTTTCGTTGCTTTTACTCCTAACACCAGTTCCACGGTGTTAGAAATGTAAACATGGGTTTACATTTCTAAACCCATGTAAAACTGTACAATGCAAACAGTAAGCTTCCCCAGTACTATGTGACGTTAAACACAGAACAATCCCGCATCATAAAGTAGTTAAACTGCTGTAAAGGTTGTGAATAAGTTATACAATCCCAAGAGTCAAGCCTTTGAACATGTCATCACCCTACGCAATAACATCCTCATAAATCAAACATGTTCCACAAATCCTACATGCACAATATCGCTTGTGAGCGCCCTTCCCGCTCCCCGTGGCTGCGGCTGATAGAGTAGTGACCGGCGGCTGAAAGCAGGGGTGAATCGACCACTGTGGCGTGCAGACAGGGCCGCATTGTTCGCCGCTGATGGTAACAATAGGACCTCTGTCAGAGGGGATCATCTGTTTTCTTGGCAAGTCGGCCCGTTAATAGGGCTACTTATGCTCTGTGAATGGGCTGGAGGCAGGTCACAAACAAACGGACGAATAAACACACACACACACACACACACACACACACACACACACACACACACAGATAAAC
>NW_022280044.1:8729465-8761306 GCF_004355925.1 Anarrhichthys ocellatus | reverse complement strand
CACTTAGAAGTCTATTGACTAGGAAAGGTGTGTGTGTGAGAGAGAGAGAGAAAGTGAGGGAATAAAAGAGAGACAGTGAAAGAAAGAGAGAGAATAAGCACACACCCAACATTTTCCAGCCCAATCGCCCTGAGCTAAACTCGCCGTTCTGTTACTGTTTTTCGTCTCCCTTTTTTTTTCTCTCTCTCTCTCTCTCTCTCTCTCTCTCTCTCTCTCTCTCTCTCTCGCCCGGGGGCAAAGTCGAGGAGCTGCAACAGGATTCAGCCGTTCCCACGGAGACCGGAGAGACGGTGCTGCCATGGCAACGAGGCATCGCTTGCTCGAGTGGAGAGCTTCTCCTTCTCTCTGTCTCTCTTTCTCTTCTTCTCTCTTCATCTGCACTTCCACCTCTCACTCTTTCTTCTTCTGAAAATTTGGGAACCTTCGTCCTTAGATCAATCTTTCTTTCTTTTTCTTCTTCTTCTTCCTCTCCACCTGTAACTCATCCTCCTCACATCCATCCATTCTCCACACCAAAAAGATATATGATTAGCCGGCCCCCTGCCTGTCAAACCTCCATGAATAAATACCTCAGACAACAGGACAGACACTTCACAACTCAAACCCTCACACCTTCACTGAGGCCATGTCCACATTACTCCGTTTTTGTTTGGAAACGCATATGTTTCTCTACGTTTACACTGCGTCCACACTACGCCGGAGTTTTAGAGCACCGTAAACGGAGGAGTTTGAAAACGCTCCTTAGATCTGTCCTCTATTTAATGCAATGACAAATAGATACTACTCCTTCTTCAAGCATCATACATCGTCTGTGAACCACAACTGTATGACGCAAGAAAGGAAGCAGTGAACTGCATTTGGATTGACAGCTAGATTGATCTGCCTGCAAGTGGTCGATGGTGGAAGGTGTCAGTGATGTTTTTCCGTCCCCCTGCTTTTAGTCCTACCCGTGAACTATTCACGCCATCTTAAGGGGAGAGACACTCACGGCAAAACAAAAGCTCTATTAAAATGATTTAAGGTTGAATCGCTGTTTTGCTCTAATTATGACAAAAAGGAATATGTGAAGATGTCAGAGATTATTACTTCACACTCAACTACTGACAGAGCTTGCAAAGATACAGAACCCAGAAGACTTTTATTGACATCATTTCATCAAACAGTCTCTCGTTCCATATCGTCACGCTATGACATTTAATTCAGCTTGCCCTTTAATGTGTGTTAATGTGTGTGTTGTTTTGCTTTTACTACATACAAGGTAAATAAAAACCGTCCCGCATCACTTCATCTTCCACGACTCTCATCCATCACAAGTCATCAGATGTCTGAGAGACTTGACGGTGGTGTGTGGTGTGTGTGTGTGTGTGTGTGCGGATGCATGTTGCCATGTAGACGTTTGAGTGTGACATATGGAAGGTCGCTTAAAGGAGGTTTTGGTGAAAATGTGCGCGACAGCGGGAGTCTGAACTTATAGATTATTTATATGGCTGTCAGAGACTCTCAGCGTCACACACAGCGGGGTTGTGTGTGTGTGTGTGTGTGTGTGTGTGTAAGTGTTTATGTGTGAGAGCTTGAGAGAGGAGAGCAAAAGAGAAAGAAATGACTGAAATAAGAAAGTTTGAGCTCATCCTCAGAACACATATTTTCACCTTCACTGGCGGCAAACACTGACTGTACTTTATCATCAAGTGATATGTGTACTGACTGCCCCGTAGATGCGACATGTGGTCTTCACAAACACACACACACACACACACACAGGAGCCACCGTAAAGGTCGACTTTCTCTGCATCGGTTGCTATCCATCAACCCTGAAGCATTTTGTGTACTCAAACACTCACTCTTCCTATAGCTGATACAATATAGAAGCCTATGTGGTCACTTTTACTGTCACTCACCTCTATAAATATCACTAATGGACTGCATGGATGTTTACGTCTGTAGAGCGATTATTGACTGGGTCCTATATTGGAGCCATTAACAGGGACACAGTGACACATTTACAGACGTGCTTGAGGGCTCAGTGACAGAAGTGTGTGTGTGTTTCCATATAATTTACTCATTAAATCAGTGCGTTAGCATTGGAGCTTAAAGTTAAGTAACCTTTGCAGACCGGCGGCCAATGTGGCCAAAAGAGGCACGTGATTTTGGCGAGGTGGCCAAAGTCTGAATTGCAGGTCATGTGACATCCCCTGGCGGAAAAATACTTTTTGCGATACCCAGTCATTACACCATAAGCCTGTAGGGAGATCATGCGTTCAGTCATGTGTGTGTCTGTGTGTCCACGGCTAATCCTGCACACTACTGTGCTCATTTATGACTGTATGCTAAAGGTTCTCTCGTGGTTGCAGTGATTCACAATTTTTTAAAAACACCTTTTACTGACATTTCTACTGTCATTGACTGCTGACTCCTCACTCCTCTCTTAGAGGCTGCGAGTGATCAACAACTGATTCAGCAGCAAGAAGCATTTATAGCAATCGGTTAGGCTAAAAACTAGCCGTGCCTACTGTGTTTCAGGCCACATTATGGATTTTGTTGTATCTCAAAAACTGACATCCACAGAAAAGTTTTTACCTGTAAATTATTTGTCATGCAACACACACACACACACACACACACATACACACACATTTACATACACACACACACACACACACACACACACACACATACACACACATTTACATACACACACACACACACACATATCCATAAACACACAAATGCCGGCACACCCGCCGCGGACCCCTGCCAGGCGTCTAAATAAAAATCCACCGACCACACCGGATGTGCATCATTGGTTGTCATGGCCACCGAGGAATATTCTGCAGGGTTGCCAAGGCAACAGCTTGGGGAACTCTTCGCCCAGCCCGTCACTGGTCGGGGGAGCAAAGACAGCATGAATGCCGGTGATTATACGTGTGTTTCTTTATGGCCACATGAGTGTGTGTGTGTGTGTGTGTGTGTGTGTGAAGGGTCTGAGTGACAGTAACACAGCACAAGTGGAAGTGTAGTGATGTGTAATGAGGGAGCGTGTGTGGATGAAGGGATGGGTTTCAGAGATGCAAAGCAGCAAGAATGAGATAGAGATGACAGGATTGCATTAATTTAAACATCTCAGTTTGTCTTCGTGTCTACGGGAATATGTGTGTGTATGAAGTAAGTCTGTGTGTGCGTGTGTGTGTGAGAGACATAGAAGGGAGGCTGCAGCGCCTCGTATCGAACCAAACCGCCACTCAAACCGACGGAGACAGAGGACGAGGGAAAGAGCAAAGTAGGACCCAGTTGCCATGGCGATGCAGTCAGCTTTTCAGTGGAAGCGTTTCGTCTCCCGGGTGCCGTCGACGTTTGATCTCACCTGCGTAATGAACACACATATGTAAACACGCACGCACGCGCACACGCAAGTATACTTGTGCACAGACACGCGGAGATAAACGTACAATAAGTAGAGATGGTAAAACTGCAGCTGCAGTTTACGGTCATCAATTATTAAATACGAGGCAGTATTGAACTGACTGTAAATGCATTCCAAATTAAAATGTCACTGACATGTTTGCTTCTAATTGTGCCTAAAATCTTCTCCAATAATCTGCAATCGTTTTTTGTATATTTCAGCCGAAATTTAGCTATTGTCTACGCTGCTGCCTTCCACTCTTTCTTCACTCCCTCTATCATCTTTTCCCTGCTCTTCATCATCCTCAATTTCTCCTCCTCCTCCTTTCTGTTTCTCTCTCTCTTTCTCTTTCTCCTGCCCTATATTCATACTCTAATCTGGTCCAGTTGGACTTCTTGTCTGACTCCAGTAATCTTGTCAGGACAGATGGCCCACACACACACACACACACACACACACACACACACACTCATGCACATTCACTCTCTTTGTGACCCAGATTGGCCAGAAACTCGGCTCAGGTCAGATACTTGGATCTCGTACCCCCCACACACACCCACACACGGCTGTCGACCCACAGTCCGACCCACCAGTCATGTGACCCATGAAGGGAAGGGCTGCCTGCGATCAACAAGTCAGCAGAGCAGCAGATCGATGTCAATGTTTCCTTCCTCACGCGTTCAAAAAATAGATCGCTCCATGTGTTTGATGTCAAATGTGATGAGGAGCAGCGTTTTTAGATTGTTTTAAGCCAATTGCTGTGCTGAGCAGTATTTTCTTTAGGTTTGTCTGGTTCCTTTAGTGCAGGCTGATTTTATTATGTTAGTCTTTCAGTTCAAAACTGCGTATCAGTTGGAAAACAAAATGGTCTATTGTAGGTGATAATGTGATGTTAACACTGTTTTCAGAGGAGAGTTTTAATGTCCAATGATCATGTAAATGCACATCCCACCACGACAAGAACACAGTTCTGTAGAAAACACTGTTAACTATTCATTTCTAAGAATAACTAATCAAAATGATTTGGATCTCAAAATCTGCACAGAAAACCGAGAGGGAGGCAGGTTTCACTGCAGGTTTTAGGAGCCGCTGAGTAAAACCGTCCCGCTGGTATGATTGTGTGTGTTCAGGCATGTGATGTACAGTATTATGAAAATAGTCAAAAAATATATTGACTGCCTGCGGTGAAAACGTCAGAGGTAGACGATGCTGCTGGAGAATATGATTTTAGTATGTCGGCAAACTATATTTATCAGTCTAACTTAGAGATGCCTTAAATTAATTAGTTGTTAAATTATGTCAATCAATCAATCAATGTCACTTCCAATGCATCGATTACTGCAGCTCCTCACTCAGTGATCAGTGCTCCTCAGCGTCACAGAGGCACCGTTTAGTGTGTATGTGACGCACCAGGTTCACATCTCCAATGTAAACACACCGCTGTTCTCATTACGCAGCTGACGTAGTAGAAAGTGTGAGCTAGTCCACATGGTATATGGGTGGAAGGAGAGGTGGATGGGACAAACAAACACAGGACTTTCATCCAGACGACTGCTGTTTGTGTCCCGTGTGAAGCTGAAAGTGGATGTGGATATTTTGTCACGTCAGTTGTTTGTCACTCGTTCACCACGTGACTCGATTAGTAAGTGAAGTTAACGCAAACCACGCTCTTTTCCTAAACCCAATTTCCTGTGAAGAGACACTATGCATGTAACGAGTGTATATTGACACGTCGCCAATGACACGTCCGAAACTGAGGAGGGCTTTAAATTTGTGTGATATTATTTGTGGGTTTGTCATATGAGCGATGTTTTTACATAACACAAAGTAATTTGATCCATCGTCACAATAAAAATATTGTTTTGTGCGGCTTTAAGTTAAAGAAGCATGTCAAGTTAATACATCGAAAAAAAGGTGGCCTTCATTTCTAAAAGAACACCTTGATGATTTTGATATAATTAATTCAAATATCAAGTCGAAAAATTCGAGAAAGACGTGTCACCTGAGTGGAAGTCGGGAGAAGTTAGCGAGTTAATGGGTGACTGAGTTTGGTGGCCAGACAGAACTAATCAATCCGAGCATCATCGTCTGCCACACATTCCTTATGAGCTAATCCGTTCAGATATCCCAGCATCCCGCGTCACACGACGTCAACACAATGTCACACAATATATAATAACAGGATATAAAGATATCTGCTACATTGTAGTATTCATTTAATTGTTTCTCTCCACCCTGACAAAAATACAACTCTGATGCTACTTAGTAAATGTCCTTGAACTTCTGCTCATGATGATAGTGTAATAAATATAGGCGAGTATGTTTCTGACAGTATGATGACAAACTCATCCCTCCATCATCTGTGTCTTCACTCCTCCACTCCTCTGCCCGATTCCCTCTAACCTTCGGGGAGTGGAGATGAAAGCAAGGTGGCGTGTGATGGAGAGAGAGAGAGAAGGTGAAAACGCAGATGAAAGTGGAGTGCCAGAGGGTAGCGATGGCCTTTATCGTGAACTGTGATGGATCAGGAAGCAATCGGAGGATTGTAGCAGCTGGTACTCAGAACTGCAAGGTCAAAATGCAATAGTAGTGAAAATGTACTAACATTCAGCCAAATTAAGGTCAGCCTAGTTTTGTGATGCTCTTTGAGTAACAATCAATACTCACTTTGTCAATGTTTGCTGACTTATGCCATAGTTAGTCAGTTCGTAGTTAAACCTGGCTGAGCTGTGAACAGAAAGTGTTTCATTATTCTGGTTTTCAGCCTCAAACTACGCTTTGTTTTTGTACAAAAATATCGACGCAGCAGATGGGCTTCATTAGCATATTGGCAGTCACAAGCAACCAGCAGAAAAGTGTGGTTGTTGTAACAATGTATCACGTCGCAAGGTTACATTTTACCAACACAGCTCATTGTACAATTATGCTTTTGTTCATTTCTGAATCACCAGGATGGATATTTCAACGCGTTTCAGCAAGATGTCATCATGACTTCAAGAACCTTTTCATTTTGATTAGATTCACTACTCAAATACGCTTCCTCTGCCGTGACGGTAAAAGGAAGTCACTATCAACCGATCAATCCATAGGAAGTAATGTTGCAGGATGCACATTAATCATGGCTTGTACTATAGTCAAAGGACAGCAGTTTAACTGAATGATGAGCTGCTATGCAAATACAAAGCATAGTAAACATCATAGCTTCATATAATAACCGCACATCCCTTAATACAGATTCAAGGTAAATGAGTGTGGGCATGTCATTGGGATCATCAATATCAATAACACATCGGACACAACAAGAAAATCCCCCCTTTTGGACCAAATCTTAAAGGTGCAGTCTGTAGGATTTGGCAACATCTAGCAGCGAGGTTGGAGATTGCAACCAACGAAAACTTCTCAAGTGCACCAAGCGTGTTGGGAAACTACGGGGCCGACGCAAAGACGTGAGTGGCCATTACTAGAGCCAGTGTTTGGTTTGTCCCTTCTGGGCTACTGTAGAAACATGGCGGGCGGCTCCTTGAAGATATAAACATTGTAAAGTAACAAAAGCACAACAATTCTAATTTCAAGGTGTATACTAAAGAAAACATACTTATTAAAGACAGGGAATAGTCTTCAATAATAATCTTTTTTTTGATGTTTTTGTTGACAGCTGTGAGTACTAACAATAGCCATGTTTGCTGTTTACATTCATGATGATATGTTTATGTTCATTATGATTATCGTGGGGGAGTGGCTTTTGGTGGGAGGCCTGAAAGGGCTGTCGGTGTTGCCGACTTTCTTGCTAGATTTAGCAATTTTTGGAGCTAGTGCTGCTAGCTACTATCTTTGGAAACGTGTTGGCAACACTGGGCTGGGTATTTCGCTTGGGTAATTAAAAAAGCTAGCGTACTCTTGCAGGTCTCTCAAAATCTGCCTTTAATGTTGTTTTCCTTTTCTGCCAATATAACCTGCTAAATGATACACACTGTTCCTATAACAGACCCAGTCACACTGCACATTATCCGTTAGTGCATGGAGTTTGGTGACATGACTCGATTTTAGCTCCACCCAACTTCAGCCAGAGCAGTCTAATCAGCAGAACTATAAAAAACAAACACCAGTGTGGGACCTTGCCATGATTGTTTGGGACGTTTGCACAAAGTATACCATCTGTACCTTGTAACTCCTGTCACACTACTGGGAGAGCACTTCATTGCATGAAATCAGTCTCATTCAACATGGCCTTTTTGACATGTAACAGCAGAAGAACCACAGGTGTACCACAGTTAATAACATTCATCATGGCTGCATTCCAGTTCCAGAGTCCTAGTGTTGTGTATACCGGTTCACTGGCATGTTTTACTTGGGCACTCAGATGGGACAGAGCCTCCATTGTTTCCTCTTACACCTGTGCTTTTCCCACTATGACGTGCTATGCGTGGTTAGCCCGGTAATAACTGATATATAATATATAAATATAAATGTAACCGTACAAAATAAAGTTTCATATAAAGGAGCTCTTTGAGGACTTAACTTTGAGGTCACATTGGATTGTCACACATCGATATAGTATCACTAAAACACACTCATACACAGATGGAATCTCATGCAGTCATATAGCAGAGGGGACTACTCATTATTTTAAATGGTCCTTCATGCTTTTAGGTTGCAGAAAGTCCTCATATGTTATTTTGTATGAAAGGTTGTGAAAAAAGGAGTGTTTTGCACAAGGAGAACACAACGCGTCGTTTCAACCAGACAATGGACAATTGAAAGGGCAGAAACCCTCTGAGTAACAGTCAAATAATATTAGAAGAAATCACCAGTCATTGGTAAAAGAAACTGGCAGCTTGTATATGGAAGATGAAGAGGAAAGAAGAAAAACATCAATATAACAGGTGTTTCAAAAAGCGATATCAGACGAAGTCATGCAGGTTGTTCAGCTCAGATTCCAGTCGAGCCTCCAGACCTGCAGTCGGAAGCTCTGGCAGAAGGAGGAGAGCTTTGCGTCTGGTACCAGGAGGTCCAGGTCGTATTGCTGAGCCCGCTGGAGGGGAGGAAGGCACGGGTGAACCAGGACTGCGTGGGGCAGACTTTAAGGATTTCAAATTTAAGGATTTCTAAAGGGAATCTGGTGATCGGAAACACTACCACTTTCGTCCACACGGGGCGCCAAAATTAACGCAAAAGTTCTTGTAGTAACTTTAAAACTTTAGACTGGCCTTCACCAGGGCATCTTGGCCCATCCACACTGTACCAAGGAACATGAAATGGGCGAGTAGCTTTTCTAGTGTTAAACAGCCAGTTGAGGTGCACAAGGAAATTTCACTTTGAAGGAACAACATAGAGTAGCGGGCAGAAGACTACATCTCCCAGCATGCTGTGGGGACCAGCGAGAGAGCTGAGGAAAGCTTGGGAAAGAAGGCACTACTAACAATGTTCTGTTTATAATACACATTTTCAAACCTTTATCATCTAATCATGCATGGACCATTGATCAGTAAACATCAATGAAGTCAATAGAATAAGACAGACAGAGGGAGAGAGGATACAAGAGAAAGAGGGGATTTCTTCTTTGGTGGATGTGTGGTATATTTTGGAAATTCATATCGCCTTAGTCTGGCTTGGCAACCCATCCCCCATCCTCGCCTTCTCTCTTGAATTTTAACTCTCACTTTCTGTCGCTTACTCACACACACACACACACACACACACACAGACACACACACATGCACGCACACACACAGAGACAGACAGAAGGGGTGATCCTCTATTGGAAAAAGATAAAAACATGGCATAGAAGGAGAAATTAATATATAATTTGATTATAGATAATAGATTTCGTGAAATTTGATGTAAAAAAAGAAGAATAGGTGGCGACATATATATATTTATAGAGAGAGAGAGAGACAGAGAGAGAGAGAGAGAGAGAGTGTGGGTATTTTGGGAAGATGGATGGCGTTGTGAATGTGAAACAGAGGAGGAGAAATGGAGAAGCATGTAGACAGGCAGCAACAGCGAGAGAGAGAAGTGGGGGTGAGTTCATATTGGGGAGGGGGGGTGGTGGATGGTGGGAGACGAGGCTACATGACGTTTGTTTCCATGGTGATGGTCTCTCTGTCTCCCACACGTAGGGAGATGGTGCTTTAATGTGTGTGTGTGTGTGTTTGTGTCTGCATTATGTGTGTATGTGTGTAATGCCATTTTTGTCAATAAATAACCAGCCTCTTGTTGTTGCCATTGTGGGCATTTTATTGACACAGCGGTGAAACCATAGCTGTGAATGGTCCCAGTTTGCACGCCCGGACGCATCCGGGCTTAACACTGTACAGAGTACTGCACCCCCTTGTTCCCTTTGGTGAAGTGAAAGATGCTTTTCAGTTTACATACGAGCACACTTATAGCTAATTCACAATAAGGACGGCTGTTACTTCTCATCTGGAGATTTTGTTGTGCACATCACAAGGTTTTACCGTCCTGGTGTTGCATTTTAAGGACCATTGAGATGAAAGAAAGATATATTCTTAATCTTGTGTGTTCATTTACTGTTTCTACACTTTGGAATCCCTTGACGAGGAACGCTACATCAGGGGGAACTCAATTATCAGTATAAGATTAAATTCAATGCATCTAGATTTATCTTGTGCACGTACCGGGCTGCAGTCATTTTCAGTTTCAATTTGGCAGATCAATTACAATGAATCAGTCTGTTTTACACCTGAGCTCTGTGTTGTTGCCATCGAGCCTTCCACTCACTGATGACTGTGATAATGGTTAAAAATAGAGCGGCGTGGGCTGATGTCTTACCATTTGGCTTGGAAACGCTGCGATATGATGGAAGGCTTTGAACTTTATTGAAAAAGACGTATAAAAAGCTGCAGCTTGGTGTAGTGTATGAATATTAATTGATTTTTTGGGGGGGGGGTTACATACTGTAAGTGCATGTGTGCACTTACAGTATGTCTGTGCACATGTTTATGAGAGATGTGATGGTGTGCGTTGAAGGAATAGGCTAATATCTGTGTGGGGCGTGACCGGCATGGCGAGAGGATCAGACTGTCGCGCCGGATCCACTGAGGAGGAGGAGGAGGAGGAGGAGGAGGAATGGTCATGAATCTTGAGGGCAACATCGCCATCTGGTGTCTGATTAAAATGAAGAGTGCACATCATACAAGTGTATCAAATTTAAATGTTAATTATTTACATTTTGGGCTGAAGTACATTTGTATGAACAATACACCTTAAAATATGTTGTTATCTCCAACTGCAGTACACACACACACACACACACACACACACACACGCATCCAAATTCAGGCTGACAACCAATCACTGAGTTAAGAATACCGAACCAGCATCGTCTATTCTAGTCTTACTGACCGAGTTAAAAGTCCCGTCCACGATTTGACTACGTAGATTTGTATATTTCTATAACCTGTTTTAACCAAACCATCCAGATTTATTTTATTTTATTAGTACCATTGATTTCTGGGATTGACTTATGTTTCCTTATTTTTGCTCTTCTCTTGGGAAAGAGAACATTTTGAGATTGGCCAAGAGCAATGCCACCAAGATAAGACAGAACATTTTGTTTTCACAAGTCCACAAATGGTTTTTCTAACTCAATGAAAGTTAAAGTTTGAGGAATTAATTCATGAGCTAAAGAAATATCCCGTGATCCCAACTATCGAGACTATAAACACCCTTCTGATAGATGCTTTGGCCTGCCTTTATATATTGTTTTAGGGGCAATGTCAGCTAATGAAAAACAATATTCCCTTTTCACCGCAACCATTGACATGACACCTGTGTAATTAATAACATTAATCATGGCCCGAGAGTATTCCGCATGCTGGCTCACTGGAATGACTGTGACACACTAAAAAGAATGGAGCCGTAGTTAATTTGATCAATTACACCTGTGTTTACCCTGCAATGACATGACAAAATGGCTGCTGTGAAAAGGGTCTATTGGCCACACCCCTTCAACTTATGATTCATTCAGCACACCTGGGGAAGAACACATTATTTTATTTCTCTAAACAAAAAAATTGAGAGAAAATATGAGATTATTTAAAGAGAGTGTTGCAGCATGAGGCCCATTTGTAATTTGTTTAAAGGCAACAACACATCCTTTTTTTATTTGGTAGCATTGTATTACAGTGAATGAACTTGAAAATGCAAAACAAATCCTTTACTGATAGGAGGTGAATAAATCTGCTCAAAGCTGCAGAACTTTATCTTTTAAGATAAAACTAAAACCCTCTTGTGCCAGTCAGAACAGAGCAGAGCCACAAAGTGATCACCAGGGGGGGCTCCAAGATAGTTAATCAGTTAAACATGACGCCTCAAGTTAGACGCCCACTGGTCCTCGAGCTCTGTCCATCTGTTTAACGCCCTTCGGCCCTGATATTGAGACCACATACCGAGAAGCTGTCAGCTTTAACTCGCTGGATGAATTGTTGAGATCACACAGGAGTTAAAGGTCACTTAAATTCACCATCTGCCCAAGTAAAGATATTACAGGCCAGTCCATATATGATGCGTATACAGAGCAGATGAGTATCATGACATGTTTTGCTTTATATGTAGAGGATTATAATGACAGTGCTTGTAATTGTTGTAAACTGTTTGTCATCTTTAGTTTACTTACATTAATGATGTGAATGACCCTGGAGCAGTAGGTCGGATGCTTCATTTCACTTTCACTTGTCATGTTAACATTGTAGTATTGCTACTTTAGAAATACATGAATAATAATGTTCATAATGAAGGTTTCTATCAATTATCAAAGTGAATGTATGAACTCCTCAATCAACAAAAAGCTCTGTAATGAATTGTTCGGGTAGCTGTCTGTGTTCCTCCACCAGTGCATGCTGGGAAAGGCTCCAGCCTCTCCAGTTCATCACGATATGCAGGTGCTGGTTTGATAGACATTCACTAAATTGACATTATCATATGGGTTAACTACTCTTTATACTAATACAAGTTGCTTTCATGCCTGTTGGGTCGGAAAGTTATTCATGACCGAGTTTAAGGTCATACGCTCTATTTCACCAACTTGATTTGTATGTTTCTACATCCTGTAGTCCAAAGTCAGGATCAAATCAATGACATTACTTTGCATAATTACCTTGGAGACAGAGGAGAGAAAGTGAATAAAAGTAAGTGAATACTAACTGAAGGTTTGAGATGTGCTGAAACGAAGTGGAGGAACAAGAGCTGGAACTTTCTGAGGTAGGCTTGATGATCTTTGATGTTTTCTATCTTCTTCTTTGAGTTTGATAGGCTTACCTCACTAAACAATAATTGTCAGTAACATGTCATATGTATTGGCGATTTAGTTGTAAATTTTGAGTACATTCAATTTCACGTTATATGACAATAATTCAGCTATAATTCCTAGATTTAAAACTTCCATTTTCAAAATGTCCCTCATAATTAATCCCATTTAAATGGATTTGATTTTTATTAGGAATTTAAAAGCACAAAAAATAAACAGAGTACCATGATGCCATAAGTTAGCAATTAACACAGTTGTTTAAAAATTGCCTCATTTTGGCTTTGTTTATGTACATCTGAAGGAATCTCAGGCATTTTTTACTTTTAGTAAAAAAATATTTTCTGTATCATATCCTGTGAAAAAAACAACTGCACAAAGTTTACATGTTTCTATTTGCAGGATGAAGAAGACACTGCTGTTTGTGCTCACTCTCTCAGGCCAGAGAAATGAAGAGTCAGTCACACATATTTTCAATAGTTTCAATGACCCTCGTCGGCTGTACGTTCAATAGGAGGATGAACTGGAAACAGAGAAGGCAATAACATGGGTGAAGCCTCTGCTAACTGTGTGTGTGTGTGGGTTTGTTTTACCTGTCTTGTTGGGATCTGATTAGACAGTCACATTGTGGAGACCAGCATTTGTTAGGGTGGACAAAATGGGGACATGGCACCTCCCCATAATGTAAATCATTCAATGTTATCGTGAAGACTTGGTTTGAATTAAGGGTAAGATTAGGTTTAGGTTAAGGTCAGGGTCAGGATTAGGCTGGTAGCGGTTATGTTTAGGGTAAGGGTAAGTCTCCAGGAAATGAATGTAATAGCTACTGTTGCAATGAACACTACAGAATGAACGGGACCATGATCAATAGATAGTGTCATAAACTCAACTGAAAAATGGATTTAGTTGTTAAGTTACTCTTTACGTTTAGTCACTGTTAATGTCAGGGCTGGGGCCCTAGGAAGTTATTATGGACACTATGGTCCTCACAAGTGTATATGTACAAGTACAAGTGTGTGTGTGTGCGTGTGTGTGTGTGTGTTTGTGTGCATACTTTCATTAATCATGTTGCAGGGACAAAAATACATTCACACAGTCACATATTTACCTTTCATTTGGGGACAAAAGACTGGTTTGGTTAAGGTTAGCATAAGTCTTGAGTGAATGCAATGTCCTCCTAAGTGACAAAAACAAGTTTGTGTGTGTGTGTTGCTTTAATTAAGCCATGATTGTGTTATTGACGAAGCCTCCTTTTGTTTACTGTTTCTTGAAGCAATGTGTTTTTACGAGTGTTTGAAAGCAGGTATAAAACCCCAGTGCTTTTTCCACAATGAGACTGCTCCCATATTGTGCAGGGTGAAACGTTTGGTTTATGCCATAACTCAGTACACTTCCTCCTTTCACAAGCTGTAACTGTTGAAAATACTGATCTGTTTTCTCCCTCTTCCAGTTAAAGCAATTCAATCGAAGGCCTTTAATGGGACTAGTAATGGATTTAAGTTGACACCAGCTCAATCACCATTAGATATTAGCTGCTCTCCAACCTCCTCCCTCTTTTTCATTAGTGTTTCATAATGTATGTTTAATGTCCGTGTTTAATTGTCATTCAGATTTGCTATTGACACTTTCAGTCATTACTGTTGTCGCCAATTATGACTCTAATTGAATAGTGGCTCAGCAGACATGCTCATTAGCGAGTTGTTGAGTTAATAACGTACACATCGGAAAGTATACTTTGCCAAAAAGTCGGTTGGCAGCCATTAGTGTCAGCAAGAGAAATAGTGGGAGCTGGGCTGCCAAGTCACATCAGCTCAGTAACCAGGGGAGCCCGTATAGGATTTGATTAGGGGTTTGATTACATCGAAGTAAGTAGTATCAAAGTATGAAATTAGTGAAATAAAATGATGAAATTGCTTGCCACCTATCAAAGGGATATTGAAAATTAAAATGACACTCATTACGCCTTATATACCATCTACATCTTTGTCACACATGTACAAAGATAAAGTTCAGCTCTCTCCCGCCGAGTTCAAATACCAAACATTGGCTGCATTACAATTAGGCCTCATCTCACTGCGTTCCACACAATCATGTATGATTGAGTGCCGTTTGGAGATGTCCCTCCGCTCAGCCTTCGGCACTTCAAAAGCTACTCTGTCATCATTTTGTTGAAGTCAAGCTGTGACCTCCTTTTGATGGAGCGTATGTGGCGTGCAGTCTGCCTCCGTGTCACCTTTCACTCACTGGCTGTTTGACGTAAAAACAAAAAAAAAAAAAAGACCTTCTGAATCTAAGCGTGAGAGCAGGTTTATTTCTAAAAGGAGAGCTTGTTAATTAATGTTTAACTCATATCATGACTTTTATTTTCTTCTTAGTATTTTCACTGTAGTTTGCTGTCAAAGACCCACATTTGCATTTCAGTCATAGCACCTGTGTTTGCCCTTGTTAAAGTGTCAGTTTAATTCCACAGAGTGACTAAAGAGGCTGTGATTCACAGAAGGATTAATAAAATGCTTTTGATGAAATTATTTTAAAGTCATCAGTTTTCCAGCAACTGGTCTTTGCTGTTGCGCAGGTAGTAAGTAAATTCACTCAGTTACTCTATTTAGGGGGAAATATTGTACTTGTTCTTCACTACGGGAAACATTTTTGACAGCTATACTCACCACTTTCCTTTGAGATTAAGATTTTAAAGACATTTATGATCATCTTTTACAATATGATTTAGTGCTAAAGGTTAAACCGGTGGTCCCCGACCTTATTGGCTTGTGACCCTTGACTAATAACAGCAGCGTCTCGTTGAGGCTCCCTGTCATGTGTGAGATGTGAGATACAAAGAGGTCACATTATCAATTTCTCCAAGAAAGAAAGAAGACTTTTGTGTTGCAACATTTTGTTTTTTTTCCTGACACTCAACCCTTCAGATTAATATCAATAAGATGTGTAACTGTATTTATTAAAGTACTGATAACTAGTTTGACGGTAAAATGCATCTTGATGCATTAGGAACAATCTGGGGGACATTTTTTCCACAGGAGGATACTTTAAGTACTTTTAGATATAAACACTTCTGTACTTTCACCATTATGATTTTGAATGAAGGACTTGTGTCGTGGTGGTGAATGTGCAACAGAGTCTCACGGGCAGTTTTTGAAATCGTCACAAAATGCAATCCATTGGTTTTGCGCTAAACGACACAGATTGTCAATTTTTTTAACGTGCCGCTTGACTCAACTTCTTTTTTGTGACGATATTACGCTACGAAACAAAAGTTAGGTTTAGGCAACAAACCCACTTAGACACGTTTAGGATAAACGTTAAAAATGCGTCACTTCACAACAACACTTATTGTGTTTGTTTGACCCGTCCACCTCTCCATCCGCTCACCATAAGTGGTCTCTCTCAATATTTAAAACCACTTGACTAGCTATGACAATTTTTCCATTTTCTGATCGTGTTACCCCTTATCCATCAGGGAAGGACAAATCAACACAGAGGCCTGTCGTCCTGCAGGCCATCAGTGTTTTCCCTACCTCGCCCCCTGTTAGCTAAAAGATTGAACTACAGTTATGAAACAGTGAGTCTTTCTTTTCCCTCTGCTTTGACAATAAAATACAGCTTTAGACAAAACTAACTGAGAGTTTAGAGGTACAGAGAATCAGAAAAAGAGAGAGAATCTGGCAGAGGAAGGAGACTTGGGACAGCAGTGGTTTAATAATGACACACACACACACACACACACACACACACACATGCTCAGCCCTCCCAAAGCCATTGTTGTGAATAAGTAATGCCTCCAGCTGGAGTCCCAGAGCTGCACCTTTTTGATGCCTTGCTGCCAAATATAGAGGCTGTGTGCAGAAGAGCAGAAAGAAGAGGATTATTACATAACCACCTCAACCCCTGGACATCCTCCATCAGTGTACAGTCTGTGCAGCACAGTGTGAACTGGGGTTACACTGTTGGTCGTCTGTTTCGATCTTCTATGAAATGTTTTTTTTTTTTTTAAAAGAGAGATTTGGCTGTGCAGGGTTGGCTTTGCTGCCTCTGGGTGTTTTCCTCTGGAGCTGGTCCAGCTGAGCTTATACATGCAATCACTCACTTCTACTCACAGCCAGGCACTAACGCTTTCCTCCTCTCTCATCAATCACAATCACACACATATTTACAGATATATACAAATGCACTTGTTTTTCCTTGGTTATAAATTGTAAAGTCAATACATTTGAGACTTAGTGAGGAAGATACATACAAAATCTAGACACAGCAACTTTCAAAAACTGTAATTTGAAGTTTAATTTAAAGTTGCCACGAGGAACTTTCATTGTGTGTTGATTTCGATGTGGACGATAGCTGTAGTGTTCCTGAGCACCTGTAAAAAAAAGTACATTTTATTACACTGTATTTATGATTTTATGAGCGTGTTCTTGGTTCTATTTCACTACTGGTAATATGTTTACTACACAACCATACCAACAATATAAGGGGGCACTATATCTCTGATTCCATTGATCCCTAATGGCAACCAGGAGAAGTAAAATCAATATTCTGCACCCCATTTTCCAGTCTTTGGGCCTTGTCACACCAGCAGTCAGCTGCAGGGCATCTCTGGGCTTCCGTTGACTGTCTTGTGTTGATTCACCTGATACAGCATAACACACTGAATCAACTGTCAACGTTTTAAATCCACAGTGGAGGCCGTCGAGGCTGAAAGCTGCTGTGACCAGATGTTTTGTCGTGGGAATCGGTGATTTCACTTATTTTGATCCTTTTTTGCTTATTTTTCATCCACAATTTATTTTCTTTTTCCATGAGCAAGGAACCACGGACTGTCAACATCAGCGCAGAACAAAGAAAACTAAAATATGTGTTCCCAATTTAACATCAGACATCGTCTTTATTTGTATTCTGAGCAGAATGTAAACAGATGCAGTGGCCAGTGTGTTTACTTTGTTTTCCTGCAATGCTCCTCTTCATGTACCTAGTGAACTAGTGAATAGTGATTTCCTTCCATTTAGGCATGTTGGCTTTCAAGTGAAACTCTTCACCAGAAGAAGAGAGGTGACTTTTTACCAGCGTTGTTTTAAAAAGTGAGTTTTGTTTGTAATCGCCGAGTTACTGGCAATAACACACAACCCCCTGGCGATATAATGGTAATGGTTTGTACTCCTGAGCACAAGAAGAAATCACACTAAAAGCACCTTAATATGATGTATTAGTCACCCTTATCAATACAGACTTCCCACTGGCTGCACTGTTACTGCAGTGCTAATGAAGGGAACGCTCAGTGAACAGCAGGCTCATTAAACTGTGTGTGTAGCAGAAAGAATGGAGTAGAGATGTTGATGATGAAGATAATGTTGTATGGATGTTTCTTGATATGAAGGCTCAATGGTAAAAGGTATAAAAGTAAAGTGAGGTATATTTGCTCCACTCCAGCAGAGATGGTAAATGTGTCCCCATTCCCCCCTAATGAGAGCACACTGGCAGTGATGTTAAAAGCGTGTGTGTGTGTGTGTGTGTGTGTGTGTGTGTGTGTGTGCATCTGTGTGTGTGTGTGTGCGTGTGTTTCTCAGGAAAATTAGTGGGGCCTTATAGACTGGAAAACCGGCCTGTGTGGGGAACACATTAGAAAATCAGGTTGTCATTGTGTGTTTCATTTTCAGCTAGTGCTGGAGTCCAAGTCTTAGGAGAGAAAGATGGAGAGACAAAGGGAGAGAGAGAGAGAGAGAGAGAGAGAGAGAGAGAGAGAGAGAGAGTCAGGATGATGGCAGAATCCCATTCATCACAAACTCAGGGATGAATCTAGAGCCTGTTATTTTGCAGCACAGCGACAGAAACAGAACAGAAATGACAATGACCGATACTGGATTCATGTGTGACAGAGATAGAGATGCACACACACACACTGAAGTGTGTGCTGTCAGCATCAGTACCGCAGTTATTCATCAAAGCCTCCCCTCCCTTTCGTCTCTCCCCTCATCTCATGAACACCTCTTCCTCACCACCAGCCCTGTCTCCTAAAAATACATGTTTCCATACAACGAATCTGCATTGTCACGTTTCCAGGGAAATATGTTTCTGACATGGATTTTGTTTGCTGTTGATGAACCTCAGATAAGTTTCACATGAGGAGGAGGTCGTGGTGATGGGGAAAAAAATGACAGTACTTTCATCCAGAAGACTGCTGTTAGTGTCCAAGTACTTTTGTTTGGTTTGATTTAAATTTACAATGTACATAACAACGTGTTTCAAAGTGATTCAAACTGTGACGGTAATCGGGAAGAATATATTTCCCTCCTGGCTGTTGGAAAGAATGCAAGTTTAAGGCACTTCCACATTGCCTTCACTTTTCAAACCCGGAGGTTGCCACCTTGGCGCTATAGCCCCATACACACCGCTCTTAACTGAGGATTGGAGGGTTGAAGAACTGACGAGACGGAGAGATGAGTGTATGCTAAAGAGGGATTTCAGCACCGAGGGTGGGCCCCAAGGGGTTCCCTCGGAATGAGACTGTTTAATTTCCCCATAATTTGATTCAGGAGAATATGTCCCAGTAGAGCAAGAATCAGGAAGGATGATTTAATAATAGGCATTGCCATCACCGCCATTATCTACCCCTCATACATAGCAAACAGCTCTAAAATGTAATTCTAAATGATCCGCCATGACAATATGATGCCGGGGTTCAGGGACTAATCTGATCAAATGAGTCCATCGGGTCTAATCTTACCGGAGATAGAGTCTCTGTAATAGTTTCATCTGCCAATGCGCGGGGATGAAAGTGACTTTAACTCTCCGATACATGACACACATGCTCATACTTTCACACATGGCTGATATGTCACCTGTGCACCTGAGCCAGCATCGTCTCCCTCCACCGGGCACCTGCACATGTCCTTGTAGCAGGAGAGGGATGCTAAGAAAAGACGTTGACGTCAGAGCAGCATCCGTTTACCTCCCTCTCTCTCTCTCTCTCTCTCTCTCTCCTGCTCACACACACTTTCTATATCTCTCTCCCCATCTCTCCGTCCCTCCTAGGACGGTCCCTCTACCTGATGCCAACACTTTAATCGGGACCACTTAAGGAAATAAGCTGCTGCCACTTTCCACTGCAGGGACACGAGTGCAGAACTGCTCTATGAGAACATGCACCTTGGAAGAAGACAGTATCCTTTCCATATGCCCTATAATTCTATATTAAGTAGGAGGAGACCAACATTCAGTGTGTTGATCCATAATAAAAGTTATGGAGCTCATATGCTCAGTTGTAGAAGGTGCCATGCTTTGCCTCGAGGGTTAGAAAGACAATGTTCAGTAGCTGGTAATGGATGGATGAGTCAAAGAAACATCACACTCAGACACAGGAGACAGCTGTTTGTCTCCCATCACCGACAGATAGTCAACCTTAACCAACTGGTTATTATTGTAACCACGGTGACACAGGTCCCCAAATTATTATTTCCCCTAACCTCAATGAAGTTGTTTTTGTCCCTTAACCGAATCAAACCTTGACCATAACGGTGTCAGATGAGAGAAAATGTGTCGTTCATGGGACCAACAACGAAACATATCCTCATGCAACAGTTCGTATGATGTCTTGCGAGAAGTAACTCATCATTCTTTTAAACTTCTCTTATGAAAGTCCAACAAAAAGTGTCAATTCCCGCTTGTTACATGCACACAGTCTTTTCAAAATGAACTTGCGTCTTAAAAGGAAACAACTCAGTTAGGTTTAGGCAACAAACCTACTTAGTTAGGTTTAGGAAAAGATCGTCGTTTGGATTCAAATAACTACGGAACTGCCGTTACTGAAGTACGCAAGTTATGTGACCAACAAATCAACGTTGGCTTCTCGTTTCACACGGGGGAATGAACAGCGGTGTCCTGGGTGAGAGATCTGTGTTCGTCTGACCTTTCCACAACCCCTCCCCTGCCCGCTCTGTGTGCTTCAAACTCTGGATGAGACCAGCCTAAACAAAGTAGTTTGTCATTTATTTTAAAGGATTTTGGAGTCTTCAACATCAGGTAATAAAAGCTTTTATTTTGTCAATTGATTTGATAATTGAGTGGTGCATTCAGCCTGTTCACTACAGCATCTTTATCACCCTTTAGTGTCTGCATGAGACACAGCAGGCTAATAAGTAACTACTGTGTAAACCCATCCGTGTCATACTCATACTCCGGTGATCATGTAGTTCTAAAACTGAAAAAAAACACACTGTGGACGAACACAGGACTTTCAACCAGGAGACCGGTGTTTGTGTCCCAAAGTGTCGTTGAGTTATTTTGAAGATTTGTGAGTGATATTTGATATTTGTGACATGTTTTCCATACTATTACATTTACTTAGTTTACATACTCATTTTAACAAAACCACTGAGTCAGGTTTAGGAAAAACCTGACTCAGTGGTTTTGTTACCTAAACCTAAGCAAGTGTTTCCGTTCAAATTCACAAAGTTAACGTTTTCACTACGACAGTGCGCGGGGTCATCCAGGGCTGACAAAGCGTCAGTATGTGACGTAGGAGTTGGAATTAGAACCTGTTGGCATATTCCTGTTTCCAAACACGTTTCCATCAATTTCAGCAAACTCACACAAACTAGTTGACACGCAGTCACCCTGCAGCGTCTTCATATTCAAAAGATGAAAACGTATTTTTTACACAAAGCACACCTGAAGTAATGCACAGTGGAGAGATGAGAAAGGTAAATCGTTTTAGTCCCTTGAGATCGGCCTTAAAATTGAATTGGGCCGCCAGGGACAGAAGGGCCAAATATCCATGAATGAGAGTAGATTTAATGTCAGCAGCTTTTTGGTGGCGCACTCTTTCGGGATGGCAGCATTCGTGAGCGTGTACACGTGTTATTATGTGTGACATTGCGGAGGTGGCACAACGGGTTCAGTTTGGCATCAAGGGGACTTGCGTAAGGTAATGGGCTGAAACTTGTTTTCTCATCTCTGCATCACACTCTCAACACTTTTCATTCACTTTTCCTCCTCTTCACCTCTCCCAACACCACTCACTGGTGGACTTAAATTATCTGGATAGCTGAGAGGACTGGAGGAGAGGAAAAACTGAGGGACAACACCACTTCAAAGATACTGCAGACTCCCTCATTCCCCTGCAGCTTCTGAAGGATTAAGGCCTGTTTGTATCAGCTCCCCTTCAGTTCCTCACGCATCACAGAGCTCTTTAGGCCAGATATTTGCTGTGACACTCCAAACTCTACAAACCCCCCGGAAAACAACCCATCAAGAACATTAAGTGGTCACTATAAACTCACGCTGAGTAATTGAAGCAATATAACACACTGATTTATCCAATTTGAGGTTAACGTTTGGTTAAAATCTCCTGGTATTCCTCTGTGTATTGAGTTTGCTCATTTGTGAGTGTTAAGTCAGTATTAAGTGTAATAAAGTGTCATCATTTTCCTTCGTGGGCATCAGCTTTTAGATGTATTCAAGCATGATTAGCTGATTGCTGATTAGTTTACAGTCGAAAAAATGTATAATTCTTTCCAATTGTTTTTATGTAAAACATTATTTAAATAGACAAGGTTGTTGCTTTAACTTATGATGAAGTAAATATTAATTGCACACGGTAATGGCTATAGAATAATGGCACCATCGGTGTTTAGGTTCCCATTAAGCCTCGCTTTCACAATGCGATTCCGTCTGCAACTGTGTACGATCACCCGAGAAAATGGAGGCTTAATTTACAGCACAAAGGACGTGCGTCAATCGTTGCACATCCAAAACAGGAAGAGGATAGCACATTTATCTCCCCCGGTAGCCATCGGTATCCATCCCCAGTTACTTGAGAGTGTCAATGTAAGTTCTTTCCATTTACAATCCCCGGCAGCGGTTGAAGAGTCAGCCATTGCCACTTAAGATGTGTTTCTCTGTGTGAAACCACTTTTTTCAAACCCAATCATCTAAAATTCCAGAGATAACATTTGTGATATAAATATTTTGTTTCAAAAGTGATAAGCAATTCACCAAATATCAATAATCCATAAAAATCTAAGCAGCATTTTTTGTTTTTTTAAAGCCAGTTGCCCTCAACTTGTGTTGCCAATATGACAACCAGATGTGCACAGCTGTGTGTAGAAAAGAAAACCCGAGACTTTTGACTCAAAAGCCCCCTGGAGATACATCACCACCAAAATATAGCCACAACCAAATATATTCTCAACAAAGATTAGACTAGATTCCATTTGCAATTATGTTCCTTAAAACTCCCAACTGATCTCCACAGACACAGTCTGGGAATAACGTATTTGTATTCATGGTTTGAGTTTATGATGAATGTGAGCATGCGTTTGCGTCGAGGTCAAACAACAATCTTCCTCACCTCTGAAGTACTTTAGAAGGGATTCCTCTCGCATCAAATCTGCACATTGTTATCATTGCACCAAACACATTAACCTCGGAAGGGAGTTCTGCAAAAATATATAAATCTGTGGCCATCACGGCCCACGGAAATAACAGACGAGAACCCACAATGGGTGACCTCGTTTTTGCAAAAGCTGGAGCTGCTGGCACCAGACGTCAATGGAGGAGATTTTGCTCATCTGAACCTTCGTCGAGTGATAAATCCGTCAGCGGCAGAGCAAAGAGATACGACTGTTGACATCCAAAATCGTTCTCACAACCTTCAGGTGAACACAGTGAGGAGTGGGAGGAGAGCGGCACCTCTGCCTCCTCTCATTGAAATGAACGAGACATCAAGAGGCTTCCGTTAGGACTGTTAACGTGCATCGATCTGTATGAGCAACTCTTGTCCCCGGGTCCCTGTATGTGTGGACGATGAACGTCAGTCCTCCACACATCTGCCTAGTTTACTTTAATAAGGTGCATGTACTGTAAGACCCCTGCTTCCTGTTTATATTGTGTATATCTTTGTTTTTTTGTCTATAGAGCAGATAGTTCATGTTTTATGGAACAGATGTAGGGCCAATGGTTCATACATATATACATCAGGAATCCTGGTTACATTCCAGACTCAATATTCCGATATGTTGGTCAAGGCCGGACAGAATGTGCTGAATGAAAGTTAGAAAATTGATTTAATACATGGACAATATGCTGCTGCAGGGTTTTCCTTTGGTGTTGCACCAATCGTTCCACTTTGCAAATAAGATATTTAGAGGTGGAGTGTGTAAGATCTGGCCGGTATCTAGAGCTGCAGGTTGCAGATTGCAGCCAACTGACACTGTACGTGTGTGCCCAGAGAACTTCAGTGGCCGACGCAAAAAATGTGACAGGATCTCTCTAGAGCCAGTGTTTGGTTTGTCCATTATGGGCGGACTCCCAGAAGAGGACTTTAAAAATGAGTTTAAATGAGTTTAATGAAATTGTGTGTGTTCGCTCAAACACACAAGCATGTGGGGGTCTGAGAGAGGAAGTTTAAGCATGAACTCAATTTCATTGACTAATTGTGGTCTCACCCATTCATTTGCGTAATAAAGGTGTACATCATTCAAATGAAACACCCAAAATGAAATGGAAATGTTCCAAATGTATTTTGTGTGTTCAGGTGCTCTGTGTGGACAAAGTCATGGAACCATGACAATCAGATTTAATGAACTATTTATTCAGAGAGAAAACAGCAATAGGGTTAACTGCAGGTGTGTGTGTGTGTGTGTGTCAGAGAGAGAGAGAGAGAGAGAGAGAGAGAGAGAGAGAGTCACTAGCTGTGGAGGCACATTGCTCTCTGCAGCACGCCTTTAACGCTCCGCTCCCCTCTCCGCGTAGTAAAAGCCGACCCGCGTCGCCGCCCCGTCACCAGCAGCTGGACGGAGTCCGCCGGTGGTCCAAGGGCCGTCGCCGAGGCTCCGAAACGAAAGAACGCGGTACCGAAACACCCCCACCCCCCTCGTACCCCCACTCCTCCGCTGGCCGCTGTTGTGCGCGCTTCTGCTGCAGCGTCCGAGTTCAGGTGAGCCTCTATCGTCGCGGGCACAACAAGTCCTCTCTCCGGTACCGGGGGATGCTGGCTTCTTCCCGTTAAAATGGAATGGTTATAAATGGGCCGAGCGGGATGTGAAGCCTCGCCAGAAGAAGCAGGAGGATGGCTGAACCGGGATCGTCTGCGGCGGCGGTGGTGCCGCTGCTCCTGCTGGGCTTCCTCTCAGTGTCCTCCGTTAACGCCGGTGAGTTTTACCACAGGTAGACGGGGGATGACGTGCCGGCCCGTCGAACAGCTGCGCGGCCGCTGTGTTTGTTTATGATGTTTGTCTGATGGGACGCATGTATTATATTCTAGTGCAGCGGGTTCCTGACACCACACATCGTTGCGGATGAGTTGAGCAGAAAGCGTTGTAATGGCTTTATGTAAGTTGCCCTTCCTTAGTTTGGAAGATATTTCCAGAAATAAGTCATTTTGAAATGTTAGCCCTTATTTATCTGTGGTTGGTTTAGGACACCTCTGTATTTTTAAGAGACAAAGCTAATATTCCCTTAATTTATATATTTTTTAAAAGATGATAAAACTCTTAACACTAAAAAAAAAACTATAGAAGTGTTAGATGTCAAACATACTTGATTGATAGATAGTCAGTCAATTAATCTGCAACAAATGTGAGCATTTGCTGCATTTTCTTTGTCATATATGACAGTAAACTGAATATATTTGGCTCTTGGACTGCCAGTTGGACAAAACAAGACATTTGATGATGTCACCTTCTCGATTAATCAAGACAATATTCAATAGATTACTGTAAACCTTCAGCTTCAACATCCACCAATGTCCTGAAGGGTTATGAAACAGTATTGGATTAAACTAGGATGAGATATTCCTACTGAAGGCCCAACATACAGCATACAATAATCATGTTATGCACGGTGGAGAACCTCATCTGTCTTTCATGGTGTTGCATATTTTTAACCTGCAGCCACTTCAATTCAATGAGAGCATTCATCTCAGACGTAAGATCTCGGTTACATTGCGTCCTGATGATGAGCCGAGAGATGACAGATAGTCCTTTGAGAAGCCGAAGTCTTGGCGATAAGATCATGTGGGATTTATCTCGTCCTCGGGAGATTTGATATTTGGCTTCCCGAGGTCCCGAATCCTTGAGATTAATGTAGTTTTAAGAGGGAGTTTTGAGATTCCGCTCTTTGGCAGCAAACGGCTTAAGAATGGATGGGAATGCCTCTGCTATTGTTTCTGTGTGTGTGTGTGTGTGTGTGTGTGTGTGTGAGTGAGTGCTGGAAGATAAACAGCTAGTCAAACAAGGAGTTGTAACTCTGCATCAACAAACACACACAGAGCCTTTGGGAGCCAATGGGAGATTTGGGCCAACACCAAAAACTCGATGTAACACTCTGGTTTTCTCTGCTGCATTCTGGTGTGTGTGTGTTAGCGCTGGGCAAAGAAACAGGGAGCGCGTTATTCTACATGTAATGCTAGTATTTGACTCTGCGAACAGGTCGGAGGCCTGATGTTCAATATTTGCACAGGTGGGACAGCGCGACGATCTAATTGGCAAAGATGAGACAAACAGCAGTTCCTGTAGGTAACCTGGAGGGTAAACGGAGAGAACGAGCAGTGTAGCGCCATCGCATCAGTGAGCTGAGAGATGTTAAAATGCTCCATGGAGCTGAAGGAAACTGTTGGTGATAATTGTCTTTGGGTTTTCTCAGCGACTTTCACAAAGCAATCTTGTGATCCATTAAAAAAGGGGCGCACACCTGGAGGGGAAGGTTAAACCTGGAAAATGGGTTTGATCTTTAACTAGCATTTACAAAGAATGACGGTGTTAGGCATCGTGTTTTAAGGTTTCGGGTTGTTTGTTCCCTTTAAAACAATATCTCATACGTCCACCTGGACTCAAGGATGAACTGATTACATTTGATGGTCAAAGGTCACCTCACAAAATACCTTTTTTTGGCCTTAACTCAATAAATCACATGCTAATTAAGAATTGAATTAACTATTATATCACACAAATGTCTAACGGGATAAAATCATCAAGTGATGATATTTTGGACAGGATATCATGGATGTAAACTTGAACTTGACTGGTTGGCGGAGGCGGTAAATCTAATTTCTCATAATTCCTCTGATGGAATTCAATTTGTATATGTGCTTGTCCATTTGGAGTATTCGTAGCATAGAGTAGCACCTTTCAATGCTAATCCTGTGTGTGTGTGTGTGTGTGTGTGTGTGTGTGTGTGTGTGTGTGTGTGTGTGTGAGTGTATGTGTATATGTGTGTATATGTGTGTGTGTAGTAATGTCAAGGTCTTGCTCGTCTTTTACAAACCAGGCTCATGGGAAATACAACTCCGCCTCTGTTCATAGAAGACCTTGAGTTGGTCTCAGCTCTCACACAAACACTTTCTCACACACATTACAAATGTTTTGTTTTTTTCTCCACTCTGTGCCATCTTTACAGTTAAGAAAGGAAAAAAAAGTTCAGCAAGGCTGTCATTTAAATTGAATGTGAATTTTTTTTTTCATTAGCCCAAACATTAAAATCAATTTGGGGGCATGACCGAGGAAATACTTCCCCATGACTCACCCTTTAATGAGATGTGTGCGTGGGAGAAAGAAGAGCGAGAAGAGAGGAGAAGGTAAAGACAGGGAACTGTGTGTGAGAGAAACACCAAGATGGCTGAGAGAGAGCGAGAGAGCCTGTTCGAGGGAAACGCCGAGAGACCTGTGTGTAGTTAATTAGGCCTGGTGTTAATAAAAGCAGAGAGATTAATCTGCAGGAGGAGAAGAGAAGGTTTTAGGGAAGTCGGGACGATAGAGCAAGAGGAGAGAGTTGAAAGAGAGAGAAAGTGATGCAGAGGGAAAGATATGTGTTCAGCTCTACAGTGTCATATCTTTTTTTATGTATTACAAGGTGTAACAACAGACTATTCATGACCTGTCTCTCTCAATGAATTTGTTTCCTGTGGCCATGCTACATGTGTTTATGTGTGTGTGTGTGCGTCAGACCCCCTGCTGTCAGCTCCGCTCAATGTGACCATCAGAGAGATTGAGGTAAACTCTGCCATGGTCACGTGGGAGATCTTGGAGGGGGACCCCGTCATTGGATTCGCCATCACCCAACAGGTATTTCTATGCATGTCGTGTCTTTAAATTGAGTGTGTGTGTGTCGAGAGACACTTTGGACAAAGGGTTTTTTTTTCAAAGAGAGACACGAAGCAAAGAAACGGCGTGAGGTGAAGGGGACAGGTGCATGCCGGAACATCTAAAAACAACAGGAGGTTCGCTGTAGTTTGGCATGCTGACATGGGCCGCGCTCACCAACACGGTAAATAGCTGCAGCAACAAGCTAACCAGAGGGCAGCTTGTTGAATTTTCTCAGGTGGGATCATCAGCAAGAAATTCAGAGCACCAGAAATCTGCATTTCATAGAGCATGGATCCAAGGAATCTTTGCTAAGAAGTGGAAAACTCTTTTATATCCCCCTGAAGGAGCCGACTGAAGCTGAACTTGTGACTTTAGTTTGAGTGATTCTGATTGCAGATATTGCTACTTTGAGCCCATATTATCCATTCATGTCAAAGACATTACAAGTCGTCTGTGGTTCCCTCTTGGATTCTTCCTGGCACGTTGGAAGAACTTCAGAAAGATGTAGAATCAAACCCCACTGTAATCTGTGCTTACGCAATATCAGACAGCGGCTTGATGCACCAGTTTAACCCTGACCTGTGACTTCTACTCTGAGGTGGTGCCAAAGAAAAAGAGCATTTTCCCCTGCAGGGATCAATAAAGTATCACATTGCATCGAGTGTCCTGGCCCTGATTTCTCTACCTCTGCCCTTCTGTTCCTCGCTTCCTCTGCAGAAAAAGGATGTCCGCATGCTGCGCTTCATCCAGGAAGTGAACACCACCACGCGCTCCTGTGCTCTGTGGGATCTGGACGAGGACACGGAGTACATCGTTCACGTTCAGAGCATCAGCATGGGAGGCAGCAGTCCCCCCAGCGAGCCGGTCCTCTTCAGAACGCCCAAGGAGTCGGAGAAGATGGCGTCCAAGAGCCCAGGTGAGGGACATCAACTCCTTATTTTTCTATTTTTACTTGGTTATCGGTGAATGTTTCACAAAATCTGTACAAATCTGGGTGTAAAATACATTTTAAAAATACAATTCAAAGCACAAACACTCTCTTTTACTTACTGAGAGAAACACTGGCGCTTAATAAGCAGCTCATTTGTCCTGAATTCCATCTTCACTTACTGTTACTGGAAGCTCTGAGCTGTCAATGCTCTACGAGGAACTCGGGTCCTTGGAGATATAAAATCAGAGCAAAAACCCTTAACCCTTGGTTTGCAAAAAAATCATGCATTGTTTCTTGTTAAAAAATCTGCAAAAGCTAAACACAACGATGAGCCTGACATCAACAGAAAAAGCACACAGATACAGAAGTGATCACGCATTACATGACACAGGAGCACTCAGAGAGAATAAACAAACATTCTGCTTCTCTGTGACACACACAAACCTACACGTGCAGATTCAGACATATATCTACACACATGTACCTGAACATACACGCACATATTTTAAAAGCAGCTTTTAACGCGAGGCAATAACCCAGCGGAGTACTGTTTCAATTGCATTTCAATGCTTTGTCACGACAAAGAAAACGGTTATTTGACAATCTGATCCAAATGAAAGGCAGGTTGTCTTTGTGAGAACCCCCACCACCACCACACCTCCCATACAACGCACCGTTCTAATTCTCAAATGCAGAGGCTGCTGTTATCTGGAGCGGCTGGCTGCACTTCCAATTTTATCATGTCCGACCCAGTTACGCTGCCGAGAGCAGCTGCTTTAGAGGGACACGGAAAAATGCTAAATGCTCATCAGAAGCAAGGTGATAAGGAAACGGGAGACATTAGGGACCGTTCGGGTGGTGCAAGACGGGGAGGCATGTCAAGTCATTTTTCGGCAGTGGGGAAGGACTTACGTTTTTTATTTTGGCATGCAACCTTAACTTAACATCTTTTATAACTGGCATGCAGAGGAGTGCTCATATTCTTCACAGTCCCGACAGGAAAGACACCTGCTCCTCCAAACGTTTCAGATTCCGAGCGGCTGTCAATACCCAGAATGCAGTTTGGTGCACAGGGAACCAACTGGACCTATTCACCTGTAAAAAATAATTGCACTTTATTTCAAAGGCTGCCGTGCCAACTGATATTATTCTGGCCGCTGCCGCATTCTGTTGTGTATGTTACAGTTTATTTGGGAAAACAGTCATTATGCGCATGTCGCTGATGTTGGCTATGTGCAAGGTGTGGTGTGTGTACGTGTGTTACGTGTAGGCTGATTACATTTTGTTAGTCTGTCTTGTGTGGTAGGAAGGGTGGAGGATCTGCATTTTATTTTGGTGATACCTCTCACTCCCTCCGCGCTGTTTGCTCGTTGCATCGACTGGACTAAGTTAGCATCTTATTTCAGATTCAGAGCTGGAATTGTCACAGGTAAATTCTGCAGTATTATAGGAGAGGACGAAGTGAGTTGAGCTGGTAGTTAGTTTGCCTGACAGTGGGTGAGGGGGGGAGGGGTCAGAGGGCCATGGATTAAGAGTTTTTTCCAATACTCCTTACCTTAGGTGTGAAAATAATAAAAATATTATTTATGGTAAAGGTGGGGTTGTGCAAATATGATTTTAAGACTCAATGCTAGACCGGAATATTTGTCATGTTAGCTGTATTTTCCATTAGCGGTTCAATTCGTCTTGATGTTGAGGGGCTGACTTGTTTTGTTTTCTCAAACTTTGACTGAAGTTCCCCGTGTGCAAACAGTGTGTGTGTGTGTGTGTGTGTGCGTGTGTTTACGGAAGCATTCATTAGCTGCTGATTAAATCTCCTAGCCATTACTTCTCTCCTCCCTCTTCTAAGCAGGTATTAATCAACCCCACACCCTTTAGTATCTGCAGGCGCAATGCAACACGACACACAACTGTCTGTGTTCCTACCTGTCTGTTGATGTGTCTGTTCATCTGCCTATCTCTCTGTCTGAAGCTCATATCCAATAACAGCAAAATATTGCACCGAAGTTTTCATAATGTAGGAAAATCTTTGATGGCTAGCGTCAAGGTGTAATTACGTTATACAAGGAGCTGCAAAATCTGCAGTTTTGTAAATCAATCTCTGACAGCAGTGAAATATTACAGAGACTCCTCAGTGTCGGAACGGTTTCCACCTTTAATTTATCTCTGACAGTGGTGCAGCAGCAGCATGCTGCCAGTATTCACATGCTGTAAAGTGTGGAAGATTCCCAGCACAACCAGGGAGCTCTGTCAGGCACACTCAATTGCTAGATTATTTTATTTGGCTTGATGTTTTCTACATAGAACAAAGAACAGATGCTTTGGCTTTACAATCATTTCCAATTGTACGGTTTACACACCTGTAAATAGGAGTAAAAGACCTCATATATTGGGGGGGGGGCAGTGATCAATGCCAAGAAACTCAAAATAGGCGTTCGTGAAGAAGATCCGTCCCGGGGATGTGGGTGCGATGAGAGAGGGTGGATGAGTGGAAACCTACAAGTCAATAATGACTTATCTTTCACGTAACTTCTGTAGTGAAGTAACGACACTTCTTTTGAACACTTATTTTGAACCCAAACCATCTTGCGATCTTTTCCTAAACTTAACCAAGTAGTTTAGTTGCCTAAACGCAGCAGGGACTGATCAGTCGTGTTGCTAAACCGTTTTATGCAGATACATTGACTCATTGCTTTACTTTCCTTATTCAGTCCAGCTCCATCAAAGGTTTCTTTAAACAACTTCAAATCATCCACCCACATGTCACATCTTTTGCATTTATCACGTTTAGAGATAGAAAAGGAGACATTGTGGATCAACAAGCCATCAGAAGTTAGCTTCTAGCCTCGCAACCTCAGCTGCACAGTTCACACATCGAAGCTAGGTGACTCCTGAATATAGGCGTACTTGTGGCTGACGTAAGCGCTACGCGAATAAGTCAACTTTGGGAGTTACTGGGACCATGGTGACTGTACACCGGCAGGCCTCCATATCCGAGAGACATATAGACGTCAACTTACAGCTTCATGTCAAACCCACCAACCCAAGCTTATCTTATTCAGAGGTCCGCCCTCACAACAGAAACATGTAATTTGCTATTACCAACTTCATACTCCCCTCTGTATTACCAACTTCATACTCCCCTCTGTATTACCA
>NW_022280044.1:8709325-8724465 GCF_004355925.1 Anarrhichthys ocellatus | reverse complement strand
TTCTGTCGTTCTTGTGGTTTACCCTCAATATTCTGAAACAAGATCGGCAAACGTGACTTTGAATGAGGTTTTCTTACTTCTGGAAAATAACCCAGAGCGTGATTAAACATTTAGACTCTTTGAAATGCTTCAGAGGTTTGTTGGTGTTGTTCTTCAGCTGCAGCCTGGATGTTGACTTAATGTTTAAATCTGCTCTCCTGGTGAAATACGGGAGAATTATTTGCACGGGCTGTGCCAAATCATGATTAATGCGCCGCGTATCCATAAAAAAACATTATTTTCCAGTTGACTAACTTACAGTTGAATAATGTTTTTTTACTTCTAAATGTAAGAACAAAATTAAATGAAATACCATTTTATACTTACAGGGTTTTGCTGCCAAATGGGTATTTTATTGCATTGAGATTTTATTGACTGTGGCGATTCCTTAAACTGCAGCAGTAAGCTGTTCTAGTAAAAATAATGCTGTATTTACAGTTTTATAGTTTCAAGGCCAACCCCCTTTACCTAGCTCCGTAGACCCCTCTTAAAAAGCAAATACATCTAAGTGACCGTGAATCATGCAACCCCTTTGATATCATACAGCGCTATGCCAGGCAAATCACCAGTTTGACCACACAGAGAATGAGAGGTTCACTCTGTTCAAAACCTTCACGTTGTGACTGGTGTAATGCTGCAGCTGCCTGTCAGTAAGAGAACCACAGTGAGTGATGGGGTTTGGGATCCTGCCCTCTCTCTGCCTCCGTAGACCTCTGCTCTCACTTAACTTTAATCACAACGGACCAGAGTGGAAAATTTACACCAGGCGGCTTCTCTGCTCTCCCGTCGCCCCGCTTTATTCTTTTATCTTTCCTTGCAGACTTTTCAGAGTGATGCCAATTTCACATTCTCTCTTTGGGACAATGAATCGCAGTGTCAAACTATGTTGACTGTGTGTGTGTGTGTGTGTGTGTGTGTGTGTGTTCTCTCTCCAGACGAGGTGACGATGGAGGAGGTTGGTCAGGCTGCTCAGCTGAGGGCTGGAGAGCTCATCATCATTGTAGTGGTGCTCATCATGTGGGCAGGTAATCTTCCTCTTCAGAAACGCACATTTATCACTGCGGACCTTGTAGGGATACACTGTCTTTGGGGCAAATAAGCTCTGTGACTGAGGGTCTGTGAAGAGACAAACACACCGGCGGTGGAGTCATCGGTCTCTCCGATGACTCCACGGACAAACGGACAAAATGGTGTGTAACAGATATACATGATTGAAAGGCAGAAGCATATGTAATATTTGTCATTACTGGCCCTTGAAAATACAAAAAACTTTTCTATATCGCCTGCTAGAAATATAGTGTTTGATTCATGTGCCAAATTTCAAGGGCTCTAACATCATAAGAATCGTTCAAGGTTGTAATGGAAGAAGAAGAGGTGTTTTCATCTTTAAAAAAAACATTTCATTTCAGGGTCTAAGGTTGAACTTTACCCCTAAAACCAGCGAATATGCTCAGTCTGTCAGTAAACTGAATTACTCCCATAAACTCGAGAAATGTTAAAGCGAATACTTCTTTCCAGCTTCAGAAGCTTTGACTCCCACATGTTTAAAGAATATATTGATGCCAGTCAGAGAGGGTAAACTATAGCTTTCTGTTACATTCACATAAAAGCTTACTGTTTTCCCCAATGGGAATGTTAACTGGTCTAAGGATAAATAATAAGGACACTTTATTCCAGGGCTTGCTTCACATGAGTGCGTGGCCGCTTGCAAAGTCACATTTACATCATGACAACATAGACTAATCTTTGCATCTTTACAACAACAAAAAATATCTTTATTACAAGACTGTGGCTGCTTCCTATTTAAGCCTCCCAGTCATTAGCTCCGTGCATCTCAGCATTGTTTTACTGAAGAACACAGCTATAAATATGTCTTCCTTAACCCACTTCACCAAGTGTAATGAGATACAAATATGGCCCAAATACTGTACATGGCATATACATTAACGGCAAGCGGCTTGGATCTCCCGTGAGAGGACGAGACGCTGAGATTCAAAGAGAGTTGGAGAGGGAGGGAAAAGAGAGAAAATCTGAGTCTCGAGAAGAGAACAAAAGAGGGCAGGATGGTGAAAAAGACTGATGGTGAATTGTGTTCTTCAGCTTTTAATTAGGCCTGGTGGGGGATATCACAGTGAGATACTCCACCTTGCCCTTTGGTATTGCAGTGATCAGATGAGTCTGACACAAGCAGATGAGCCGAGACTGAAGACCGTTCAGGCCAGATTTCCTCCCCGCGCTCCTCCGCCGTCATGAATTATTCTCTTTCTTCTTTTTTTTTATGCTTGGTCTCTATCGCTCTCAGCATCTACAACTCCTCTGCTACGTTTTTAATCTTCACGACTGAAGGCGGGCCTCAAATTGGCTATCTTGTCATCAGGTTCATATCTTCGTCTGTACGTTTCACCGTATTCTGTTTCTCTCACTTCAGTTTGGTTTGCTTTATTGACACATCAAAGACAGTTGAGTGAATAGAGATAAATTGCTACATATCATCACTTCCTCAGTGCAAAACAAAGAACCGTTATAAAGGGAGGGCTGCAAAACAAACAGCAGTATAGTAGCTTTAAATGCTTCTTTTACAAGCTTGACAGCAAATTTACAGTGTTTAATGCAAAAACTGTGTTGAAATTGGCAAATCTATTTCCATCCAATATCAAAGTCATGGAACTGCAGATGAGAAACATTATTCTCAGTACATTTTAAGATAGATTGTCCATGTGAAAAGTTGCGATTGAATTTGAAAATATGTGATTTAATGCAGGTAATTTAGAGCTAAGAAGCTTTGATAAATGGCTCTTCTATTTCTGATCTTTAAAGGAATACTGTGACATTTTTGGAGACACGGTTATTCCCTCTCTTGCGAATGGTTAGATGAGAAGCTCGGTACTATCTGTGTCAAACTATTCCTTTAGCTTGATCAGCTAAAATCACGTTTTTATGTATCCCAGGGGTGATCGTTCTGTTTTGTCGTCAGTACGACATCATTAAAGACAACGAGCCCAACAACAACAAGGACAAAGCCAAGAACTCCTCAGAGTGCAGTACTCCAGAGCACCCACGGGGGGGGCTACTGCGCAGCAACGTCTGAGACCAGCCCTGCATAGCCTTGTGCAATAACCAACTCCTCGAACCTCAGGACAGGTGAGGAACAGGACATTGACTGTCATCTTATGTAATACCTCATATTCTAGCCTTTTTTTTGTCTGTGCTCCATGTTGTTCTATTGCTTCTGCAACAACCTAAAGGTCGAACGCGAACAACACATATAACACTCTTTCATGGGCTTCCAGTTTTGTAATGAGTCTGCTGGAAACAATAAGTAAGCGAGATAAAGACTTTTCAGCCAACTCAGGTACTTAAGAGTTAATTAGCTAGTTAGCTCCAGCGCAGTGGTTCTCAACTGGTCTGGCTGCGGGACCCACCATCACCCCTTAATGACAAGCCGGGACCCACGACCCAAATTATATATATATATATATATATGTGTAGTAAACAACTGTCAAATCAAATAAAGAAAGTACACATCAATTATATTTTAACTAATATTATTCTCATTTTTCAAATTTAACTGGATGGATTACAAGTAATACATAGAAATACATGAATAAATGTTCTTCTCATTTCAAGTAAAATAACGGCTGGATTAAAGAATAAATTACTTAACGAAATTCATTTTGGCAAAATTATTTTCACTGAATTGCCCTGCAGCTTTAAATTCAGTTCATTCAGGGTGGAGTGAAAAAGCCATAATATTATATTTTTCTCATCTTCTAAAAAGAGAAATTAGTGTTTGACTGGACAGACTCATGTAGGTGAATTCTTCAGAGTCTAATGACTCTGGTCTCTCTGGCCATTTCTCTCTTTTGGAGGTCGTCCTATGATTTGACTTTCACGACTCACACCTCAATAAATAGTCCTGCTCTGCTCATATGTCCTCGTCTCTCCCCCCTGTGTCACGGTGTGTGTTCATCTCACTCAAGTCACGAAACTTGTCAGAATACCCATTTTTGATTGGCTGAGCTTCATCACCTGATGTGAATCACAACGCATTGGTCGGTGTTTTTCCTGCCGTAAATGCTGGAATAATTCCGCTGCATAAAAAATGCCCTTCAAAATAAAATCACAACATTTTTTATTTTTATTTTTTTGTCAGGCAAAGGCCCGCGACCCACTGAAAACCGGTCCGGTCCGGTCAGTAGTGAATCTGCCACTATTACACTGCAGTTTCTGCAGTGCTAAAATGGAAAGCTTAACAGGTGTAGCAACAGTAGACAAATCAAACACTTTTAATTCTGTCGATGTTTGGCCTGGTAGGTGCTTTTGTTTCCTCATGATATCTGAACTCTTCCTGTCCTTGTATCTCTCATTAAGTTCAGTAAATGTGTTTCCTCCAGACCCTGAGACCAACAGAAAGCCATTCTCAGACCCCGTCATACCGAAGGAGCGATAAACCATGACAGAGACTCTTCTCTACACAAGGAAGAACTCTGCAAAAACAACGGACACGAGTCTGAACTTTCAGAATCAAAGGAGGGAAACAGAGGAGGACGAACCTACTTTTACCTTTGTTGTGACCAAAAACTGGACTGTTAGCCTACTTTGAGTGGACAGTCAATATAGAGACATAACACGGCTGTCACTCAAAGCATAGGAGGGGACATCATTTCCTCTTCACAACAACTGCTTGAATCATGCATTCTGGATACTCTCCATCAGTGGCATCGAATCCCAGGAGCAGATCATCAATCATGAATGTCTGAGTATTTATTTCTTTTAGTCCACTTCTGGTTTATATCACTGGTAAGAGATGGTAGAACTGTAAGTTGCCTCGCAAGAATAGCTGGTCTTTCAGGTCCAGGTATCGGTCGGCACACAACTAAACAAGCTGAGCTCTGTTTTCTATCCCTCCATCCGCATTCCCTCCTTTCTGTCTTTATTACAGCCCTTTGTGTAGCAGCTCATCCGTCTCCCTGTCTTTCCGTGTCGGTGTCTCTCTAATAAGCACATTGACGTTTGGTGCTCCTCCTATTGTGATTGTTTGAGCCCTCACAATCCCGGTCTTGATTGCGGTGTCATTTTTGTTCTTGGGTCAGAAATATTGCACGCTGAGTCTTGTCTCCTGCCATCGGTTGAATGATGCATCTGTTGTTCTGTCCTCTCTTGAACTGGTACCTTAACGCCCTTGTCAGTTCGGGGGATAAAAATGTGACACTTTTTTACTGCACACCATATTTTCCTGGATGACATCGTCTGAATACCGCCGTGATTCAGACAAAGTTCAAGGATTGACCAGGCACTCTCTTATCGCCACTTAACTCCACGTCAACATTTTACAACAATTTCCAGGTTTGATGATTAGAAGTTAGCTTCAGTGTCAAACTTTGAAAAGATTGGCATGGCTGGAAAAATGACAGATTTAGGTTCACATTGAGGTTTATTGTTCATCACTGCATATTCAGCACCATATGCTATCTGTGGGCTACAACAGGATGCGCAGGGAATAAGGACGGAGACATGCGGGGCATCATTCCTAATGAAATGAATACACCAGGCGATGTTTGGCTGGGTTTCCACTCTTGTTTTGGCTGGAGAACAGCAGGGATGCCAGGCTGTCGAAGCACACAGATAATCCACTGGGCTTTTGAAATGTAAACCGTTTTCTCTCAGATCCCCTCTCAAAGTATCATTACAATGCAAGGCTATAATGGGATGGAGGGGAAAAAATGCATAAAATCCAGGTGTAAATTCACTAAAGACCCACGGTGGAGTTGATCGCCGAAACTGCCAGCAGCTTGGGAGAACAATTACAACTTGCATAATTTTGTCATCTACATGCCGAGAGATGAGATTCTTATCTTTTCAGTCATTGTGTCCGTGGACATAGGGGTGTAATAACTAATAATATTCCATATTTCCATTCAAAATCTAACGAAAAGACCAAAATCAAAAGTGAATTGATCCTTCTGTTACAACAAGTGTTGTCTGTTTTGCCAAACCTAATAAGTAGGTTATTGCTCCGTGTCATAGAGCTCCATTGTTTTTAAACTATTTTAAAGACACCAATGAGCAATGACCAAACCAGTTGCTGGAAAAACACCTCATTTGCATTCGCAAAATTCGCTTGACAATTGAATGTAAACACGGCTAGTGTCACATTTCTTCATTGCTATGAACATGCAGATTATTTTAAGTGGGCTTACAGTGCCACAGACAGGCTAGGGAAGTGGGAAAGTACTGAGAGACGGACTAACAAGTTTTGGTCTTTTCATGATGCTTGTTGAGAAAAGTGGAACAATGGTAACCTAATGGATAGATTATTCAATGAGGGAAAATCATTATTACTTGCAGCACACTGGACTTCATCAGAATTATCCAGCTAAAGATAAAACGTCATTGTCTTCTTCCTGCTTCCCGATTAATTAAGATGTGTTATCCACATAATTGCAAATGTGTCGGACCCGGACCCCTGAACACTGACGCTCACCAGCACAGAAAATTCAGACGGAACATCGCCGCGGAGCTGAACTCGGCACACTTGCTGAGCCGCATTAGGGATAATGAGTGAATGTCTGAATGCCTCGCTGGGTCGAGATGACTGCTAATCAGCACCACGTACACACATGCTGGATTTCACACAATGCCTTGCCTACTTAAATACGTCCCCGTGCTGAGAGAGTCAGACATTACTTTCTCATCTCAATCGTCGGTTGTGCCAGCACACCGTATCTTTCACCCTCTCCCTCCATTATCAGCCTCTCTCTTTCCTCCTCTATCTCCATTCTCCCATTTATGACTTTCCCCTCACTCTCTATCCCTCTGTCACAGTGCTCTCTTTCTCGTCTATCGCTCCATCCCTTCCCGGGTTTCTCCCCTTCACCGGTCTTGTCCTCACTTCTCTCACCTCCCAGCTTCCCCAGTTTCTCATTATTTCCACGCTCAGACTCCCGTTAGCCGCTTTCTCCCTCCACGCATCAGCTCTTCTCTCTCTCAATCGGGACCCGGCTCGCTGCCTATCCCTCGCTCCTCCGTTCATTTATCACCTGTTTTTGCTTCAGGTCGGCCTGGATGGACGCTTCACCTGGTAAACAAGAGAGGTGGAATAGAGTAAAGGGAAGAGGAGAAACAAAGAATCAGCGATAGGAAAGATAAGAGATAAGATAAGTAAGGAAGAGGAAGCACTTTATTTACACTAATAATAAGCACAAGGTGGAGTTTTATAAATGATTTTTAAAGGCATTGGAACAAGATTTGACACAAAACTGTGACTTGTTCGCTTAAGTCCACCCCTGAACATGTGGAAGCATGGAGCCGGCATTGGATGTTTTCCACACTTGTTTTAAGACGAGTCAGCTGGAAACAGAGACCTTTTTGAAGCATATGATACTTGAAGTGGGGCATCGTGGCTGGAGAGTGGAACGCGGCAGAATTAAAGAGCAAGGGCGTCCGACAAAGTAGACACTTTGATTTGAATGTCAAGGTTTTTTCAAGGGGAGTGTAGCTGGTGGCCGTTAGAAGCTGGAGTCAGAGTGGTTGTTGTTGCTCCCGTCGGCACAGGTGGGCCGGGTGAAAGCAGGGAAAGACTCGTGGCTGTGATGCATTTAGTCTCTTTCTGTGATGAAGAAGAAAAACAGCACAAGGACCCGATTCTCGATTCTTCACATGTACACGTACTTTCCTTTCCATTGTTCTCCTCGATTATTATGTATAGAAACCCTCCCAGCATTTCTTTCTGACATCTGATACATAACGTTTTCCAAAACCATTGAGCTTCACTACCAGCTGAGAAAGCAGCCAGGATTAGACCTCCTCTCAGCTCCCTTTATTCCATTCTTGCCACAACTATTTCTGTCACTTTTCATATAAATGACCAAGTGCAACAATTTCAATGTCTTCCGGGGGCTCAAGTGTAGCGTTTCATAACAACTCTTCCAATTTCTGACGTGATCAAACAACACGTCGTACGAACTAGTTTGATCGAGTGTACTTTAGCCCTGACTCTCAACATTTACTCTTTAAAAAGAGCAGGTCACAAATTTGGAGGATGTGCTTGTTTGCCAAATGTAGTCAGTTGTGAATAAGGCTGGCAGTTTCCCTTTGTTTCCTGTCTTTGTGCTAAGCTAGGCTAGCCTGGTTCCAGACCTCTGAATCACTGCACACAACTGTGATCTGCTTCAAACAGGTGTGGTGTTGTTCCATTACCTCTGGTTGGATCCCATTAGAGCTTGTTGGAAAATGTTTTTTAAAAAGCTAAGTAGCTACTTCCATGAAAAATAGCAAAATAATAATGGCGACAGAAATGTCAACAAGCAATAATGATGATTTATGCAGCTGCACAAGTTTTTAAGTAAGTAAACTAATAAACTAACAACTCTTGAATTGAATGCTGCTACATGGACTGAGACTGGCATGGCAGGGCAGATAAACTTCATCATCATTCAAACAAAACAAGATATCCAACAACAAATCAGCCAACATGAACGCAATGACAAGCTCAATGAATGATGGGAAACTAAATGGCGATTCAGTCTGATTATCGGGCTGCGCTTAACCATGTCCAGAACTTATTGTTGTTTTGAAAAGGGATTGTCTCACCTGTCAAGAGTTTGAAGTCCTTTAACTATTGACATCACGCTGTCTGAAAGTAACGGCTGCATCCTGTGATGTCTTTGGAAAACAGGGTCTCTCTTTTGTGATCGATCAAAGGAAACACGCTGTTGAACATCTTGTCTCAAACATGACACGGTGAACTTTTCTAAATTTCTCATTCACCTGTGTTTCATGGGGGTGAACAGAATCTGGATCATTGGACATTAATCTGATGTAGTGGGCGATTAAAGTACGGACGTGCCTAAGAACCGTAATGCTATTGAACCTGAAGTGGTAATTGTCCTGTATCGGGTCTAATCCAAGCACACACATAAACTCTCACTGGGGCACCAACTCCATTCTCCCGCTGGCCGCGGTCCAAATTGACATATTTTTCGGAAGCAGCAGAAGGCAGACCTGAGCCAGACGCTCTGTCTATCTGAGGGCTACAGGGGGCGACTCGACAGCTGCTCAAGGTGAACATCCAACGAGGCATGTGCAGGTACGGGGACTGGGAGAGAGGGACCTAAAGATGGGGGAAGATGAGTCAGAGAATCCGAGGGAATAAAATTGGAAGTGACAGACACAGAGAAAGCGAGAGAAAGAGAGGATCAGTATGCTCAGTGGGGTTCGGAGTGTCAAAGCTCCAAGTTCAGTCCTGAGTGATGAGCTGTTTCAATGTGTACAGAGGTGTTGGTGCGTCGTGGGAAAAACCTGTGGGGTTCATCATTCAAGCAAATATGAAAGGAATGTATTTGGAAAGCATAAAGGGAAACATACAAATGGTGTACACAAGACATGAAATGTCACTGGCCAAATAATATCTACTCAAAAGCAACTTTACCATCATTTATAGGTTTTAGTGAATTAACACCCCTGGACGTTATTTCAAACAAATGCCTGCTTGCATTTACACTCCCTCCAAAGTACGATTATTTCACTTGATTGGATGTTGAAGGGCCTCAAACATAAGAAATATTAACATAATAGATAATCCAGTAGTGCAATTTGTTAAACTGCAACCCGGTGAGCGTCTCGTTAACCCCAGCCTTAAACCAAAGTCCTGCTTACCTAATCATCATGTGCCAATGGAAGACTACAGGAGCGGTTAAAGTCATCCCATTCACCCTGGTTTGCCTGTTCTGTCCATGACTGGATGAGTGACAACTGGGAACCTTGAGTACTCACCCTGACATCCTACGCATAGTAAAGATTAAGGCCGTTTACTTGTGGCGTATATATTTGTACTTGATGTCGAAGCAAATAACCAAGAAGCATGGATTTACAGCAGAATAATGGAGTCGGTGTTTTATGTCCAATCATGACGTCTGTGTTTGAACCATTTTGATGTTCATGGGATAAATCCTGTTCATGAGGGCTAGCATGACTCTGCTATTGTTCACACCCATGGTATATATGCTATTTCTATGAAAATATAAATGTCTAATTATGTATTAACACAGGAAAGAAATAAAATATTTTCAATGCACCGTTCATGTGTCTTGGTGTTTACTGTACTTTCTGTCAGTTAGAGAAATATCATGATGGGAAAAGCTGAATGTAACAGAATGAAAAATATATAATTAAAATATATTAAATGATTGATGTTGGAAAATGATTATTATTATGAATCCACAGCAACGCTTTTACATAAATGTAAATTACATATTGGTTGATAACTTGTCATGGAATTGATGTTCAAATTTCCATTTCTTTCTGATAAATTATAGGACTTTTTGTCCATGTTGGCTTGAAAGTTCATTCATCACAAGGTCCATCATCTTATCATTTGGTCTTCATCAGCAAACCACCTGACAGCCAGCACCTTTACCTAAGTAAAAGTATAAATACCACAGTGGGAGAAATACTCCATCACAGATAAGAAACCTGCGTTCAATATTGTACAGTGTTATCAGCAAAATGTACTTAAAGTATCAAAAGTAAAAGTGCTAATGAAGCAGAATTGCTCATGTCTGTGTCCTGATATGACGCCTTGTTTTTGTTTGGGTAGTTTAATCCATAGTAATGTATTGTATACCTTCATCACAGGTGTTTTGTTTGTAGTAAAAAGTACAATATTTGACTCTGTGAAGTGGGGTAAAAGAATAGAGTAGTATGAATATATTCAATATATATACTCAAGTACCTCAAAATTGTGATGAAGCACTTGAATACAATGCATTGAGAAAGTATTCAGACTGACTCACTTTTGTTTCACATTTTGTCATCATGCTTCATTGACATAAATACTCAGAACTTTTGCTGTGACTCTTGAAGTTTAGTTAAGGTGCTTCCCGTTTCTCTTGATGATCTTTGAGATGTTTCTACACCTTGATTGGAGCCCACCTGTGGTAGATTCAATTGATTGGATGTAGATAGGCAAGGCACACTGCTGTCTATATAAGGTCCCACAGCTGACAAAGCCTATCCAATGCCTAGCCTCTCAATGAAAGACACATGAGAGCTTTAAAGGACTCTCAGACTGGTCTGATGAAAATAACATTAAACTGTTTGGCCTCAATGACATCAAGCAGGAAAATGGGCACCGCTCATCACCTGTACAACACCATCCCAATAGTGAAGCATGGTGGTGGAAGAGTGAAGTACAGAGATACCCTTAATGAAAACCAGGACAGTGACCCTGAGCACACAGCCAAGACAACACAGGAGTGGTTTAAGAACAACTGTGTGGATGTCCTTGAGTCCCAGCCAGAACCAGGACTTTAACTCATTCGAACATCTCTGGAGAGACCTGAAAAGCACTAAAAATGGCGTGCAAAGTTGGGCCCACTTCGCTCCAGATGTAATCCAGCCTTTGGGACAACTGTGATGGGATCATGAACATGTGCATACTTATATTGAATCCAATCAAACTGCAAAATTAAAATTTCCCACTTTGGTCCAGTTTAATACCTTCCCATCGTACCGGCTCCAGGAACAGCTGTGAACCTTTTGAGTTAAATGTGCAATCAAACTGAATCACATCCATCAAATAGTCCCTTCATGCTGGCCCGCATCTGATCATTATGGAAGACCTGAATCGGCCCAATACATCGGCTCACTTTAGTTTTTGGTGGATGCTTTTCTCTGTGAATGCTAATGAAGGGTGTGGGTGGCCAAAGATGGCCTCCAGCATATGGGGCGTGACAAGGTGAGATTGGGATTGATGTGGCACCAAGTTTTCAAACTCAAGACTGGTCTAAGAGGCTGGATCAGCAGCTGCCGTGCGTCAATATTGCATCCCCTAACACACACACATACACACACACACCTGGGCATCCTGTGGAACCGAAAGCATAAATTAGACGATGTTCACACAACCGCAGGTGTTCACAAACTTGGGCGCTGCGCACACACACACGCACACATGAGCTAATCTATGTCAAATAAAATGGTCATATTTTTACATATTGCTTTATAATGAATGGGGTAGCGGCAGATGATGACTCAGTAGATTGTCAGAGGAGGCTGACGGAGCCTAATGATGCAAACACGTCTGTTCTCTCTTCTAGCCTTGGACGGCAAGAAGCGCTGGTGTCTGTGTGATGTGGCGTGGACGTCAAAGACAAGAACATGAAGACAAGGACATACAGAGACACACACACATACTTCTAAGCTCAGCTGTATTCCCTATCCAAGTCTTTAAAGACCCCTTGATCGAGCTGCTTCTCTCTCAGCCTGCACTCACTGCTGTTATCTGAACATCTAGAGGGAGGAACAATGCAAAATTAATGTCACCACTTCTCCATCCAACCGCTCCAATGCATTAACCGCGGCCGCTGGCAGGCCACATTATGCAATTCATTGGATATGTGAATTAAGAATGGCATCGATTTGCAGCCAGCGTAGATTAATCGTCTTGGAAAACCAGAGCTATGGATTAGTTTGCTTGAAGGTTTGCTCGATGCTGAGCCAGTTTTTACCGCAGTGCTCGTCTCAGCTGAACAACACCACCACCGAGCAAACAGCAGTGAAGTTGTTTGTGTGCAAGACATAACCGCCGCATACCCTCTTTGACCGCTGCAAAGTCTGTTTACATGAGATTTTGCTGCTGAGTGAGAGCTTGAAACTTCCATCCACAGTCTGCCTTCATGTTTAAAGTGAGCAGGGTGTTCATCATGTGGCTCTGTATGTTTGCCTCAACAGAGCACTGCAGGGATGGCGTTGTTTTTTGTAGGCCAGCCCCGAAGTTATCATCGCGCTGGTTCTCTCGTCATGAAGCCGATGGGATGCTTCCAGAAATATGCTCAAGTTTATGATACTTGCATGTTTTGCTTAACAAGTTAATCTTCACAAACAAACGCCACTTTTATGACTTTTGAAGCGTGAATGCAATCGTTAGAACTAAAATGCTAACGTTGGGCTATAAAAAAGAACTACATGAGCACGAGTACAAACACGAGGCTGTTAGCCACTTGTTTGCAACCTTTTTAAAGACTCATAAAAAGCTTCAAAATTCACAAGAGTATTTACTGAAGCATTTTATGTCTGTTATTTCAGGCATCTATCCAAAAAGCCATTTAAAAAACCCATTGACCTCGAGACACGGAAACCGGAAACCCAGAAATGCTGACTCATTTCTGGGTTTTCGGACCCCTTTTCTTTTTAGGTTTCAGGCTTTTTGTCGAGGGAACCAGCGCGATACCAACTGACGGGTTTGAATACAAAAATACAGACGGATATGAGAGTGATCTCAATATTCTCATCAAACTCTCCGTGAGAAAATTAGGCTTATTTTCTAAATTGTCAAACTATTCATTCCTATGTTTCAATCCTACACATTTTTCATATTCACATTTTCCTCTTTTTTTTCATCTCTGTACATTAAATAGGAAATACATTCAGGAAATGAACATTTAAATTCACTAGGAATATTTTTCTGGTGGAATAGATATCCGCACACGTGCAGAAAGAGACTGCATTTTAGATACGTGCTTCCTTTCAACAGGTTTTCACCAGTGTGCTGTTGGAAGAAATCGTATACAATTTATTGCGTCAATAAAAATATACCAGCAAAAAATAAAAGAAAAAACAGTTAGTTTAATACGGGCCTGTCAAACAGTGAGTTTTGCTGTGAATAAACCTCATATTTTGCTGCTCTCAGCCATCACTTGACCTTGATTCCTAAAAACCTCACCATGAATCTTAAGCCCTTATTGCCGTTTAAGTGCGTATCGGTCCCCTTTACTGACTTCTGCCTGGCTGTATCTCACTGGGCATTCGTTCATCAGTTGGAGCTCCCATTTGAGGAAAGACTGTTAAATAATGCAGGTGGTTAAGTAAGCTTGTCGGGACGAATTGTAAAAAAAAAAAAGTCCTGCTTCACTGAGTCAGAGCCTGTTAGAGAGAGGGGGGAGGGGCTGCATGACTTTCAGCCCCTCTAGAGTCCTGTTCACACACACATGGCTTGAATACAGAACATGGCAGGGAATGTGTGTGTGTGTGTGTGTGTGTGTGTGTGTGTGTGACCCCTGCCATCGTGTCCTCTCGCTGGTGGTTTAAAGATCAGTCTGACACAAGGTTGGTTTTACCTCCTCATGACATCTTTATTGACCCACACTGTCACTTAGACTGTAAGACGGCAGGAAGAGAACGGGCTTATTAGACAGAATTAGACACGTTACAGCATCATCGTCTGCCAACGGAGAGCATCAGATACTTCTGCAGCCTCAAACGGCAGTCCTCTTAACTGTACTGTGTGTGTGTGTGTGTGTGTGCATTACATGGTTGGATAGTGCAGGTCTGTCCCCTGCTGCTGGTAAAAACAAACTGCACCCTCATGTTTTAAAGTGAAACTACGCCCATTTGGAAAAAAACAAAAATTAAATTTTTTTATTTTTATAGACTAAGACATTCCAAAAGATTTTCGTAAACATGAACAACTCTCACAACTGCAAAAACAAAACATTTTGGTATATTAAGAGAAATAACAAAGTCGGTCTCCCATGCATTGTCTATTGAACAGCTCAAGACTTAAATCTTCATGACAGCACAAGTTTCAGACTAAGCTCTCTGGTTTCTGTCTTTGAGAGAAAGCAACTCATATTTAACTTAACTTTCTTACAGGCCATGAACATAAAATATGGTCATTATTTATTCACAGAACAATAACCTTGTTTCATTGCTCTTCTCCAACCTTTTCTTCAACCCTGGTACAAAATAATTTACTTGGTGTAATAGGAGATTAACTTTAAAATCAAGAATTGTATAATTTCAAATCATTTTTATACCCTTCAATTTGTGAAAGAAGTTAAATATTCGTTGGTCTTTTTTTTGGGCCATAAACAAATAATTTTGAAATGAAATACTATACCCAGGATAGTTGTAGATATGAATATTGGAAATTCAGCAAGACTATTCTAAATGATGATTTATTCAATGACACTATTAAAAAAACTAGCAAAATAACTCGTCAGTTGTGGCTTAAACAATGATTAAAAGCTAAAATAGGAATTCTTTAAATTTACACAATAAAGACCCTTTATTAATAGAACAATGGCAAAACTCTTTTAACA
>NW_022280044.1:8700598-8709315 GCF_004355925.1 Anarrhichthys ocellatus | reverse complement strand
ACAAGTGAAAGCTCTGCATTCAAAACTGTATTTGAGGAAAAGTAACTCTGAAGAGTAAAATGTACTAAAAGTCAAGAACAAGTGAAGTATCAAAATATGTGATTTTTTAAATAAAATTGTTCCTCAAACTACCATCTGTTTGAGCCTTTGGTGCCTTAGTTTAACATTTACCATCTGGCAACGTTGACTGGGAAATATATTTGGTTGCTATCAGTGGTTTAGGAAATACTAAAGTAATTATGTAAAACCCAAACTCTTCATCCCACTTGTCATTCATTAGCAGAGCTTCAACTCTAATTTCCATGCACTATCAGGAGGTGAAATGAAGCATCCGACCTCCTGCTCCAGGGTCATTCACATCGTTAAAAGGGACATATTACACAAAATCAGGTTCACTATTTACATTGTGTTGTTCTACTAGAACACACTTGCATGCTGTAATATTAAAAAAAACACTTTATTCTTCTCATCCTGTCTGCCAGTCTGCTTTGATTGGTCACTATTTCTGTCAAACAACCATTGTCTAAACAGCTTTACTAGTGGCAGCCGGGCCTCAGTGTCTCTCTACACTGAGGGTTAGAAGCACTTTACCATGAACAACATTAGTTTATTGATCAAAAACTAAACACAGCATAAGTTCCAGCAGGAATCTGATCAGAAATAGGAGAGAAATTAACATCTGCAGACAAGATTACAGCTTTTGCTCCATTTTTTTAACACTTTAAGGACTTATTTTCCTTGTTAGTTTAAGACACCCGAGATAAATAGGGTCAACATTTTACTGAACAGAATCACTGTGAACGTTTCCCAGTTGATATCTACATTTAGACAATTATTGTAAGTAATTGTATGACAAGTTTTTTGAAAATGTAAGTTTAAATATGCAAATGAGGCACCCTTATTAAATACGTGCAGAAATCTGAACATTGGAAAGCCTTCTTGTTTTACAAGAGACTCAGAAAAAAAAAAAAAGATTTAGAGAAAAAACAGCCTTTAAAGATATGTTTTGTAAAATTACAAACATTTTGAAGAAAAAAAAAATATCACCATGGAACTTCCCCAGTTGATTACTGACATTAAGACAATTACAAGTTCTTTAAAATGTTATTTAATGCTAACTTTAGGAGAATTTGATGTTTTTACTCGGTTGTCTCCTCTTAAAAGTTCATTCTTGACCGTGGCAATAATCAAAAGCTCCAGAAGAGCTACTGAATTGACATTATGGTAAAACTGTAAGAACGTCGTCACTGAACTGCAAATAAATTACATTAATACACCAGAAAAGTAGATTTTTTTATTCATGAATATATTTTAATTCTTTATAATGGCGGTAGATTACAATGTACATTAAATGGCCACAATGGAATCTGATCACCTTGAACACATCTGGGCTTCATTCGATTGAGTGCCGTTAACACTGCAGTGGATAAAAAGCACCGCCTGTAACAACACATCCCGAAGGAGCCACTGCTACACAAAGGGTTCTTTATAAATACAACTAGCTTGATTTTCACATGTTTAGACATTAAACAATGTTTACATCCAAGGGGGTGGAACTCCAAATCCTCACACGAACTACATCCACTGAAACATGAAGACATGGTGTGGCTGATTGTCCTGCTGTTATTAAGGCCTGTTGATACAGTCTGTACATCAGTCGGAATTAAATCCTACTCTTCATCCATAAAAAAATAATTACAACTCTATAAATTATAACTACACACATACACAAAGCACTGAGTATGATGCCAAAACTACTGAAAGATATAAGCAAAAGGTGACATAAGTTTGTGAGGATGTTTGCGGTGTAATAACAGGACAGATGCAGTAACCCAAATAAGGATGATGTTATTGCTTTGGTGTGCGGGGGGGGGGGTCAGCAGTCTGAGCTGTTTCCACAAAGACGGGAAGAATTGTCCATGTGAAGAGTGCAGCAACAAGGTGAGGAGGCCAAACGTTATCTCACATCTCTACACTTATTCCCTTGTGGACTCACTGCAGCCTCTTAAATACACAGTGATGTCTTGTTAATTCATAGGAAGACATAGAGACACCTCCCCTCACCCCACCCTCAGTTGTTTTCTCTCTCTGCTGTGTTGTTGGTGGTCAGAAGCCGAAGAAATCCTCCCCGAACGGACTGAGGCCGTTGGGAGTGTTTCCGTTGGCGGTGTCACAGTCGGGTTCGGTGAGCCAGTCTTGGGGCGTCACCCCAATGTCCAAGACCTGGGGGTTAGTACGCGACACTGCCAGTCTGAGGAGACAGAGGGGAAAAGATGAATGGATGAATACACCAGTAAAACAACTACAACCCAAGAGAAAGATGCTATTAGCACCCTGGTGTCAGAAGCTAGCAGTGTTATTTGCACCCGACCCTAAACCTTACCAAACTGTGACTGAAAATAATAATAATATTTGAAATTCATTGTAGTCTTTAAGTCTTGTTCTGGGATTTGTTGTGAATGAGAAAAATACAGAATAACACCAGCCTCATCCTTTAAGACAGCAGAATAAAATGACGGTTATGACATAATAAAGACTTTAAAACTAGCCTAAAGGTGCAAAAGCTAAATCTGCCAAAGAAAATCAAAACCTCCTCTAGAAGAGAAGTATTCAAAGTCCTCTGCACAGAAAACAAAGAGAGAAAAAAAACAACTTGTTTGCCACATAATGAACAGGCATGGGAACAGCATTCAGTCAGCATAGCAGCTGAACAGTTGCTCTTTAGTGTCTCCCTTTAAAGTTTGGGTGAAGCAATCATTTGAATGCAGCTTAGCCTCACAAATACGTCTGAGCAACTAAGGCCTCAATCTCTTCTAAATAAGGTCCCTCAGCCCTTTCCTCTCTGGGATAATAATATTTGCAAAGTCCAGCTGGAGGTCAACCGGATTACTTCGAGACATTCAGTTCACTCGACCCCACGGGATGAAATTGTTTTATCGGCCACTAGGCTCAGGTGACCCAGTGCTCCACTTTCACACCAGCGACCGCGGAGAGAATAACTGCCCAACAAAGCCTTCAGTGTGTAGTGGAGTCACATTACTCCCACTGATTCAGTCCATTCATTGAAAGACAAACAGACTATGAAGAGGGTTATCAGGGGGGAAAAGGCAATTTTTGTGAAATGAGATGGGAGGTGACGATACTACTTTGAATCAGCTTTCTTTTCAGTCGACGATTATTCCATCTGGGAGGAGGTAAAGGACACAGGAAGCTACGGATAACATCACTGACCCGTTATTGTAGTATTGGGTTTGGTGGTGATAGAATGGAGTGGGTTAGGTCTAGGTTAGTAATTAGGACTACTACACTAAGTAAGGCTTGTAACAGCTGATAGTGGTACTCTACTTTACCTGGACATGAACCATAGCTATCCAGAGCACAGCTGGAGACACAAACACACAGCAGATTGACGACAGTTTTAAAGTTTAGCTTTCAAATTAAAAAAAACAAATCAGGAGGATTTGTATTCTGCAGTACACAGAAATCAGCAGTAGGTGGCGCTGTAAGGCAAAGCAGCACAAGAGTGGCTGACAGTGCACAGACAGGATGTGAGGAGGCAGAGATTGGGGAAGTTTATTTTAACAAGCAGCAGAGAGAATCAAGTACAATCATTTTTATTATACATTAAAATATGAAGACATGTCTCACCTGGAGAAGGCTTCATCCAAACCATCTTCTGTCTCCTGGAAGAAGAAGAATCTTGTGAATATCATACAAACATGTGGTAATGGTGTTTTATTTAACTGCAGGTTAGACTTTATGCAACTTATTTAAGACTCAACCAAGAAATCTCATGTTATTGTCAACTGTATTTAAACCTTATGATTTAACTTATGATTTGACATATGCTTAAAGTGACAGTGCACCCCAAAACCAGTGCGATGTAATCAGTGCAATTTATCAATCTTGTAGAAAAGGCAGACATCTCTACAGCAGATATCTCCAAAACTCACACCAAAACAGTGTAGATTGATAAATAGCATAACAGGTAAGAGGAAAAATGTGCATTTTTGTTTTTGGGGTGAACTGTCCCAAATCAATTTGAAACACAGAAGCCTTGAGATCCAACTCTCAAACACAAGTTTAAAGAAAACTTAGTTGAGCTGCATGAGCCTCAGTTGTCTCCAAGTGTAACATAGAGCCAGAGGAGGGGAGGATCTTACACAGGCGGGGTTGTTGTTGTTGTTCTCAGCGGGCCTGTGGTTATCCAGCTGATCCTCCTCTTCATTCCCATTGGTCTCCACGACCACATTCACACCGTCGTCAAAGTCCAACAGGTTGTCTGTGGCAACATCTACATGAGAGGTGAGTGAAGGACAACCCATTAGCTGCTGTTGTGTGCACAGGTACTCTGTGTTTACTAAATGTATGTTGAAGAGACTTAAAGTCCACTCCCATTATTCTTTGTTTATTGTCTGCAGTCACAGGGCTGTAGGTAGAGGTGGTAGGTAGCTATTGGCTCCGCGTCTGTATTTGGGATTATAATTTGCTGCCATTTAAGGTTTTGTATTTCCATACTGTAAAGGGATGTCTCAATTTTTGATAGTTGTGTGTGACTGATTTGATTGTTTGTAGGTATTATTATTTTAAATATATTTGTCCCCGCCAAACAGAAAATTCGACAAAAGAAGTGGAAAACTATCAAAAAGTGTAGATTTCTGGACACATTAGACTCAACTTGGGTCTCTAATATTTTGTCTATGAATCTTATTCATCCTATTTTAACCCTTATAAATCGCATGGTTCTTTAGTGTAAATTAACGCTGTACTATGATTGTTTTACCTTTTATGTCAAGCTCTTTGAGATTTCTCTGCATTTTAAAGTGTGCTACATAAAGTCATTATTATTGTTATCAACTTGTTCGGTTTCAAATTGTAAGAGCTCAACTTTCTCTCTCGGCTGCACGAGGATTTAAGAAATGAAAAGCGAAACACTATCGACGTGACTCGAAGTCTTTTGGGGGCCTCGCACACGGACGGCGTTCTCACCCGTCCCCTTCAGGCTCCCCAAGCTGTTCGATCTCTCCGAATGGGAACTGCTGCTGGCCTCTCCGGCTGAACCGGACTTCACTCTTTTCCCTTTCTCTAGAAGAGAGAAGAGATGTGACACAATGAGGCAAAAACGTGTTAGTCGCAATCTTACAGCAGATAGCAGCGTCCTTGGGAGCGTCAAAGCTGATTCAACACAAACACAAACAGTCTCAGAAGCTGATACAACAACTCCCACATAGACAGTACTTTGTAGATGTCATATAATTTGGGAGTTTGGTGCCTACCTTCTTTGGCCACTTGCCAGAGTTCAAAAGCTACTGTGAAGGCCTGGGCCACCGTCAAAGCCACGGCCTGAGCCTGGAGAACAGAAGATACACTTTGTTACAGATTAGCCTACAAAAAAATTAAAAATACATCACTGTTTACCTAACTCAAAAAACTTAAAGCTGCAGATGGTAACTTTTATAAAGATACCTTTTTGTCATATTAGCTCAAACTGTCACTATATCCTCACAGTAGTACTCCTCTACTCTGATTGGTGTTTGAGCATGGTGGAAACTTGCAAGTTACATTGAGAGCACTAAAAGGAGGCAAAGCAACCCGAACGTTTCACAGATTATCTGTCTTGTTTACTACTTTTAGGATATAGTGACAGTTTGAGCAAATATGAGAAAAAGGTATTTATATTACCAAAGTTACCAAATGCAGCTTGAAGTATAGACAGAATAATAATAATAATAATAATAATAGGCATGATCTTCAATAATGTCTCACATTTCAAATCAAAGTACATTTATGTATGTCTCAAGTGAGACATTTGATTGTGTGAATTATTATAGAAAAAGTACTGTTGACCATTAGTCTGTAGTCATATCTGGTCTGCAGATATAGACTAGTTACTTTCTGTGCTTTTACTTAAAGTAACAAACACATTTTGGTAAACTCTAAGTAAAGATGACTCCCCCTGGAACGATTTAAATTGGAATAATGCTTTCATTTATTAAGACTAGACCTCGGGCTACTGAGACGGATGGAGAATGTATTTTAATCAAAAAGCAAAATGACATCAAAGGTCAATAGTCATGTCAAAGTAGTCAACGCTGGGACTGAAGAGCGGTTCTACACGAGGACAAAGAGTTCATCGCCACTGTCTCCATCAGCAGGACGAGTACTGAGGAAGTAGGGTATTATCATCAACTGGGAGAGAGAAGGGGACGAGTGTGGAAGCATGTAAGACGAGAGGAAAAGTGCCCTTCTGTTTTTCCAACACACACAGGAAGATGACAGACGGTTCGGGCAGCGAGACTTCTAGGGTTTCCTCTTAAGAATGGAAGATGAGAAAGAGGAGCCATCGTGTCAGAGAGGCACCGGAGAGAAAAAGAACAGTTGCAGGAGAAATGATGTCTCAAAAGGAACGAAAAGCACTCGGGATGCTGGGCGTCGCCGGGTTTTACTCAGGAAGTGAAACTAAAGCTAGATGAGATTACCCACCCAACCACGAGGAGAGGTTTACCCCACCTCAAACTCAAAGCAAACGGAAAATTTAAAGAAATCACTGCTCTGGAACTTAATTTATATTCATCATACATTAAACATTCTGTATTCAAACAACTTACCACTTTCCTCTTGGAGCAGAGGTAGGCGTGGCACTCCAGGGTCCCATTGAGGGTGTTTTGAGCGATATAAGCAAACACTTTATCGTGCAGCTTGTCCACTGTGCAGTAGGATATTCTGCAGGCCAGAGGTGACAGGTTAGAGGAGCAGCACACCACGGAGGCGAGGAGAGGTCACAGGGTAAGCTCAGCTACACGGCAATGCTCTTGTCAGGTTGTAAACTTGCACTTAGCGGCTTCGGAAGTGCAACAACGCCGTTAATGATTGATCTGAAACACGTGTGCTGCTCTGAACATACCTGTATATGGAGACATTTTCCAGGAGTTTGTTGGTCGAGCTGTCGTTCAGGACGATTCCCTGAGGGGAGACCTTGAGAGCAACCTTCTGAGGCTTCTTCCCACCAGCTTTAGCCTGTTACAGACACCATTATTAAAGAGAGACGTTGGATTAATAGCATGCGAATGTCTTCTGTACATACAAAATACACAAAATTATATTTTTGCGCTTGGCTGACGTGGAAAAGTCGGCGTACGGAGAAAAGAAAAATGCGACAGAGTGCAGTGGAAACAAACTTCGCAAATGAATCACGGCGTACACAAAGACTGACTTGAGTTTTGACTCAAATTGCAGCAGACAAAGACATTAGATGCTTCTGAAAACGGGACTCTTCAGCTTTTAATTATGCATCATCTCGTTGTGTCCTCTTCTTCCGCAATGGTTCAATGGCACCCGGCTGGAGAATTAGAAACATCAACTGCGTTTTCTTTTCCCAATTTCCTGGAACTTCGGTGCAAATTTGCGCAAAATTTGGATGGAAACTTGACAATAATGTCAGAGCGAAGCTTTAAAAACACAATTTTACTTTATCTGAAGAAATGGCACGATCCTTTATGAGTTGAGAAATTCAACATCAGAAAAACCTGCAATTTTTAAATACTAAATTGCAGGTATTTACATTACAAGCCATCAGTTTCATCACTTATTATTCATTGTGCCAGATTTATACTTGTTAACTACGTGTTTAAACAAAGAAGTGAAAAAAGGAAATGATGTAAAATAACAATGATAATATCAGTAAATAAAATGAGTTCATAGGAAGATGGGCAGAGTGAGGGGGAGACCCTTTCAAACAAACGATTGATGGGTTAATAAATAAAAGTTGATTTTTGTTCCAACAAGGGCAATGTTCTGTGCAAGAAGTCCCAGCATGTATAGTACTTGTAGACGAAAAGAGTAATTGAGGAAGCGGTAATCCTGTTGAGTGTACGACACCCCGACAGCTCTCACCGTGGCCACGATCCTCTTTACTGCTGCAGCCGACAGGTCCTCTCCTTTCGGCTGGTCCACGAGTGTCATGCCCAGGTGACGGAGGTTAAAGGTCATGCCCTCGACGATGGTCTCCCGTGTGTCAGTCCAGTTCTCTGGAAGCTCTACAGATTTAAAAAAAAAAAAAAAACCACACATTTTAAAAAGGAGAAGTGTGTCGTAAATAGATCAACAGGAAACTGCTGGTGTTGAGCCCATGCATCAAGTTAAAAACATCCAATATTAGTTACAGTTTCACAGGCGCTATGACTCGCCTGCCTTCCCCCTTTTCCACTTCATGTTCCAAAATAAATGATATCAAAGAGCTTGAGAAAAACACAAATCAGAGGAAATGTAAATCGCCAATGTTGAACATAAAGTTGAGACATTTCATCTGCTCGCTCCCTGAAGTGGAGAGGCAAAGCAGGGTATCTAGGTCAGAGGTACGCTTTATGTAAAGTAAATACTTCAACTCCAAAACAACTTATAGGACTCGACAATGAAAAGGCAAAGCGTTAGGAGCAAGTCTACATGGACTCTGACATGCTGTGATAAGAGGAAAGTGTGGTTCTTTTCTGAAAGAAACAGAACTTAATGTATCCTAAACAAGGCCACATACGTCCCTCTAGTCTCACTGTTTGTGTTCAAAGAATAGAGAAGATAGCACTTTGATATGTTTGCTATGTAAAAACTGGAACCAGTTGCCATCTGCATGTGGCGTCTTATCAGTTTTTGTATGGTGCCGGCCGGCCCTGACCCTCTGGCTGTGTTTACGGAGATGTCCTCAGAGAAAGAACGGAGGGGGG
>NW_022280044.1:8695703-8700498 GCF_004355925.1 Anarrhichthys ocellatus | reverse complement strand
GGGAAAGGGGGAGGAGGGTGAGGTAGAAAAACATCCCCATTACCTAGAAATCCATCCTCCGAGCACTGAGCTGCCTCTGGGATTTAGTGGCGCATACCGCACACACGTGCAGACGCATGTTTTCTGAAATATGAGAATCGATTTCAAGCATTTATAACACGAAGTGAAACCCTTCCATTAAAAGCAGCTTAAGTTTAAAACTGGTGTTGTGAATAATGACACCGATTCATCCCAAAGATTCCAGCTTCACACATCGTCTGTCCTTCTGCACGCTACTGTTAAAGCCTCGAGGGACATCAAGACTAAGAGTCTACAGCACCGTAGCACCTCTCATGACAATCCAATCCAATGTTTTCAGCTCACTCTCTAATATCTGCCGACTAGCTTACATTATGGCCGTAAGTGACGATTTGGCGAGGCACTCGTTAATGTGAAAAGGTTTACTTGTGCCAATTGTTGAGTCGACATCTCCTGCCACAACCACAAACGAGATTACATTTTATACAGTTTTATGGAAAAGGTCACCAACATGAAAGCTAATATTTTGTTTTAAGTTTCATCCGCCTTCCAAAACAATAGCAAAATCAAGATACAAACTTTCCATTTAAACCCAAAATAACTTCATTATGTTATCTAAGGCTGTCGTTAAATCAAAGAAGGTTAGTTTATTAAATCAACAGAGCTGTAAAAAGGAGTTGATCCACAAATAAGCACCACCTTAAATCTTGAGTTTACAGCAGATGTGCTCATAAAGTTTCATGAAAAAAGTATAAAAAACAACTTATTACCCAACGAAAGCTTTGACTAAGACCAAAAAATGACTCAAAAGGGGACAGCCACACTTTCAACAACTCTTTATGGCAGACTGAAGCAGCTTTCATTGCAGGTTTAGAGCCCTCAGTAAACTCCCCTCACTATTGTGGACCAGCTGTGGTAGCGGTCCAAACCATCACAATGGAGAAGCACCGCCCCGCATGGCCAACCCGCCTGAGAACATGGCAGCAGCGTAGCTACAGTACCAGGCACCGCTGAGCCAGAGAATGTGGACGGCTCCGGGATCAAAAGGTCAGCGGGAGCGACACCTGCAAGGAAACAGCCGTGTGCACGTGTCAGCCGACCCTGGTGTAACTACACGTCGACCTCTCTCTTTGGAGATTATCCACCGGGTGTGAAAAACAAGACTTTTGTGATGGCAGGGTAAGAGGAGGCGTCTTGGATGACAAGAGGAGGAAAGAAAGATAAAACAATACCCCCGCTCCGCTCCTTCTTCATCTATCAAATCCAACACTAATGGAGGAGTATCCATTTCATGTATCAAAGCGCAGAGCCTTTGTTGAACACTGTGGCAACAAAACGTGCTGATGCAAAAAAAAAAAAAAAAAAAAAAGGTCCAACTGACAAGCGATTCACATTCCGGCTGATTTGTGCCTCTAAACCAAACAGTGAATCACTGTGGAAACCACCAACTGTGGCCCTAAAACTTAGGACCACTACAGAGCCAAACAACCTTTAAACAAAAACTACAACTTCTGCCCCCATTTAGCTTGTCTTTTTAGCTCCACTTACATCCACACGAATCCAAATCCTTCTGAGTGTATGTGCTGGTTTCTACTGATGCAGAGAAAAGGGAGAACATGTTTGTTCTGAAGTCTCTGCAGCTGCAAAGTTAAACAAACAGTTCAGAGGCATTTAGCCTCAAGTTGACTCACCAGGATGAAGCGTTGATGGGCCAAATAAACACAAACTTCCATAACTGTTACAATGCAAAATAGACTTACCAAGTCACTTGGTTTAGGAGAACTAGCGGGTTTTTAAACAGGCCAAAATCTGTCAATTAGGTGAGATCATAGAGTCTTTTTTCCACATAAGTTACTTTGTTCAACAGCATTCTCATTGAAACAAATGAAGTGATGCAGTTTGTGTTTTCTTTTATTTTGTCAAAAGAAACCAAACTTGAAGACGTGTTCCTACCGATGGTCGTTTGTTCAAATGTTTGCTGGATGTTGATTTGACGAAAAAAATAAAAATAAAAAAAGAATAAAAAGATCATCTGCTGCCTAATAAAACCGTGAACCACAGCTCTAAAAAGTGTTCAGTTCCTCATGTTTTTGCAGCTGCAGAGCCCGTGCGTTTGTATGATTTAAATTTGAGAGGACCTTTAAGCAGACATAAATCTCAACAACAAGTATTCACTCGACATATTCACACTACGTCATAATGGAGTGCAGACACATCCTGCGTAGAACTGCAGCCCTCTGGCACTGAACACTATTATAACCCTGGTGCTATGAAGGCAGGGTCCGTGTGCAGTAGGTGTGGGGCTCTTTAGAGACTGACTGGTGGCCTTCTAGGTTGAGTCTGAATCAGGCGGCAACCTCCCAGTCTGAAAAGTGAAGCCAATACAGAAGTGCCTTAAAGCTGCATTCTCTCTAATGTCCACCAGGGGGCGACTCCTCTGGTTGTATAGAAGTCTATGAGAAAATGACTCTACTTCTCTCTTGATTTATTACCTCAGTAAACATTGTAAACATGAGTTTATGGTCTCAATCTCTAGTTTCAAGTCTTCTTCAGTACAGCATGATGTTCATTTAGTAACTGATGGTCCATTTAGAGTCAAACAGACCATAAAGCAGGGGATGATTTAGTGCGGGGCTACACAGTGATTGACATGTCTCTGCCACGGAGTCGTCTGTGTTTTCATCTTACAACTTTAACCCTTTCACAGTGCATTTTCAGTTCATGATAGTTAAATGTAACATTTTAGGTTGCCTACAAAGTGTAATTTAGAATCACAATATAGCATATATATGAAATAAGCACACGTAAAACCCATTTGTGTGAAATAAATACTTCCAGCTATACACTGACCATGTCTACGTGCATGCACACAGATACAGAGAAATCAGATTAAGATAAATTTGATTTAACAGAGTTTAAAATCGGATTTTTGGCGAAATCTAAGTTAGTATGTGCTTGTTATTGTCAATTTAGACGATGCAATTCCTCTATATATGATTTCATCCTGATAAGACTCCATTGAGAGACAATCAATCATCATATTGACTCATTGCACAGCCCTAAGTGATAGCGGGAGAGTACCAGCAGAAATGAAGAGGGGAAGCCTCATCCATGAGCAAACTCCTCTCCAGAATAGAAGAGCCAACGACAGAGCAAGTGCGTTGCTGAAATAACTACTTCATAATCGGAGAGAAAAGTTGCCATCCTGGCAGTTGTTTTGCCAAACTGACCACAATCCATTTGAGAAGGTCCCTATATAGAGAGAAGGCCTCTCTTCTGCAGACAGGCCCCCTCTGGCTGGTTCTGGACTCTGGCAGTGTGCCGGTGTGGGTCGTCTAGGGCGACCAAAGCAGGCCAGTAAAAGCAAAGAAGTGGGTAAGGACCAGGGAGGCCTTTGCCATTTAAAAATGGTGCAGTCTCCATCGATTGAATAGGTTTCTCCTCAATGCAGACATGTTAAGTTGAGCGGCTAAGCCTATGGAGACACATCAATGGCAATATTTGTGCAAAATGCTGGTTCTTAGGTGCTCCAGCTCTATTCGCGTTCACCTGATCCTGACTGTGTCCCGTAGGTGAGAGTCAGACTTGGGAAGTCGGGCTTTGGGCGATATGGGTCAGCGCTGGTGAGGAATGTGTTCCCTGCAGTCTAGAGAAGACCTGGTAATCTATACTACAAAATACTACTTCTGTAAACAAGTGGGTCACGAGCTGCATTCAGGAAGCACATTGAACATTTAGTTCTCCTTAGATTCTGTGTTGCTTCATTAAAACAAGCGATGGTGCAGAGCACTCCACACAGCCTGTGCATGTTGGGACTGTACTCGTCTTGATTGTTTACCGAGGGGAATTTAAATCTGTACACATCGTAAAACGTTAGCAATTGAATTCACCGCTCATGTTCTGCAAATATTATCCAGGAAACAGGTTGTCCCACGTGACCGCAGGCTTCCGATAGTAAATACATTAACATCTGGCCCTCACCCATTCACACAGAAATGTGCTGGCGAGACATCTGTCCGCGTGGACGAGTGCATCTCGGATTCCCGAGGCGTTGCTACTTCCTTCCCCTCAGGTGAGCTCCTGAGGTTACACAGCAATGTCTGTCTACTCCACCCAATGTGTTGTAATGATCGCATACTTCACAATGTCGGCTTGAACTCGAGCCAACCAGGAGCCCTGCACCGCCTGACTCGCAGCATTCCTGGCTTGTCGTCTTGGTTACAAAGCCACCCAGTACCCCCCCCCCCGCAACATTACAGCCAGGATCAAGTGAGATTTAGTTTACAAAGTGGCCCTTGAGTGCTACAATGGGCAACCAGAGTGCCTTATAAGAGTTTCATGTTAATGTTGCAGTGTGAGCGGGCTCCTGACCTGCTGAAGGGCCCTTGAGCAAAACACACAAAAAAAGAAAAATCACTGTAAATTCTATCGCTGACCTCTGCACTTCCTCTGGTAAAGGAGATTGGGATTATCTACAAATCTAAAAGCCTGCTGTAGTGAGAACATGTGTAAAGACAACACAAGGGACTTCTCTTCAAACATGTGATTTATCTATCTCATGAGATAACTTTATAAATATAAATAAACATGATGTTTAGAGATAAGTGTCCTGTTTGTGCTCGAGGCTGGGATGTAATGTTTTTATCTGCCTGGTTTCAAAATAACATTTATTTCCGGAAAATTCCTCAAACAAGATTTAACCGCATTGCAAACAAACAGACTCAATCTCCACGCTACGAAAAACATTTGTTTCTTTCCAAATGAAACGGAACCAAAC
>NW_022280044.1:8663217-8695303 GCF_004355925.1 Anarrhichthys ocellatus | reverse complement strand
ACACACACACACACACACACACACACACACACGTTTGTAGTTGTCCTTTTATCCAACAAAGCGAAACGTTTGTATTGTTAACATTCACAAGTTAAAAACATGTTAAACTTTGCTGCAACAGCTGTTTTCCCTTTTATTAAAAACTTTGACAGAGTGAGTTTACACGTGTGACGTCATTTTGTTACCATAATTAAGATAAAACACACAGCTGTAAGCTCTAAACAAACGTTCAACTTCTGCAAACAAAATGCAGCTCTTTCTCTCAAACTAACGACTATTTCTTACTTCTGTGTCTGCCGGCAGTCCAGGACTGTTTCGCCATACTCGGGCTCCGGATAATAGCTCTGCCAGCCGACTTCAGCGCATCCATGTCGGCGTTTGAAGCTGCAGAGGAGTCGGTGAAGTTTCGCGGAGAGAAGTGTTGTTGACCACCGGACTGCTGATGGAGGAGGATGGACTTGTGGTGCCTTCGCGTGCTGTCAGAAATACCGCTATTTACGAGGTCAGCGCACGTGAAACCAGCCCACACGAGAGAAAGCATGCCGCATTTGGGTAAAATGGGAATTTGAAAACCGTTTAAATTCAGACGGTACGAGAATAATCCACTCAAGGCAATACTAGGACAAATTATTTAAAAAAAGTGTATCAGTGTATTAAAGTCAGATACTCTCTATTGTGGAATAATGCTGCTGAGAAAGAAGTAAGTCTATAAAACTTAAATTATACTTACTTTTTATCTTCATATTGTATATGAGCACTTTTTCTGTTGTTTCATTACACTTGAATGTGGCACAGTTGTTGAGATGTGACATTTAGTCACATCACTAACTTTAAAATATATATATTTTCAGATTTTAATTTGTTTTGATGTGTGTTTCTATTGCCCTCTGAAGTTTCGGATGCTATAACATCTTGTGAATAGAGCTTGTATAGCATTATCTTCCCAGAACTGATCAGCTAACAGCTCACAAATATTTACTTTACATTTATTTCCACTTATTACGACACAGACACAAAACCTGCAGAACAAAGCAGCTCTGTGCCCTCAACATCTCTATTTAAAAAAGTATATTTGGTTGCGTTGTCTGCCTTAAAGCAACTGAATGTAACGTGTCGATGAATTTCCTATTAAGAAATAGGTATTTACAAGGAGCACCTGAAGGCATCATAAAACCACAGGGCAACCACTTATTTTCTGATTTTAAGCACTGGAGCAATATATTCATAGACGGAGGATGTCAACAATATTTATCTAGCTATGCTGAATGTTTCATGTTGGATTTGTTGGCTTCGTGTGAATGCATTCAATTTGTGAATGTAGAAAATGTGTCAGTTAGGTGTTTGTGGGTGATTTTGGGTTAAAAGTTCAGCTTCTTGCCAAGAGTCACGAGAAGGAAAACTCGACACACAGATGATGACGCGCACACTCACACACTGAACAGCTTGCATTGCCACCAGCAAGACTTTCTTTAATAGTGATGGCCAAAGTGAAAAGAGTGACACAGCCACCATCACTTTGAGTAAAGAAAACAAACATGGCGGAGCAATGAAAAGATAAAACAAAAGCAATTTTCCTTTTTTTTTTTCCCCCCAACTTCCTTCTCTTCCTTTAACACAAACCTATAAAAGCAACTTCAGAACTGAATTCACAACACCAGAGCGATCCACCACAAATAATACTTTTTTTTTTTTTTTCCCCCAGGTAGGCAACATGACAGCACAACATGGTCAAAATGGTTCAGAGGGAGGGGGGAGTAACCTCCCCCCCTCCCCCAACACATCACATTCACAGAATCCTTCCTGGTAGAAAATATAGGAAATCAACTGAATATGATGGGAAATATCAAGGAGGAGCCACTCAATACAGGTTTCTAACAAATAAATAAAACGGGAGTTTACTGACCACCTGCTGCTTCGCCACGATCAGCCCCGCACCTTGTAAACACAACACCATCTGAACATGGTCTAATGACGACATCACTCGTTATGCTAGCTACATCGGTCGAAGTATGGATGGGCAACCGAACATCAACACTTGGCACTTAAGAACGGAAACAAACAAAGAAAACATTCCTCAGTAAGTTAATGTACATCGTTGTAAACAGCTAAAAGCCGACTCTTAGGGCACGATGAGAGACAATCAGTTTGGTTGGCGTTTTGGCGCACCAAGACTCTGTCACTGTGAAATGACGCGTACCATGTCCAGTGTTCTGTTTTCCCTTTAAGTCCGTGACATCGTGATCAACTGGTTTTAGCCTTTGAATACTGAATTGAAAGGATCAGATTGAGAGAAGTCTTGAATGAATGCATGAATCGGAGCGAGAGAAACACGGCTTTGAAGCTCTGATGCTTTTTTTGATCCCAGGATTGCAAAGTATGTGGTTTTTGCATCTTAAAAAGAGAAACGGCAAGGCACTGTAAAATCTGCAAATCACGGTAACGACCGGTTACCTCGACATCATTAAATCCGGTGAACAATGTGGCCTAGCGGGTTCTAATTTGGTCCAGAGGGAGAGGAAAGGTGTCTGCAGCAGAACAACAGGAGAACGTTAACATTTTGGCAGTGCCTGGTCAAATCTAGCAATAACAGTTTTTTCTGGTTTTGCTTCATCGACTAACCGATAATCCCGGAGGCTTCAGCGTGAAGAGGATGAATCATATTGGAACATCTGAAGGACGCAGCAAACGTTTATCCGTTCAATATCTTTTAGAAGAAATGTACAAAACTGAACTGAGACGTTACAAAACAAACGATCAGGGATTTCAGTGAAAAGCATGAATAGTTTTTACATTCATGTCATTCACTTTACAGGAAACTGTCTTCTGTCTAAATACAAACCATCATGTAGAAATGAAACGTCTGTGTGTCGGGTCACTTTAGAAGAACATATGGCGGGGGGGGGCATGGAGCGATGCATGGCGGCTCTTCGGGAGACTTTTGACCAATGAATCGTGTGTTCATTTCTCCCCCTTCAAACAGATCACGCTGGCTAATGGCTAAATCCCAAAACTCCAAAAGAAACTCAAGATTGTACACAACCCTCTCAAAAGAATAGTTCTCATAATAGAACCAAAAACACACATATGTATGGAGGGGGCTGGTGTCTGTATGTGGTACATTAGAGTGCAAAGACCTGTCAGGGGCTGGTAAACAAAAAGCAGAGAGCTTCGCCAACGTAAAGAAAGAGACAAAGTTCTGTCTGAGGACACGCGTGGCTGTCAGAGTCACTTCTTGAGGGGCTGGTAGACCGAGGCGTTGGGGTCCAGGGAGGAGGGACTATTGTCCATGAACTTGGAGGAGTAGTGCGGGGCCACGGGGCTCAGGTTGCTGCCGTCTGAGGAGTAGGACAGGCTGGGCATCACCGCCATCACCTCGGCTATCTTCTGCTTCAGCTCGGCGATCTCCTGCTCCCTCTGGTGGATCTGACCTGCACGGGATGAAGCACACAAAGACGTTCAGATCACCGCGTTGAGGACCAGCTCGAGGATCACTCATACATACAAAGAGAGTCCTTCTTACAGGGTGGGCATTATGGATATAATCCTCCATCATGGTATATATGATTATATATCACAATATGGGTATTTATCATGATTATTGCACATTTTCTTGACAATTAACGACAGAAATGCTTCTTTTTTTGGTTATTTCAGCAAACTAAAATCCCGACAAATCAAACTTCTTCATTACAACAATATAAAACTCCATTAAGTATTCCCGATTACTGATTTGAAACATTCCCTACGATGGGGTAATACCCCCAGAGATGTTAAAGGGGCCGGTACCTCTGTATGGTTATGGATTTTACAGATGACTATCTCAATAACTTGGGTATTTTTCAACCTGGACTCTGTTTCCCATGTTGAAACTGGTCAAATATGAAACTCTGTGAAACGGGCTGTAGCGTAATCGCTCGGGGAAATTCCTCACCGACAATTCACGTCCACTTAAAGTGTTTGTTTTTGCTACTGACCGGCTCCGATTGTTATCATGAGTGTCTGACATCTTCAGGTAAAGAAGCCTACGGTGAAATAAAACCTTTTTCTTCACCGTGCACTCTGATTGTTATCGTGCCGTGTGACTTGTTGCCAGAAGACAACGGCGGAAGCGTGGGCGAGAGAAATACAGGTGTTGTGTTGGAGGACAGAAAGCGTAGCTTAGTGTCTGAAATAATTTCAATGTCTTGACTCAATATTTAGATGATTTCAATAATGTGGATGTGACTCAAGATTTCACAATGAGACAGATCTTATCAAGTGAAGAGTAAAGAAAAAGGGTTTCTATCTCTGTGGGGTCCTTTCCATAAGGTGAGGCAAAAACCAACAGTCTAGGAACATTGAGGGTGAGGACATCATCTAAAATGAAAATGACTACTAAACAGTGGCGCTCGCTACCTTGTGCTATCTCCAGCTGCCTCTTGGCATCCCCCAGTGCAGAGAAGAGGTCCAGCTTGATCCGGGTCTCAGCACTCAGGCTGTTCTCCAGGTGCTGGGTCTTCTCCTGCATGGCCGACAGCGCCGACATCAACACCTCTGTGTCCTTCTCGTTCTCTTTGTACTTCCGCAGCTCCTGCACGTGGTGGAAGAGGAAAATGAGAAAGAGCATCGTAAATGAGATGAAGACGAGATGACGCTATAAAAGCATGTTCTTAAAATGAAAATGTAACACCAGGCACACCAACAAGCAGCTTGGGAACTACCAGTAAGAGCATAAAAGGTTCAAAGTTTACATTTCTAACCAATTCAATTCCCAGACATCCCACCCCCTTCTGACACAAAATGATTGTTTGCACATTTAGCTGTCAATCAAACGAGTTACGCTACTTTCAACTTTACCGAACATTGGGCGGTGTTAGCGGACTTTTTTCACCAATATGAACGATAATCCCGAGTGTCCCGTTTGTTGTTGCGAGCGCGTCAGTCGGTAAAAGATTTAACGTTGAGCGCAACTTCACCACAGCAACTTTTCTTGGGACTTTCCCCCCCCCGGCTGGTCTACGAACAGAGCAGGTGAAGGTGTCTCCATTTACCAAACCGACTAAAGAAGGCTAACGCAGCAACAGAAGCTTCATTTAGTGGTGCACATCCCAACGAAAAACTCCCAAAAAAGCCCTTTGCCTATGGCGGGGTTGTAATAGAGAAGGCTCCTGAAACACTATTAAAAGGGCCATAAAAGTAAGACAGACATTTTAGTGATGTAAAAGTCATTTTGTCAAGTTAGCTGTCAGAGGGGGAAAGGCTGGAGCCCTGTTTTACACTTATTATGAGCCACTAAAGTGCCTTACTTTCTAAACAAAGCTGTGCTGAATGCCTGATGCATCAGAAGGCACAGGGGGTCTATTTATTCAATTACATCAATTACCAAAGCTAAAACAGCATATCATTTTAGTAAAGTGATCACCAGCTGCTGTTGTTGTTAGAGACTCAAGTACAGCAGCAGCCTGTTAATGACAGCTTATTCACGATTACAATCACAGAATTTGAATCACGTATTGTACAATCTCTTTACTGACAAAGGAAGCAGAACTTCACTAAGCTGAAGCTTTATGTTATCAGAGAAAGACAGGAGAGTCTCCTCCTCCTCACCTGACACTTGCCCTCTAGATCCCGGATCTGCTCCTCCTTGAGTTTCATGTCCATGCTGAGCTTCTTGCACTCGTTCTCCAGCTCTCTGATACGACCACGCAGAGAGTCCGTCGACTCCACTCTGTTGGCCACAAGAGAAAAACGACACTTTTAACAATGGAAAAAGGCAAATACGTATGTGCAAGAGTCAACAGAGCTTTCATTTCCCGTCTCGATATGTGCCGATTCAATCTGTCCAATTAACAGAAGCTCATGTTGATGGCAGAGAGCTGGGCTGGAGTACCTGGTGGCAGCAGCCAAAGCCACGGCTCGGGCAGCAGTGGCCTCTTCCATCTTCTTCCTCTTCCTCTCCTCAGCCAGCTGTTTCTCAGCGAGGGCGCGGGCCTCCTGCTCGGCCTTCAGCCTCTTCTCCAGCTGGGAGATTGTCTGCTTGTCCTTCTGCTTGGCCTGGACGGCGCTGTGGAGCCTACAGGGTGGAGGGAGAACGTGGTCAACCAGGCTGGAGCATAAGATTAAACACACGCACTGAGATGAAATGAGGAGTCGTGGTCCGTAATAAAGCTTTTCAGGAGGAAGTGACGCACTGTGAATCCCAGCTGAGCTGACATCCCTGAAAGCTGCTGTGTGGTGGGATGCACGACCAACAGGGTAGAGAACCCAGAGCTCAAGTTTTTACAATACTGAATACTGCATACTCTGTGAGTACACTGCACATGTACGCACTTGTTCTGGAGCAGCTCGTTGTCCTGGCGGAGCTGGCCCAGTTCGGAGCGCAGGCTGCGGTCCTGGCTGCTCAGAGAGGAGACCTGACTCCGCAGCTCCGACTCCAACTGCCGGTTGGCCTGAAGATCGGCCTTCAGACGCTTCACGTCCTGCTCCAGCCTTTCAGAAACAGAAAAAAAAAGGAGGCACGAGATCATCAAAAAGGCAAAAAAAAGTCTCCTGTAAGTAGTCCAGTACAGAGACAATTACTCCATTATTGTATTAGTGTGTCTTACCGTACGAGAGCGTCCGGCTTGCCCAGCTGGTTGTTGGGGATGCAGTTCTCCACCGGATCCTTCTGCCCTTTCCCCGCCCCCTTCTGCTTCTTCTCATTCTTACTGGTGGAGGAACCCGGCGGGACGCTGCCATTTGAAGAACTGTGGTTCCGCGGGGACGAGTTGGAAATGTTACCCCCGCCTCCGCCGGCATTTTTGTAGTTCTTCCCCGCCCCCGCCGTTTCCTCTTTAGAGGCCGAGTGCGTGTTGGCGTCGGCGTGCGTGTTCTCTCCTGCCAGGTCGTTATTCAGTCTCTTCGCCCCGACGTAGTTCTCTATATACTCCGCCTCCTGCAGTTTGGAGTCCAGTGCGTGTATAATACTATTGTTATTGATTCCAACCGCGTTCTGTTTTTTGCCCTCGCGCTCTTTTGCGGTACTGTCCTTCCCTTTTTCCCGGTACTCCAGCTCTGGCAGCGGGACCGGAGTGCTTTTCTTTCCAGGAGGTGCTCCGTTCTGGGATACAACGGCGGGTTCCACCTCGGAGATCCCTTTAGCTAAAGCAGCTGGAGGAGAGCACACGTTGGCAGCGTTAAGACACATACAAGCAGAGTTAACCTAATTCCAAAGCAATCTGGGAACATGACCATAGACATAGATTGAATGAAGGTCTTTGTGAGTGCGAGTCAAATCAGAGAACATCTCCGACCAGCAGGCGTTTCCAGGAATACTTTCTGCTTTCTATTAACTACAAAATAGACTCTAAACTCTGGTGCATTTGAGCATTCGGTTTGAGTCGTTTCTGCTGGCGGTAAAATTCTAGCGCGGACAAAACATCTGGGCCGAGACCTCCTGAAAAGTCTCAAAAGCAGACCAACCCCAGGATCATGAGATAGTAGATAGGAAACACCTGTCCTCTTTGTTTCCCCTACACATGAGTGAGCTGCTGACATTGTAATAGGGTCGTGTGTGTGTGTGTGTGTGTGTGTCTCACCCTCCTCTGCCTCCCTCTCCTGTCTCTGCAGCATCTGTTGCTCTGGCGGTAGAGCCTGCAGTAGAAGCTGCATGTAGAACTCGTTCTCCTTCTGCACCTCCTTCTGTTTCCTCAGTCGCATCTTGTAGCTGACGTAGCTCTTAAAGCCGAAGCCCAGGGTGACCACCGGATAGCCGATACTGGGAGGTGGAGAGAAACACAACGTCGCCTTTAAATATAAGAGCGTCCTTATATTTTTAGGCATGAAATATTGAAGCATGTGCTATTTTATCATGACTTTCTTTACTATTAGTGCACGGACAAAAAGCCTCTCCTATGGCGTTTACCAGTGAGCAGCAAAGGGTCGACACAGGTCCACGTGAAAGTTCTTCAGGTCTTTGAACCGGATGGCAGCTTCGATGTACACAAACAGGATCCACAGCGAAACAGTCGGTAGACAGACTCCTCTTTCTGCGTGAAAGTAAGAGGGAAAAAAACTGGCACTGAAAGAAACATGGGGACTATGGACTTCTCGTGAGTCTTTGAGGTGAAAGCGGCCGTGTGGCCCGGCAGAGACACGAAGGGTACGCAGGAAACGTGGACTGACCTGTGTGCCAGACGTACTGGACCCAGACGTAGGTGCTGGCAGCGAAAAACAGCCATTGGACGGGGATGAAGAGGAGGCAGATGATGTCCGACGTAAACGCCACGCACACGAAGAAAACAGAGAACGCCTAGGTGTAGGAGGAAGACACGGACAATTAAATATGGCGTAACAACTCTGCATGAATACAGTACACATGCATATGTAATAATATAGTGGCATGTGCACACACTGTACTAAAAGCTTGTCTTGTTTCCCATCCACCACTACCATGTAAATACAGTACATGTTTTTCAGTTGCATATAGGCTACGTGCATTGGAGATGCATTTAATCTTTATTGTGCATCAGACCACCTCATAGCATTTAAGTTCATATCTGGTGGAAAAGGGGGTTTGTGTAAACAAAGCTCTTACCAGTCCCTGGTATCTGAAGGAGTCGTAGACGCTTCGAATGAAAAGCCAGAAGGGCCACAGGTACTCAAACCTGAACTCCAGCACAAAGTCGGCCAGCAGAACTAACACCCACACGACCAGGAACTTCAGGTACAGGAACGTACTGCGGGAGAGGGTGTTACAAAAATAAAGACAAAAGAAAGAAACAGAGGATTTAGGCGGCATCATAACACGCATCGGGTTTTTACAAGGCCCTCTCCAGTGTTACCTCAAGTTCATACTGTATTTGGAGGCAGATACAAATATGATGATAGGTATAAAGAGAGCGTCAGTATGTATGTGTGTCATGTCTGGACATGTTGCTTAAAAAGCACAGCTGGTTTCTTTCATCTGGCTTTCCGTCCACAGATCTAGAGGTAAAGACACGCTGCTGTGACAGTGCATCTCCTTCAGGAACACACGTGCTTTGTTCCAGTTTGACCCAAAACAAATTTTGGGGTTATTGTTTCTCTGTCGTATTCAAATTATAGACCGCTGATGGACAAAGCACAGGTGAGAGCCCCTCCGTCGGCGTACACCCCGAATTTCAAAACGAGCGCGCCCCTGACATTGCTGCTGTCATCTCAACCCTCGAGCGTCATTATTCTCTCAAATTCACGCTTTTTTAAACAATAAAAAAAAAAACTGGAGAGATTTGCATTGAGCGGAATCTGTTACAATTCATATTTAAATCCCAATTTCATTTTACGCCAGAATTTGAATTTAACCATCAAGCCAGAGAGAAATAAAAGCACCAAATACAACACAAATAACGTTAGGCCTATAATAATTCTGACATAAAGCGAGCATGTTCATTTTAGCTCGTTAGCAACAACCAACGCGTGTTTAAAACATAAACGCAGCCTCGTCTTGACATATGCAGAGAGGCGCCATTGTTACACAATAACGTCCCAGAAGTCCCCTTCTTTTTTTTTCGTACCTGCTATATATACCCTCAGTGATTCGGTTCCGTTTTAACGGCCGTCGGAGTTTGCTGCAGTCCGCATTGCGCCGCTTCATCCTCCCCCTGTTTGGTTCACTGGTGATATCGGTCTGGTGGTGGCTGTAACTGGAAATGTCATCCGCTCATCCTCAATGTTCCCACTTCTTCAATTATCCAACCATTGTTGTTGTTTTACGCACATGAAACAAAGAAATAAATAAAAACAGTCCCGCTGAAGGCCCCTCCCCCTTTCTTGACACGCACCCCCCCCCCCCCCCCCCCCCCTTGCTGGCGGCTGACGTCATTACGTCGTCGTCGGTCGGAAAGCGTCGGAAAACATGGCTGCCCCCCTGCGAGTCGATACGTTTCTCTCAATTTTACGTGTTTAACGGTCGCTTCTGAACGGTAAGTGTAATAATAATTGGTTACGAGGGTCTTGTCATGTCATCCGCTCATCCTCAATGTTCCCACCTCTTCAAGTATCCACTATTGTTGTTTTATGCACATGAAATAAATAAATAAATAAAAACAGTCCCGCTGAAGGCCCCTCCCCCTTTACGACACGCTCCGTGTGACGTCCTGACGTCGGTTGGTCGGATTGCGTCGGAAAACATGGCTGCTACCCTGCGAGTCGATACGTTTCTCTCAATTTTAAGTGTTTAACGGTCGCTTCTGAACGGTAAGTGTAATAATATCGGGTTACGGGGATCTTGTTTTAGTTTACGGAGCCGCAGGTTGTTGAGTTAACGCCGCTGCCGTGTAAAATAAGCCGATACACGTACGACGTTACTTGGTAAAAGTTACCCACGCTGGTCTCAACCACGTTTGTTTGGCAGCCTTTTCTACCTCAGCAGAGATGTTTAAAATCTCAAGTTTATTCAGCTGCGACGTCACATGATACAATTTAATATAATTCCTCGATAAAACAGTCTGTTTTAATGCGAATGTATTATGGGTAGTTTTAATGCGGCATAACCTATTTCACCATTTTACGTTTTGGTTGTTGCCATTGACAAGTTATCATCTAAGATTCTTTATATATTTTTCTTGTTTATTGTAAAATAGTGTTTGTACATTGAGAGCGGAGTGGAAACCGGAGCCAAATTCCATGTATGTGTACTGTACATGGCCAATAAAGCTGAGTGATTCTGAAGATGGCTAATGTTTCAACAGATCTTATTCACCATGGACATGGTAGAGGAAATGATGCCACCGACTGAGGAAAAAGAGAGGCAGGAGGAAGAAGCAGAAGATTTAGAAGGAGGAGAAGATGATGCTGCAGATGAGGAAGAAGAGAAGGAGGGAGATGATGAAGAACAGAAAGGTGGGGATGAACAGGAAGTCAAAGCAATCCCACAGGCCGCAAATAAAAGAAAAAGAAAAAGAATTCCATTGCCCAAAAAAAAACCCAAAGAGAGAAAGAAGGATGAGGTTCTGAACCTCAACAACGAGGTGGTGAGGATGAGGAAGGAGGTGAAGAGGGTGAGGGCTTTGGCCATCAGAAGGCTGACGCGGCAGATCGCTGCGCTGAAGAAGAAGAAGGGCAAAGAGATGGAGATTGAGAAGAATCAGAGGAGAGCTGCCAGACTGCTGGAGGAGATCCATGCCATGAAGACCCTCTCACCAGACCTGGTAGGCTTCTTAATAATTTCTGTTCTTCCATTACTGATGGAAATGTTGACACGTGTCTAATTGGATTGTCTCCCCCCTGTTTCCAGGTGACAAAGACAGCCTTGCAGAAGGATCTACACTTCGAACAGGTGTGCAAAGACCCCAAGTCTACCATGTCCGACCGGGCCACAGCACGCATCGCCACTCACCCTCAGTTCAACAAGAAGATTGAGGAGATCAAAGCTGCCGTGAAAGCCTTCAAAGAGGAGCGGATGAAGGGTGGAAAGCAGGGAGGGAAGGAAAAGGTGCAAAATACAGGTGGGAAGGTGACTACACAGTCAGCAGAGCGAAAGAGTGAGAAAAAAGAGGACATTATAGTGGAGCAAAAGGAAATCCTAGACAAAGAGGAAGGAGGTGATATCCTTAAAGACACTCAAGATGCAACTGTTGCCGAACCTGAAAAGGAAACCATGAAAGCAAGTCCTTCAGCTGATACTGCGGATGGTCAAAGGAAAGAGATACCAGAGGCTAAGAATGTAATATTAGCATCAGTAAAAGGCAGTGAAGGAAAGGACGTTGTGAAAAATACACCTCAAGCTAAACATGCAGAAAAGAAACCCGATCCTCAGTCTGCACCAGAAGTGCTCCAGAAAAAGGAGGATGAGGAAGAGAGTGATCTAGAGGCATCAGATGATGAAGAGAAAGAGTACTTTGATGACAGCACAGAGGAACGTTTCCACAAGCAGTCGTCCCAGTCCGAGGAGAGCGACGACGGCTTCTTTGTGGGAAAAGTGAGCAAATTCAAGAAGAAGAAGAATAAGCAGGAAAGTGTAGAAGGGGACAAGGCCGATGAGCGGCGTGAAGGGAACGGTTCAGACCGGGTCCAGAGAGAACTGGATGAGCTTGAGTCCAGGCTGAGGTCTAAAGGGACCTCTCTTCAGTCTGTCTTTTGTTCTACCCTCTCTTCGTCTAAGCTGGGCGGGGGCAGAGGGAGAGGCGGGGATAGATTTAGGGGCCAAGGGAAACCACAGGGGGGCCGTGGTCTAGATCGAGATTTCAGTAAACAACCCAAGTTCCAAAGGCAGGAGAGAGGAGCAGAGAGACATCCAGGGTCCAAGTACAGCAAGCCCGAGTCCTTTCCCTCTGTGGGCAGAGGGAGGGGGCGAGGGCGAGGCAGGGGTGGAGGCAGAGGTGTCTTTACCCATCAGGAACCACAGCAGGCACTGCATCCATCGTGGGAGGCCAGTAAGAAAAGGAAGGAGCAGCATGGACAAATCCTGGCCTTCCAGGGGAAGAAGATCAAGTTTGACGATGACGACTGAAACCGTTTGTTTATTAACGTTGAATACATTTAGTTTGAGTGTCGTACACACCACATTTTTCTGGTCCTCGTTATCTGGCCCACTAGTGAGGCGTAAACGTCGTCCCTCAGTATGTTGGAGGCTCAATACTAGTGGAGATGATCTTTGAGAAGATTTGTTTGTATTAAATATCAGGAGAAATGTGTTGGAATATAATTTTATTCCCAAATGAGATTTAATTCTAAATTGTGAAATGCATCACTTGAAGCATGTTATTTGTCGTGAAATAGATTTACTAGTTGACAAGTAATTTGTAAGAGGGCCAATTCTGTTAGAAATGTATATTTGGGAAGTGATATTTTTCTTTTTTAATGTTTTTTTGAATAAAGTATTTCTAAACCTGTACACGATTTCACTGCTTTGTTCTAAATTGTAATTAGGGTCCAGTTATTGCATATTACACAGTTATTTTATAGTGACAGACCTTTTGCAACAAGATCTTTGATTTTTGGTACTTGTCCCTCACCAAGATGTGTTTAAACAATATGAAGTTTATATATCTGCAGTTTTATTGTACTTGGCTGTCTTTATTTCAAGGAAAAACTTTATTAAATGCAACATGAAATGTTATCTCAATCTTAAAAACATCAATGCAGCACATAAAGTAACGTTATTACTTGACTGTTGTAAAAGAACAGTAATCCACTTTGTTGCGGAGCTTTGCAGGCATTGGTCGACCACAGCTGCGTCAGACGTATACGTCACTGCGTAGACAGGGTGACAGCCAATAGTGGTTGACATGCAAATTTGGTTTGAAAACGGTCGCGGGCACTCGGCAGTTTCGCGCGAAGAATATCTCGTGCTGGCTCTCTGTCACCTTGATTATAATATTTATTAGTGGAGGTACTTTTCTCAAGACAGAGATGGATACGGAGCGATATATATATTATATACATAATCCTCCTCTGACCCGGGACAGACGTTACAGCACGGAGGAGTTCAGGTACCGGTACCGTAAAATCGGATTATCCGAATGTTACGTGGAGCTGGATTGGATGGAAAAGTTAACATACACATGCTAATATGCTAAAATACTAAGTTGCTTGCTGAGTAGAATCAACGTCGCATACCACATTGTCCATGTTAACGTTAACACATCACCCATTTTTCATCTGGGTTCTAACGGTTTACGTTAAGGTAACGTAAAAAACGCGTAACGTTAGCCGTAGCCGCACGTGTGGACGTGTTTATTGTGTAACCTTTCCGAGCTTCTTTCTCTTGGTAGATTTAAATATTTCTAATGATGTCATAAGCTTTGCAACATATCTCTAGCTGCTCGTGTGGTTAGTCATATTAGACACCGGGTCACAGTGTATTTTCTCTGCGACATCAGCACCATTTGTAACTCGAAATACAACTTTACTTAGCATTCGTCAAGTACACGAAGAACACTGTCGTTGTTAACGGAAGTGCTGAATCTGTCTTCAGAATAAAGGAAAATTAAAAATTGTCATTCTAAGTATGTGGAGGGATAAACTGCGTACTGACCTAAAACAGAGATCATATAACCTATATAGCTACTTAAATGTAAAATACAGTTCTAAATGGGAGGGTAGTGGACATGCTAGGGAAAAAAACGGTTTGGCTCCTCAAAATAAAACAACCGTGCTAACGTTCCTTGGAAGTTTATCAGGGAAAGCCTGTTGTAACGTTGCATGTATGCCGATGTCTTTGCTTTTCATACAATACATGTCCCGCATTAGTTTCCCGTTTTATAGTTATGTGAAAAAGTATAACTATGTCGTGTGGTAGTTTGAACTTTTATTTTGAAGGTAAATCTGTGAAGTTTAAGCTACATTAATGTATTTCCGGTAACTTTACGCTCGTTTTTTTACCTTTTGGAGCTGAGGCATCACACCGCGCCTTGTCGGAGCATACTTTTGCACACTTTTGTTCTTCGAGTGTCGCACACGCTGACAGCGCACTTTAGCAACCGATTATTCTGTGGGAGTACAGTGGTAAGCAGGCTTAACTGTAAAAACCGCTCTGTGTTCATTAATGCTGGACGCAAACTCACGTTACTGGTAGGCCGTGGGTGAGCGTGGGAGGGGGATGGGGAGATGTTGTTCCAACTAGCTAAAAACACTGGTGAGGGAGGCTAACCCCCAGGTAATGACAATCCTCGTTAGCGAGGGAATAAACCCCTCCACATGAGCATACTATTTAATGCACAGGTACAGTCATTGCTTCTAACTACATGCAGATTGAGTCACAAGTGAATGCAGTGGCTTCATGACAAGTTTATATTGCATTATCGCCCAAAATGGCTGCCCTGTGACACACTTGATGCAATGAGATAATTGGCAATTAAAAGTTTTATAATGCATGATATTTGTAACACAAAATGTTTTATTTTGCTCAGGCAAAGAGAAGGCTGGAGCTGGAAGCCGGTGACCCCCAGGACCTCCATGATGGTGGCTGGACCTCCAAAAAGCAGATGGCCTCTCAGTCCCACACAGGAGGAGCGGGTGAGACTTTGGCAATTTAAAAAAAAAAAAAACCTTACAAATCACCGTAGCACAATGTTCCAGTGACTGGCAACAGAGGTGGCAGATACCAGCCTTCTACAGTTATATCTTCTGTGTCAAACCAGGACCACCAGTTCATATGTTTTGTTCAGTCTTAGTCTAGTTGGTGGTGGAAACTTGCAGTGCTGTTGTGTTTGGCAACGCTTGCTGGTGTCTCACACATGCTCTCCAACATGGTGACCGAGCTAAATGGCTAACTTTTTCTAAAGTCTGTCCAACCAACTCCTGGCTGCTCAATGTCACTTTCACCAAAGACTGGATCTAAATAGAACAGCCTCCATACGCTCGCTCCGAGTATTCGGTTTAAAGTAAAATGGTGGAATTCATGATGACCAAACGGTGTCTGATGACATTGAAACTTTGAAATCGAGGCGCAACACACTTCTTGTTTCGCTTGGTGGCAACAGAAGAAAATGTTAGAGGAAGTATAATAAGAATAAGCACACTTTAATATGACAGAACAGATAAATGAATAAGTAAAGAATCTTAAAAGGAATCATCACAAGTTCTCACCCTTCACCTGTGTTTTCTTTTCTAGCTCCCGCCCCCAATCCCATAGCGCGCAAGTCCCTGTTCGAGAAGTCTCGCTGCGACACGTCGCTCGGGCTCTTGACGCAGAGGTTTGCGGCGATGCTGAGTCGCTCTGCTGATGGGGTGCTGGACTTGAACCTCGCCGCACAGGAGCTCAACGCCCCCAAGAGACGCGTCTACGACGTCACCAACGTCCTGGAGGGGATCCAGCTCATCAAGAAGAAGTCCAAGAACTTCGTCGAGTGGTTGTAAGTACGCGTGGTACTGTAATGCATACAAGCATTATGTGACCGATTTGTCACAATGATTCAATATTTTGAAGACTGACAGATTATACTACGTACAGTTAGTGTTATTGTCATCTTCTTAAATGCGTCATGACCATTACAGTTGGATGTCTTTAGTGGTATTTGTTGAGGTTTTGATCCCGTGTACGTGCACAGGGGCGGTGAAGTGAACGTGCACATGGATCAGGAGCTGAAGGCCCTCGTCGTGGAGGAGAGGAGGCTGGACGAGTTGATCCAAAGCTGCACGAAGCAAGTTCACCAACTGTGCGAGAACCAGAACACTCTGAGATATCCTTTTTTGATTTCTAACTCCGGCTTCGTTTTGTACTGTTGTGACCCAGATTCAGGGTGTGGCCCCAAAGCATTGTGGGAAAAGAGTCATTGGTGACGCGTCCAAGAGATAATCCAGAGCAACAGCGCTTTAGATTCAGGAGGCATCGGAGGGATCGGTGCCTTCTACCCAACGCCAGTGTGTCGCTTATGATGAGACTTTTGGATTTGGTCATTGAGTGTGTCCTGTACACAAACCCATCCAGGTTGATTTATATCCCTTAACCCCGAGGATCACGTTTGCCTATTTGACTTACGAGGATGTCCAACGGATTCCCAGCCTGAAAGAACAGACTGTGATTGTGATCAAAGCGCCTGCAGAGACAAAACTGGAGGTGCCGCACCCAGAAGAGGTACGTGTTTCAACATAATCACTCAATCACATCTGTTGTTTTTTTTGTTGCAATGAAACTGGAGCTCAATCCGCACTAGAAGACCCAATCAAGAAGCAAGCGTGGGCGTCTGGCTCAGTGTTTTCAAAGCTCTCTGTTTGTGCCTGTCCACACTTAAATCTCCTTTTTAAGGGTTCTTAAAACGCCAGATTATTGTGGACCCTACGTGTTTCAGAAACTAAAACATAGTGTGGACGTGGCCTCGATGCTTTGACATGCATCCCCGGTCAAACATTACATCGTGCTTAATTGCTTTGTTTCTACTGATGCAGCGTCGGCTTGAATGAAAGTATGCTCTTGCCACATCCTCCCAAGACGCCGATCACTGTGAGCGTCTTCTCTCGGCTCGTGTTCGGAGAGCGTTTTAATGAAAGCAATCCGTCTCCTCCCGCTCTGCTCAGAGCCTCCAGGTCCACCTCAGCAGCACCCAGGGGCCCATCGAGGCGTTCCTCTGCTCCGACCACCCCGTGCCGATGGAAGCCACGGATAGCTCTGTAGCCAACGGAAGCCACTTAAACTCCTCGGCCAACGGGAACAACGCCGCCCCCCTCATGCCTTACTCCTCCTTCGTCCAGGTGTCTTCCAAAGGTGAGTCTTCCACTTAAACACCCCACGACCACAAGAGCGGGAGGCAGATACCCGTGGGGGCCTTTTCCTACACAGGAAGCTTTTTATAAGACACTGTATTTACTTCCACCGCTCATCTTTTGTCTCCCTATCCACACTCCCATTATCTTTCCAGACAACGCGATCCGTACCTCTGGAGTCGATATTATCTCCAGCCCGCCGTCCGAGCCGACACAACACCTCACATCACCCGTCGCCCCCGTCTCCCCCATGCACACCTCCCTCCAACCCCCCTCTGGAGATCAGCAGAGCTTTGTCACCCTCACTCCCCCTCTAGCGCTCTCTGTTGGTGGGGAGGAGTATCTCGTGAGCCTGACTGAGGACGAGGGCATCACTGACCTCTTCTCTTCTTTTGACCTGGACCACTTGCCCCTAGATATGCCCCCCCTCTCAACAGCTGCTTTTGGGGATTCCATAATTTCGTAGGCGGTTGCCACTTTCTCACAAGCAGGATGTCAAGGGGACACGATACAAGAACAAAGTGCTGTTGTTTTTACATTTACATTTCCCTACCCTGGACAATGTGACTGGGATGTACTGATGCTCAGGTATGTGGAGGATTGAGATCTTTTCACGGCTTCCTCGTTGTCTTTAGGACCTGGACTGACACGCATGCCGTTATAAAGAAAACACTATTTTAATCTGCTTTAAGCTTTAATCTGTTGCGTTGTTGGGCGTCCTCAAGTGTCCTTCTCCGGGTTTATGAGCGCGGCGGTCTCAATGCAGGACTTATCCTTGAGCGTGTCCCGGGAACGTTTTGTATTGTGATCACATAGGAGCCTTCACAACAAAGCCTGGTGATTCAGACGCCCGTTTAGTGTCAAGAAGTGTTGATTAAAAAGCATTAAATATACAAAAGAACCCACGTGTCTCGTCTTGACTCCGCTACAAGGGATGCACCATCCAATCTTTATTCCCCTGATGCCAATAAAGTACCGTATGTCCGGGTGTCTGCTGATACGGAGTCCTGCTTCTATTCCATTTTGCAAATATACAATCTGAGTCCCTGGACTCATATTCATGTAAAGTAACATGAAGTCGGAGATTGCTGTAGCACTAAAAACTGACTTTGTGACATTACACCGAATTGTATAATGTCAACGCGACACCAACATTGTCATCCTAAGATTTAATGTGGATGGGACACGGCTGATGTCGATCCATTCATTAAAGACGTGTCGTCTCCAGTCGTGGCTGCACAGCTTCCTCGGGGCTCTCCGGTAGCTTTTACCACAGGCGCAACTTTGTAGATTCACAAAGAAGTTGGATATTAAACTGTTTTTAAATTCCTCTGTCGGTAGGAGCGGTGTGTCTAGATTGTAACAATAGTTGTTGGTCTAAAGAGGAACATCCTGCAGCTCTCAAGATCAGGCTGCATGAAGCGGTAGAAAGTGTCCCGTTTAACATGGAGGCCACAGACTTACAGTGACACGCTTCATTCAGAACCTCTGAGCCTTTTCATATGAAAGCCTCGTCCTTGATTGCGGAGACATTTCAAGTGTGGCACTCGGGAACCAGGAGAGCACGGTTCCGAGTGTCAATTTGGGCAGAAGTGTGTTATTAAAGACATGGGAATGTGAAAAGGTGATTGCCATCAAACTGGAAACTTGTGCAGTATGAGTGCAGAAGATTGAGTGCTTTCAAGAGTCCAGGTTTGCGCCGATAGAGCCGCCGTAACACCCGCTCTGATTCCCCTTCGTGTTAACACTGTTGGTTCTGTTAGCATCGTTAGCTTCTAGCCGCCGTCGCCGCGTTCCGAGTGGCGTAGAGACAATCCTTCAATCATAGATATGCTTTAAATTTAGATTTTATCTCTGTTAATAATGTAGCGTTTAAACAGCGTGCTACCTTCACTGAAATACTAGATCTTTGTCTTCATCTCTTTAAAACACAGATCCCTTTGTGTTCGTCACTCTACTCTTCAGACCAGCGTTGTATCGTAGTAATATGTGAACATAATTTGAATGTGTTTGGTAACATTTAATCTAGATTTGCTCAAATGTTCTGTTTAAATCACGAGGAAAGAAAAAACACGATTCCCCTAAATATAGCAAATGTTTCTTTACTTGTGAAATAGTTTTTACTTCTACACTGAACAATCAAATGTATCGATAAATAATAAAAAAGAATATATCGCACGATATCGTTTATTTTTTAGTATTCAGTGTGCTCTTGGGTCAGCATTAATTTAGATTTTGATAATATTGGTCGCAGATTATACATGTTTTATTTATGGTCTCAAGTAAATATCAGATACCATTATCTATTTTCGTAGGAACAACCTTGCCAAATGGATGCAGATGTTATTGAACAGCTGCTACATAAACGTATCCAACGCGTTTGACTTGACTAGATATTACAGCTGTCGGAGCACTTCATCAACATGTTCCTCAGACGTTACCTCCTCTCCTCCACAGTGAAGTCTAGCTGCTCTGTTGCAACACATAAGCAGCCACTAGGAGGCAGTGTGCTCCCACAGAAACCTTGCAGCCGTCACACAGTTGGGATGTAGCCCATCTCCTTCTGGGAATTCACTGTTGTGCATCTGGCACCAAGTGGACATTACTTAAAACTCAGTGGTAGTCTGTTTGGCTCCCGTGTCTAAAGCATGATGATAGAAATGTTTAAATGTATAAATTCATGCCCATGTGTCCTCCTCTTGAGCTCTTTAGGGGGCCGCAGGACCGACACCTGTGACCGTTTGTGTCCTATATGAAGTCTGAACCTTATCAGGTATTACTGCTGCTGAGTTACGTGTTGAAACAGAAGATCAGCTCCACACACTGAAGGGAACATCTTAGAGGTGCATTAAGAAACTGTCGTTTAAGCAGCAATACAGAAAATATTTAGAAAACTGGAGAAACGGTTTGAGTGACATCATTGGTTCTGCTGACCTGATTCTGTTCATTTAGGCCTTTGATAGACGGGTTAGTGGATCTAGGATAGTTTTGAAAATGTGCTGAATACACAGTATTTGTCTATCATCATTAGAGGAAGTTAGATTTAAACGTATGAGACTCTGTAGTAAAGATGAGAAGTGTGGCTGTGAGTGTAGTCGTCAGCCCAGATGGCGTTTAGTGGCAGTTGATGATTGATCAAATCATTTGTTTAACTCGTGTAGATGTGGCATATTTGTCAGATGTGTAATTTAAAACTGTTCTTCCTGTATTCGTCCACATATACGTCTGTTAATTATTCGCTGTAAATCTTTCCCGTGTAGCATAAAACTCTCTCCATCCCGGCTTCTCTTTGTCTGAGCCACAGCATCTTTTAGAAAAACACATCAGTGCCCTCAACATGATGATGTAATGCGTCGGTGGAGCCTGCAGCCGTCCATACCGTCCATAGGTGGCAGTGTTGCACCTCGGAGCCCCACGAAGAACCCATTCAACCCGGTTCCCCTCAAACGGCGGCACGCTCCCCCTCCGAGTTCACGGAGAGTCGCTGGATCACTGCTCCTATTGATTCATGTGTGTTTCTGTTGTTTTTCTGTGCCACAAAGATTTGCACTTCGAAAAAAAAGAAACACCCAAAGTGAATATTGAATTGGGTCAATAGAGAATTAGGCCTGACGTCAGCCCGCTCCCGTCTCAGGAGGGCTCGGTTAAAGATCAATCAATACGGCTGTCAATCAGCCAATCGATCGCTCAATAAGGTTTCATTTTTAGAGTGCCTTTCCCTGTCGCCTACGAGCAAACGGTAGCAGGTTTACAAAATACACAGATGGCTGGTCTTAAGGGCAAGACGGGACTAAGTCTCAACTTAGGAGTGACTTGGAGCAAGTGCAATCCACCCCGAAAGTGTAGTGATAGTCTAGTCCAGCTGTCCCCTCTCCCTAAAAATACAGCACTTGTTTCTATGCTGCGCTCTCTTCAGCCAGGCTGTTGTTTTGACTGCTGTAATGTACCGAGGGAGAGAGGGAGAGAGGGAGAGAGAGAACAAAAATAAGAGGGTTAAAGAGGGAGCACGGAAGCGAGAGAGAGGGAGAGAGAGAGAGAGAGCCTACTACTCTCCTCTCATTGGCCACCGAGAGCACGCCGTCTTTTTGCGTGGCACGCTCCCAGCCAATCGGCTGCCTTCAGCGATATTTTGGGTTTATGAATGAAATGAGTAGTGAGAGAGCAGGACAGGAGCAGTTTTGATTCATCACCCAAAGCTCGCAGCGTGCGGAGTGTACCCGGAGAGACGGGTGCGCTCGTTCGCTGTGCAGCCCGGCTGGGGGAAAAAAAGGGCCTCCGGATATTTTGGGGGAGATCAACAGATGGACCACGGCGGACACACCTCGACCTGTCTGTAGAGGCTTCTAGTGACCCAACCTCTGTCCAGACAGATGTTCCAGTGAACAGCACCGATGAGCTGGGATGAAGAAGAGCAGCTTCCTCACTTACATTCAGTTCCAGACTTTTTTTTTTTTTTAGTACGTGCAGTCACTTTATTATGCTTCCAATAGAGCGCTGCAGGAATGCGTCCTGAAACGTGGACATGAGTTGGCATTTTTCTACTTATGCTTCCCTCGTCTGGAAGTCGATGTTTTTAGTTAGTTGCCTAAAACAAGGTCTGTGTTTAACGCAAGCTTAGGAGGTTCGTTCTATAACAAAAGATACGTCGCCAAATACTCCAGAATGTATGCGCTTCTGAGTGTCTGTATGCGGTTGCTAACAAGTGGCTACATGAGACTACACGGCACCATCACTGCTCCGCCTTTAGCTTTGTGGTGGTGACATTGACGTCATGTGACCGTGGTGTAAAACATTAGCTTTCTACCTTTTGGTGATTGTATTCACACTTAGAATATCATAAAAACTGTGTTCATTCGTGAAGATTATCTTGTGTTATTGCACAGAGTTTATTTTCTGCAGAAATTGAATGAAAAACCCCCGTTTGCTTTTTGTCGAGGTCATCCAATGCGACGCTGACTTCCTGGTTGTGTGACTCTGCTGCCGGTCCATCATCAGTCAGTTGCATCTGCAGTTCTTGGCCTTTCTCCAGAGAAAAGATTGAGCAATGCTGCCATCTACACAAAAAAAAACCCTAAAAATCTGACATTACCTTGTCCTCCACACCTTGCTCTCTTATTCTGTATGAAAGACGTGTCTCAGCAGGTTAACTGGCCATACAAATAACCTCTTCTGATTACTAGCAGATGGGTTGTGGGGTGGGTGAAATAATGTGTCATTAATGAGGAGAATATTCATTACATTCTCTAAAACATAAACATATTTTTTTGTCAGGCACACATTAGCAGTCTATACTCGTCTCTGGCGTGCGGTCGGGTGTCTCTAAATTGGAGGATTTAATGCCTACATGTACGTGTGGATTTCAGATGACATCAGAGCCGCACCCCTCCATCGTGCCGCGTGGCGTCCATTGTTGCACGGCACCGTCTTTGCTCTCGCACCTCATTTTCCCGCCTCTCTTTACCGCCAAATGTTGTGCTCTTAAAAAAAGGACCAGCCTCACCACAAAGTAGCATCCTTACCAAACAGACGGAGATAAAGGCTCGGGGATGTATTAACTACTGGTGAACTCCTGCAGCTGGTGAGCTAATAACCACTTTTGTAATAGTCGGTCACAATGGCTCAAGCTTCTCTCTGTTCTTTGTCCTCTGCATCAGGTTGTTTACACCGGCCTTGGTGTTTTGTTCTTAGGATTGTACACCTTTTAATGAAGAACAATAAGTCCATTCAGTCTCATAACTCTCTGCAAACCATTTCTCTCCTGTGGAGCAGTTCATTCTCCAACAGGAGGGTTCAATAAACGAGTAACCAGTCGACAAATGCAAAATACTCTGTTCAGAAAGAACTATAAAAAGAATGTTTCACATTTTTCTTTCTTCCTGTCACAGTAATTTATCATTCTCGCCATCTGGCACGCTGGAGATAATTGAGGACTCGGTGTTTGTGGATTGTTCCTTTTTAGTACACACAACATCAACACTGCACAGCACAATTTATCTCAGGTAACTTCCATGTGACATCATTCTGCAGCTCCGTGGCCTTCGGAGGATTGAAGGCTGAGACCTCGCCGCCTCCTCAAAGGAGTTAACGTTGGATTAACTGTAATGTCACTTGAAGTCCCCTCCCATAGCCGCACCGATACAATCGACCAAGCTTCGGATGAGTGAAAGACCTGGTCGTGTCCTCCGAATTCACACAGAAGAAGACCTGACACACGTGCTGTTGAAATGTGGGCAGAAACTACCGTGGGAATCACTCAAATTAAATGTTGACCAGTAAAACTTGAGTGGGTGTCGAACTCCAAGTACGAGGAAAAGTGCGGGATTTAAAAGAAGAAAAGCAGAAGCTCCTCTGAAAGTGAAGCGTCCACCCGTGTGGATGGTTGAGAGAGGAATCAATTAACCGCTCCTGTCCGCAGCAATCCATAGTGTGGGTGTGTCGTACACACCGGGCTTTAGAGTGTGAAGTGATTTTCCTCTGTCGCGTGGTCTTCAGGGGCTTGTGTGAGCAACGGTTTGACCTCTTCACAGGAGGCTTTGGCCTTGGATGCACCCTCTGTCAGGTGTTAATACGACTCCGACCGGATCGCCATATTTATATTTGGGCTACCCGGGGCCTCGATGTCAGAAGTGAATATATGAGGCATGGCTCCGGATGATGTAGGAGTTGGCTGGATCTCACTCTCTCTCTCTCTCTCTCACACACACACACACACACACACACACACACACACACACACACACACACACACACACACAGCTGGGCCCTGGCTTTGGTGGTCGGAATGCAACGTCTGCTCCCCTCTTGTTCTCTGGTCTGAGGTCTGTATTTTTCCTCTCTTTTCGTGGGTGTATAATGCTTCAGCTGTTGTGATGACAGCCTTCTGACCTGTCGTGAACCTCCTCCTTTCCTCTCCAGTGGGTATTTACTTACTTTTAGTTCCACTCGGCTACGCCAAATATTTGCATAGAGAAAGACCGGACCCGAACCCGTCGGCTCCTGCCCAGCAGCCAATAGAGACCAAGACCGTCGGTTGTCATTTGCATGTAATTTGCATTGGATCCCCCCCCGTGACTGTTTGCAATGTCAGGAGGCCAAATTAACCAGTGTTCCGTTTTAGCCAGATTTGCATCTCATTTACATTAAAGTTGCTTAATGAGGGTTACTTAGCCGAGTGACCCCCGTGGAAACTCCTCGCTCGCAGAGGAGGCAGATAGTGCGATCGGCTAATTTCATTAAGGGAAACAGCCATTTGACTGCGAGGGTTCCTTTGGATGTAATCATTAAAAGGGATGAGGGCTCGCAAGCTGTTTGTAATAAGGCTGTTTTTTCGCCCGCATGCGGACATTGCCATATTTACTGTAAGGATGAAAGATTAGGCGCGGAGGGGAGAGCGGGTGGCATCAATCTCACTCAGCATCTTGGAGCGGGCGCATTAATCATCCCATCTACGGGAAAATCATCCTCATCAAACGCGGGGCCACAGTGTGCACACATGGCGACGATCACTGGGTGCAGGAAACGGACAGAAGGAAAGTTGGTGGCTGACTGAGCAGAAGCACCACAGCCAACACTTCTTCATTGATCCTCGGGACTTGGACTGGATGTCAGACGGTGTTTTGTCCCGCTAATGTGTTTGTATGGTGGCGCCTGGCTGCGCAAACGTCCCTGCAAGCGCACACACACACACGGGCCAAATCGTTTTAGGTTCTGCATCCTCTCAGGTTCATCGTTCCCTCCTTTTTCTTTTCCCCCGGATTGGCTCCCGTGTTCACTTCTGTCCCGTTGGTGTTCCTTTTCATTAAGTGAGGGCGACGGAGAGCTTCTTGAACAGATGGATACCCTCAGATATTATTTGGCAGATTTCAATAAGGAGAACCAATTCTGGCTTTGTTTGTAGAATCAACCCACACGGCACACTAATGCACACACACCCAGGGCATATCATTCGCAGAAATTTCATCACATTGTTTGCTTTGAGAAGAAAAGGGCAAGCACTGGACGTCAGAAATAAGGCCCATATTCCACCAGGAATTGTTGCACCGCATTGTATATGCATCTCCTCCAGTTCTACCTCGCCTCTCTTCATGAAAAAGAAAATGTTACATCCAGTACAAATATGATTGAATCTTTATTTTTTTCTCTTTTTGCTCAAGGATTCATGAAATGCTTTCATACATACTGTATACACTCTTTGGGCACGGTTCCAGCAGCCTTTTCTCTCCTGTTGAGTGGTTTTATTCGGAAAATGTGACTCCTGTTTTCTGTATGTGCACTAATCCCATCTAAAGAGGGGAATGAAAATGCCCTTGTTGGCTGAATCTGCAATTGTGTAAACGGACTAGCCAGCACTCACACTCTCATTACCAGTGTTTAAGTGTTTAGTGCGAGGTGCTTAGCCGCGCACACACACACACACACACACACACACACACACACACACTGCGAGATTGGTGGTTGGTTTAATGGGGGAGAAGGCCTTGAATGGTTCCTATGCTGTGATGCATTAAAGCTTAATAACCTGTCCTTTCAGCTCGCTCTTAAGAACATGCTCCGGAGCTGATAATTGGAAAGATATTTCCCTCTTTCTCTTGCTCTCTCTTGTTCCTTTTGTCTAATGGCTGCTTTCAGTTCAGTTGGGTCCATTATTTGTCCTTGAAAGATTATTCATATTTTTTTCCACCAGTAATATTTTGGCTCTTTACCCAGAGTGCAGTTTTATGGATGAGGTGAAAGTGGCATGTTTAGTTCTGTAGTAGCTGCTGCTCAAACATCCATCACATTTAGCCAAACAGTGATGGCAAATGAATGGAGGCCATTCAGGAGTAGTCAAAAGGCAAATTACAACGTCAAAGGTCATTTTAAAATGTAGCTTTTGGATTAATCGCATTAAATCAGCGGTGAAAAGTACTTGAATGTATAAAAGGAAAGAATGGCGTCCTCTCTGCTGGAGTTTGTTTTACCAACATGTCATTTCAGTTCAAATAAGCCACTCTAGACCACAACATACTAGGCATAATAAAATGATTCCAATTCAAAGAGAACTTTTCCAAGACAGCTCGGCAAAGCTGGTGGTGATGGTGTGAAACCGGGAAAAAGTGGACCTTGAGCTGGAATTTTTTTGTAAAACCGTTGATGCTTAACTTCAAGTCAAAATGAGCTAAACGTTGTAAAAGTGCTACGAATTAAAACCCTTACAACCCAGTAACGGGGAAGCCTGGAGGAAAGCAGTCAGCGGCGATCTGACAAAACAATATCGGGTTACATGAATGACCCTTCGCTAAGGGTTAGCACTCTTATGCTATGCTAGCTACTGAAGTTATACTGAATGTTGCTTTTGCTTTTTACTGATTGTAACTGAACAAACCTTCGACTTTACAGGGACAGTGTTCTTTAATCTCATTTTCTTCTGTCTCGATCGTCGGATGATGTGGTGGTTCACTTTTACTCTGTGATCTGTAGCTTTAGCTTCTATCTTTATCTTTTTAACTGGATTTCACTGATGAATCAGTTTCACACCCTGGGTATATCCTCCAGAGAGTGCCGTTAGTGACAGTGTGGGCTCTATGGTCTGGGGGGGGGGGTAGGGCTTAGCAAAGGATCATTTTGAGAACTTGCTGGTTCATGACCTCTCAACCTCTCTCAGCTATTATTTTGACCGTTTGTTTTCTGAATCTGTCTCTCAAAAGCTGTCCTACTTTATGGCAATACTTAATCTGCGTAATATCCCTTTAAATCGTCATCAGCAGTTTGCTTCGTGTTCACTGGGGAGGATTTGGCATGAACTATCGACATGTAATTTTTCACTGAGCTTCAGCGAGATGGGGCTAAATTTAAGTTCTCAGACTAGTCGCAGGCTAACCAACCTTAGGAATGTGACATGGAAATAAAGCACTTCATGCGTTAATGCCCCGCCGACAACTCCGACTTGAAAATCCCTCATGTGTCGTATGTGTTCCATACCATGTCCTGTGTGTTACCTCCCAGTGTTTATGCCTGTGGCTGTGGACCATTACTGATGAGAGTTGAGGTTAACATTCGTGCCAGTCAGCGCGTGCACACACACACACACACACACACACACACACACACACACAGCTGCTGGCTGCTGGCTTCTTAGATGTATTTCTGTGTGCGTGTCCCTTTTTATGCTGTGGATTAGAATAAAGGGCAACTTTATGTGTTGACGCCCTGAGCAGTGGCTGTATGGCCTAATGTGTGGTCACAGTTGGTAGAAGGCTGTCCACATTGCTGCGTCGCCACGGGGCCGAGGACGACGGCTCAGGGCGGCCGCTTGTGTAATGCTCTCTGACCCAGAAACTAGCAGTCTGACCTCTTTAGCTTCTGCTTATAGAAAACCAGCCCTCCCTCTCCCCCTCTGTCCTCTACACCTCTTCCTCACTTGTCCTCTGTCGGCCTTCCGTCCTCTCGAGACGTGACGTTTCACCCTCTACCCCCCCCCCCCATGTAAACTGTCTTTCTAAATCAATTCTATGTTTCTTAAGTCATGCTGAGATTTTGAATGTCTTGACTGTTAATCAAATTCAGCTTCTATCACAGCAGCAATGTTATTACTTAATCTTAGATTTTTTTTTTTTTTTTTTTTTTTTTTTTTTTCTTCACTTGTCTTTTTAAACACTGGATTGAAGTTGATTAATTAAGACATTTAATCTGCTGATTGATTCCTCATTCGTCCTCCAGTTCTGATGCGTAAAGCCAATGTGGAAGTGTCTTCAACCTGCATTCTCTCTAATGGCCATCAGGGGGCGACTCCTCTGGTTGTATAGAAGTCTATGAGAAAATGACTCTACTTCTCTCTTGATTTATTACCTCAGTAAACATTGTAAACATGAGTTTATGGTCTCAATCTCTAGTTTCAAGTCTTCTTCAAGCATGATGTTCATTTAGTAAATGATGGTCCATTTAGATTCAAACAGACCATAAAGCAGGGTATGCTTTAGGGCTCCGCAGTCCAAATATGGTAACTTCCGTTCACTGTTGGCAAAAAGCCAACATGGCGATGGCCAAATTGCCGAACTCAAGGCTCCAAAACAGCAGTCCACAAACCAATGTTTGACGTCACGATGACGACCTCCACTTCTTGTATACAGTCTATGGTTTTGACAGTCCAGTCATTTGCCGTCAACACAACTGACGGCAAACATTTGCTCGACACCCTCCTCTGTATAATGTGAGATGAACACAACACATTGTTAGGGTTTCTACTAGAACATGTTCCAGTGCTTCAAAAGAATCACGTTATTTCCCTCATACGTTCTGTCTGAATATACCTGTATTCACACTGTCTGAAACGCTTCATTTCAGCGCCTGTCTCAACCTCTTAAGCACGACGCCCCCAAATTTGGGGGCTCTCGGGCTCAGGACCCCTGAAAATCATGTTCGGAAAATAGCCTTATTCTTCGGTAATATTGTGGATTGGTACAGTTTTTTTTTTTTCGGATTAAACGGCAACGTATGGGCAACACTATCATATAAGTCACTTTTTACACACTCCAAACACAACTATAGACTACTAATATAAGCATCTAGAAAATGTGGCATGAAATCCTGGCCAGAAATCGCCGTTGTGTACGGCAAATCAATATTTGCACCCTGATGCTAGCGGCTACCAAGCGTTGCAATGCATTTTATAACATTAGCACTCGTGGCTGAACACATAAATACCTTTGGTTTTTCTCTCCGTGGAAGCAGTACAAAGCTGTGAGTGGAGAACGGTAAGATGGCACTGCCCTTCCCCGAAAAAAATCGTGGGTTATTGGTCACGTTTTATGAAAAATGTATACAATAAAGTCGCAGATTATCCGTTCCAAAGCCGGAATCATTGTTGCCAACTGCATCCTGTTTACTTCCGAGCTGTTTCCAGAATAAAAGCGGTCAATCCAGCATGGACGAGCGGTCAGACTTCCAGCGAGCGAAAGTTTATGCTCGGGGAGACGCGGCACTTCTTGCAACTTTACTGGCTGAAACTTCTGTCAATCAACACCAAATCCGACACACGCCTTCCTGAGACTCTGACGCGTCGAAGGAGGGCTTATTTACTGAAATCGACCGATGATGGGCTGACCTACAGCCCCATACACACATGAACTGAGAAAATCCTATAGATGACAGCCAGAAACAGGCTCTGATGATGTTAGGAATCTCAAAATGATTCCTAACAGCTGTATTTGGATGTATTGAATAATATGAGTGATAAAAAAAGTGAAATATATAGTATATAAAAGTACAATGGTAAGAGCTGCAACAGCTGGTTCGAAAATGATGACCTCGCTTGACCTCTCTACTAAAGCTTCTTATTCTTCACTTTATCCCACTTTAACCTTTATTCAGCAACTACTGATCGGTTGTGCTATGATTTGGGAGAGTTTTTAGGGCGATATCTGCATTATTTCAAAAACATATCAATAAATTTTTTTTTTTTTCAGGCGAACCTGATTATTTTCAATTTGAGCTATGTAATGTCTTCATTACTATATTAACCAGCAACATATACACAATATTACCCATCTGAACAATCTCACAAGTGTTGTGATCTGATTATAGCATCAAAAATTATTAAAATAGACCTTGTAGTTACAGAACTATGGTCACTTTAGTATGGGTATGCCATTTTCGAGCAGAGGCCTACAAATTGGTCTTAATCTTGAGCTCGGGGCCCTGTCTGTTCTGATTGGTTCACTCGGAAAATATGATGCAACGTTGCAAAGGTGGTACTCCAGCTGTTGAGGTGGAGATACTCCGATGGGGGGGGGCCATACATACTGCATGTGACATAGGAAGGGGAGCCAAATCTGAATGGCTTGTTGAGTCGCATGATTTTCTGATCTAGACACCCCACAAAAAAACTGACTTAAGTTGTCTTCTTTCACTGTTCGTAGGTTCACCACATATCCGAATGCATGTGCACAAGCATTGAAAGAGGGACTAGTCATGATATGACCCCTTTTTTGTAAATTGCTAACGACACCACAGACAGAATGCTTGTTGAAAAAGAAGGAACATGTCACCACAACCACAACACAGCTGGTCTTTTCACAACACTCTTCATGTCCACCCAGAGCGGCTTGAATCTCAGACAGTTTCCTCTAATATCTTCAAAAAGTGTCCGTCCTGCATTATATTTCCCTGCACAAAAGGGAAGGTGTGATTTTTGAAGATAAAAGATGATGTAACTAGACGTGGAAGAAGCGGTATGAGTGTCTAGATGTAAAAACTGCTTTCAGGGATTATTGAGATAATTACTCAAAAACTGACAATGAATACGTTTCCCCCCACACACACACACACACACACAGATTCACACTCTCTCATCCCTCCTGCCCTCTCACCCCCCTCCTCCTGTTATTGTGACTTATATAAGCTGTGTTACTGTTTCTGTTTGACCTCTCACTGTGGTGACAGCTAGTGCTGTGAGAGTGCCGCCCAGTCCCATTCAATCACGCTCAACACAGATACAGTATGTGTGTGGTGCGACTGCTTTTGTGTATTATTTTGTGTTTATAGATCACGGGGTGCCAACCAGGAAACATCCTGTTATATAGTCACATACTCATATTCACGGGGGGGGGGGGTGCTGCTGAGCAAAACTCTGAGGAGCAGCTTGTCACTTAAATGAGATTATCTGGTCCACGTTAAAGGTCAGTCCAGTTTTAAATGAGCCGAAGTTGACGCTAACTTCGGGGCGAACCCACCCTCACTTTAATCGGCAGCAGGTGGTTAAGCAAGACACGGGGAACTAGTCATGGGTCTTGAGTTGTAGCATCTATTCACCGACAAATTAACTGCTACGTTCACATCTGTAATGTGTATATAACACCAAAAGGTGTTCCATTGTTCATTTCATGGCGTTCAGATGGTCGGTCCTGTAGTTTTTCCTGTGACTGACCACTTTCGATGTTCCTTTTTTGGCTTGGCTTGAGTTGAACGATGAAAAGCTACCTCGACAAAGAGCTTTGTTACCGCGGTCGCAGAGCTATTTAACCACAAAGACTGTCGCTACTGACTACTGGCGCAGATTTTTCGTGACGACAGCTCAAAGTGACTCGGTGGCCGGCAGCAGCAAACACCGGGCCAATAGATAACAAGGGGAGGGTGAGCTGGGTGATTGCAGAGGGTCAACCTGTACTTTGATTCGTTACTGTGTGTGTGTGTGTGTGTGTGTGTGTGTGTGTGTGTGTGTGTGTGTTCGTTCGGTCGCGTCCAATAGTTGGGAGGCCTTCGGAAATGTTCAGCTCAAAAAGAGCAAACACTACATTGGTAAAGTAACCAAAAGTTACACAGAGTGCTCTTATGGGAAATAATATTTGAGTAAAACATAAGCACCTCATCAAGGAAACGCACAGAACTTTGTAAACGCTCCAAGCCAACAAAGTTAAAGAAGAGAAAGTTTGACTGTTGAAAAATGGTTCCAAAGTCCCGTGGGTGTTTGCATATGTCTGTGAGTGTATATGCTGCGAGTGTGCCGTGTGAACGAGTGGGACGTGTGCACACATAAACCCACTCAAGTTCTCAACTCTGGGCTAAAGTGAGAGAGCGTTCAGGCCTTGGAGCTTGAATGGGAAATGGAATGTGTGCAAAAGTTATCAATACTGCGAGTTTATCTCAATAAAGTTACAAGAGGTGAAAGCGAGCGCCTATATGGAGAATTGTTTATGCGAAGGCCTGTTGTGTGCATGTCAACCCGCGTTTGTCGCCACTCCAGACCCCCCGACTGGCCAGTCCTAAATGTCAACACTGCCCACCGAACCCCCCCGTCCGTTTTGCACGGCGAGGGAGATGTTATGCAACTTAATCCTGACGGCCGCGGCTCTAACGCCGTCAACAAAGCCTGCCGGCTGCAGATCCGTCCACGACAGCCTGTTGTTTTTGTTATTTTCCTCTCTCTGTGTGTGTGTGTGTGTGTGTGTGTGTGTGTGTGTGTGTGTGT
>NW_022280044.1:8662760-8663117 GCF_004355925.1 Anarrhichthys ocellatus | reverse complement strand
TGTGTGTGTGTGTGTGTGTGTGTGTGTGTGTGTGTGTGTGTGTGATTACCGACTACATTAGCGAGTACCGTTTGGTGAGGATCACGCCGGGATTGCCGGCACTTGGTCGCCGAGGAGGGGCCCATCTTGAGCGGCTCCGATAAATAAGCTGCCGGCTGAATGATAGTCGCCTGTCTGTTTATGAGTGTGTCTGGCGTGACGAAAACTTGTCTCACGTGTGTGAGATTTGTCTTCGTTCTAGTTGAGCTCTCACATACCCGGGCTGGGGATTGCACTCTTTGATGACTTTCAAGGCCCAGTTCTTTTTAGAGCTCTCTCTCTCTCTCTCTCTCTCTCTCTCTCTCTCTCTCTCTCTCT
>NW_022280044.1:8661874-8662660 GCF_004355925.1 Anarrhichthys ocellatus | reverse complement strand
TCTCTCTCTCTCTCTCTTCCCCCCCCCCCCCCGTTTATAGCTATATAACCAGTGGCCTGGTTGTTGGGTTCCTGTGCACTGAGTTCACCTCTCTCTCTCCCTGGATGAGTCATTGCAGGATAATCAGGCCCAGAGCTTTACAAGGATAACTCAGCCCGACAGCATAGACACGCTCTAACCACCATCATTGTCCAGTCAAACGCACAAATGCTAGATAGAGTTGAGAGAAAAGGAAGAAGATCGATTAAGATGCACGGACGAGGCGAAAGAGTTTATTTTGTCTGTGTACTTAAGATTTCCTTTCTCCTCCACTGACTTTCTCTAGGCATGCATGTCTTTGCATAATTAAGCCTGTGCATGGGTTTATATATATATGTGTGTGTGTGTGTGTGACAGTGTGTTCCTCTCCTGCTGGTTTTGGGAGGTCATCGGGTGCAGTGAGTTGGCACATCAGGGTTTTCCCCAGGTTAGTGCCAAGGCCAGTGCCCAGGATAATTATGGTATTATTGCGTGTGTGTGCATGTGTTTATTTTACCAGAACATTCTCCTCTCCCCTTCATTCCCCTCACATTCCCGCTCTGCGCTGTGTCTGAAGCCAGTGGTGCCATCTGTCAGCTCTGTGTTTGTGTGTGTGTGCATCTTCGGAGGGGGAGAGTATATTATGCAAATTAGAGAGAACGAGGGAGGGGGAAAAAAGCAGAGGGTGGCAGTGAGCGGAAGGGAGGAGAAGGGGGAAGAAGTGTGTGTGTGTGTGTGTGTGTGTGTGTGTGTGTGTGTGTGTGTGTG
>NW_022280044.1:8654819-8661864 GCF_004355925.1 Anarrhichthys ocellatus | reverse complement strand
TGTGTGTGTGTGTGTGTGTGTGTGTGTGTGTGTGTGTGTGTGTGTGTCTTGAGCGTCTGCCTGAGAGCTGCAAAGTCAGCCATTAATTTGACCCCTTCCTGGCAACGCGAGTGTGTTGTGGTTTGACACTGTGTGTGTGTGAACTGGAAAGCAGCTGGTACCACCAGTTCCTTTACTGGAAGCACACTGTGGAGCCGGAGCCGTCCAAGTGTTATTTGGTGTGCAGGGGTGGAAAGAGCACATCGGCATCGGCTGCAAAATGTCCCACTCCTGTGAAAGTGTTGCTTCGGTGAAATTGGAACTGCACTTATTGAAAATACACTCAAGAGTACTCCACTGATTTAGCTTTGCACACCAAGAGCTGCAGATAGCATTGTTTTTATTCCACACGTTCTTCCCCTCTCAAAACGTGGGGCCTACATTACCCACAATGCAACCTGACCACAGACCATTCTGCCTGCTAAATTACAGATCCTGATGTGGCATGACCCGCCATACTCGTTGACTTCGTTGGCTGTGAGATTGGTTAGGTTCAAAATATCTGTTTAAACCAACCAGAGGCAGAGTAGGGCGGGTCATGGCTTCGTCATAGTGGGACAAAAAAAAAAAATCCTATTCCGTCTCACACTCCGGTGTGTTATGCTAGTAGCGGCTAACGTAGCCTCAAGACTCAAACAGAAGCTCACTCTTTCTATCTCCACATATATTCATTTTCAGTCTCATTATTGATGATAAATGCGCGTTTCATGAGCTACGGATAAGAACAATATTGACAAATGTGTATGACGATTTGGGAGCCATTCTTTGAACAAATATCAGTTGTCAGCATTATCAAAAACAAAATTGTTAGAGCTATAATTTTAGTTTATTTTGGCGTTCCCTGTGGACAAAAGTTCATTTTCAAACTTCAGCCCCAGCTGACAGTAATTCAAGTGCCTTAATTAAAGGATTTGATCAGATTTCACACGGATTTCACCCCTTTTTTAATATATGCAGTAGTACTTCCCAACCCCTGTAAACATGCTTTAATGTGCAAAATTGGTGGAGTTCACGTTTAAATTGATTAAATTAAATTTAAAATCTTAGATTTCCCTTTTTCTGTCAGTTGAGGACACTTCCAACCATCACAACACACACTGCATTGTTATCCATCTCAGAACACGGCTTCTGAGAACATTGCGTTTTGGGAGCACAAGGACGATCTTCACCACACAATGAAACCAAGAAAACGGGGCCGAGTTTCAAGTAGCTGATTTTCAATAAAAAAGCCCAGAATAAACGACCGAAACTGGAATCAACACAATTAACTCGATGCGATTGCAGCTGGCTAGTAAATGACGTGTATGAAAAGCCTGCAAGCAATTTGAAACGCAGCAAAGGAAAATAGTTTACAAAGATTACAAACTGCCAAGTTCAGAAAAAAGAAGAAACAGTCGGTTTCAGTGGAGGAGAGTAATTGAAATGTATTACTTCCACCCTTGGGTCGGGCTCCGGCTACATCGCCACAGCACAAGCCCTGTTTTTTTGCTCCCCTTGGCAAAATGTGGTTTCAGCTTTGGTCATGTCAAACTGAAAACATCTTTCAGTAAGAGCCACATCCGCCCGGTGCTGTTTGGGCTGAACCATCAGGACTTTGGTCCAAAAGCAGAATATGATGCAACAGACGGGTCGTTACACGGGATGTCCGAGGTTGTTCATCCAGCTGTTCGATCCAGTGTCGAGAGAACTTCACGTCTCAACAACAAGAAACGCTATTCAGCCAACCACACTGACTCACAGAACCTGATTCTTGCTGCAGGACCACATCCTTTGTTTGTGCCCTCCACAACTGTTGCAAATCACCGTTGCTGAAGTAGAAGTGACATTTAAAAAGCACAAAAAGGACTCTGGGGAAACATCATGGGTTAAAATAACTGGATGGTGAGGGAAACATGGTGTTCCTGGTAAAACAGATGAAACGGTTCTGTCGCTTACAAGCTGTAAAAGGTGTTAATAACAGCATCTGTGCCGCGTGCTGGTGTTTGATTTTCAGCGGATGGAGATCCAATGTCATACCTGCCGGCTGCTTCCTATTTAACCAGTTTCACGACCAGCACGCTATCACGGTCAAGTGGAGTGCAGTCACGGTCTGACGCTTCGTTCGGGTCTTTGCTAAAACATATTTTTCTTATTTTTTCTTGGAGGACGGTCTCGTTCCATCCCTTCGGTAGAGAGTCAGAGGCCTGGAGACGCCAAAAGGAGCAGTTAAGCCGTCCTGGAAGTCGGCCCAGCACCTCGCTAACAAAGCGCCTCAATGACGACAACAATAACAGCAATCTGTGATTACATAGCAAATTCAGCGGCACAATTATGTTTTTACAAGCAAGTGAGAACCAGAAAAAATGTCAGCAATGGCAAGGTAGGTTATGATAAAAGTAAGGAAACCGCCGTGAAAGCAAGGTCAAAGATAATTAAAAAGATAATTGCATGAGATCTACTGTATAGAGAATGAGCTGTAGTGCTAATCTGAAATGGTGGTACACATTTAACATCCTCAGCCCCTCAGATAGCTCGATCTAAAGTTGGAGACACTCTTGATTTTAATCTGGCCTTTATGCGCACATGTAAGTGGAGATAAGAATGTTGAACTACAGGGAAAATAAGTCGAGTTTCACTCCGGCGGCGTTGTGTTTCCTACCTATTGTAAAGTCGTACTTTATGTCCGCGGTGGAAACGAGAAAATATACATCGCTGTGAGCAGATGTGGGGAAACTAGATGCTGATAATAACGGAGATCTAACGTTCACCGTGTCACACAGAAGAGTCAGAGTAGAGAGCACAGAGCGGTGTGATGACGGTACGGTTGTGTCGGCCTACGGGGACGTCATCAGATGAGATTAGCAGGAGAACGGAGATTGTTTGTTTTTGGTCGTGGTTCAAAGTTGTCATCAGACTGACCTTTGACCCCGGCGGTCTCCTGCGACACGACCGCATCGAGTTGGAAGTTGCACGTCTGTGTCCACGACTTCCTTGCTTTTTCAGAGACAATAAATATGTTGATCATGTTTCATCCGCACGCAATCCTTGTGTAGGAGTCAGCCTCGCTAGACGGCTCTTTTCAGCAGAGGAAGAAGCAGATAAATTCAGTTTTCCTAGTACAAAAGATTAAGAGGTGATTTAGTTTTATTTGTTCCACCTTTACTTTCCGTCACCGCTATCGAGATCATGTCACTTGATTCGAGGAGGAAAACCCTAACAGCTCCTCTCAGTCTCAATGGTATTTCCCCCATTTGTTTTTAAGAGATTTTAAGATTTTAGCTCCCCGCAGTACACAGACACAGATTAGGATCACTGTAACCACTGAGTCACCAGAGATGTGACAGCTGTGTGTGTGTGTGTGTGTGTGTGTGTGTGTGTGTGTGTGTGTGTGTCTCTCTCTCACAACCCCGACTGGGCGTGCGATATTCCCATCCTCCCACAGGAGTGTCTCTCTCTTCCATTTTTCCCCTCTGTCGGAGGTGAACCAGTGAACAGGCCTGTAATTGCGGTAAACATGGAAATGCAATATTCACACCAGGACGCTCCACTCGCTTAATGGACATCTTCTGTCATCTGTCTCACACTCCCTCGCATTTTATTTCCTCTCATTTTTGGCTGATCTGTCAACACTTTCATCACCCTGGGGTAACAAATAAATGACGTTTTCAGACCCTTTTAGAGATGCCTGCATCCCTTTACATTTCAGTATATCGTTGCTAAATGATAAGTGAGACCCTTGTTGTGGCTGTTTTCTCTTCTTTCCAGTGTTTCTTAATTTCAAGATAACATTTCCCAAAAACTCGTTCGCTGCCTGTTGTTCAAACCGTTGCTATTAACCACTCCCCACCGCCTTTTATTGTTGATTTATCTTCATAATTCATCTATATACACATTACAGGAAACTGCATTTTGTTATATTGGTACTTTATCTGTGCAATGAGTCTGAGAAAATGACAATACTTCTCTCTTGATTTATTACCTCAGTAAACATTGTAAACATGAGTTTATGCTCTCAATCTCTAGTTTCAAGTCTTCTTCAATACAGCATGATGTTCATTTAGTAAATTATGGTCCATTTAGAGTCAAACGGACCATAAAGCAGGGGATGACGTAGGGGCGGGGCTACTGTGTGATTGACAGGTCTAGAAATGTCTCATTCAGCATTCAGTTGTCCTTAACTCCACCCTCTCGTGTCACTTCTGGTTGCCTAAAGACAACATGGCGTCGGCCAAAATGCCGAACTCGAGGCCTCAAAACGTTAGTCCACAACCCAGTGGGTGACGTCCCAGTGACTCGGTCCTCTCCTTATCGTCTATGGTGTCCACGCACACAAGTCATGTAATCAGCAGTTTATGATAAACCCAGTTGTTGCCTGTGCGCCGTCATATTTACCACTTTAATTACTCTCATTGGCAGTGGAAGGCCAGACCATATGTTTGATCCTCTGCATCACTCATGTCAGAAATTTTATTTCAGCTGCTTATCGTCTTATGTTTTCTTTGCTGACTAACAATTGTAAACAAAGGGTTTAACACGCCACAGTTTCTATTCCACTTGCATCAAAACTCCCTGCTTCTGTCTATAAGCGCCTTCAGTGCACGACACAGAGAGATTTCATGAAATGTTCTGTACTTTTGACATCCCAAAGACTCTCTCAGCTCAACCTTTTTTTTTTTTTTTTTTTTTTCCTTTCTTTCTTTGAGCAATTAAAATTGTTAGCTTTGCGAGAAGGCTGTTGAGCGACAGTTCGCTCGCATGTCTCGCCAGACAATGGCCGCTCTCTGTGTCTTTGGCGGAGGCGCGGTGTGCGGTCGCCCCAGACAAAGGAGGGAGAAGACAAAGTGAGAGACGGCGCTGGAAGTTTGCATCAACAGAGAGACGGACGCTGCTTGTGTAGCACTCATCGTATCTGATGCAGACAGAATCATCCTCAAGTCTGAGATGTGGGAGGAAGGTATGTATATGTGTGTGTGTGTGTGTGTGTGTGTGTGTGTGTGTGTGTGTGCTTACGTCTACCCCCCCATCCTAATAACTGATTCTGATCACCGCCCCAGCATTGTCTTGTAGTTGCCTCTCGAGAAATAAAGCGGGAAAGATAAAAAATGACGGCAGAGAGAGGAATCCTAATTAATTGTGATGAATATGCAGATTGGGTTGAATCCTCTGGATAGCCGACTCTTTTCACCACGATCTGCTTCAATATTTAGACAGAGCTTAGGGACAAAGACAAGTCTACGCCGAGAATACAATCAGCCTCAATTTAACTTCACTGCTACTCCGCCGACTCGTGTGTCAGTGTGTGTGTGCCTTCAGCCTTTTCTGCTAGTCCTCCATCTGTCTCCTCTGCTGCTTTATCCACTGCAGAAGTGTCCGTCTCATAAAATCCGTCTGCCACTTAGTCCGTGTTTTGTGTCGCTTCTGATTAAACCGGCACAACATCTCTGTTTGAGGTTTTTGTTCGCGAAACACTTTTCCTACTGGTGTGATTTGAGTGTGCCTCCCGAGATACTTTGGCAACTAGTGGCACGCAGCAGGGGCAGAGGAATTTCAATCAATCAAAAACAAGAATTTGGATAATTTAACCGACAAAACAAATCAATTTGTCTCAAGACAATTCTGGAATCAAGTGTGTTTTTGTGTGATGGTGGAGGAGGACTGTCTCTTCCCTATTTCAAGATTCAGATAATATAGGAGGGAAGTTCCTTGAAAATAATCTTTTTTTTTTTCTTTTTTTTTTCGGGTCAAATCGCTCAAAATTGTGTCCGATCAAAAGTCAGTGGATCACTAAGATTATAAGGATCCATCCTCTGGGGAGCATGAATGTCTGGTTTTGAGACACAGATTGGATTAGCATAAAAAAAGAGGGGGGAAGCAAAAAAAGAACTTTTGGAGATGCCCACATCCCATTTTTTCAACCCGACATGGCTTGCCGATCGTCGATGAACCATATCGGTTGATACTGAAGTTTTTATTGTTGGTTTGTTTTGTTATAGCAGCTGGTGTTCGAGGACACGGACCATTTTTTTTTCACCAACATCTTGAAAAGTCTGTTCAACGGCCCTGAATTCAGTGTAAACAGTCAAAAAGGATTTCATTTACTTTGCTATATTTATCTAATGCATAAAAATAACACAATTCCAATTATTTTACCTTCGGTCCGTTACACCACCGTGTTTGTCTCAACGATAGTCGAGGAGACTCTATAAAGGAACTTTTCGTTCCTGAGCCGAGATGAGACGAGCATCTGGTTTCTGCTGAAGTTTCAGGTTCAGCGCGTGTTCACTCTCCACTTTCTTTTTTTCCAACGGAAGTCTTTCAATCAGTACCTCATATTCACTTTGATTGCATCTGTGAATCAAAACCTAGTCTAGCCAACAGGCAGAACTAAAGGCAGAACAGTTCTGGCGGCTGTGTTCCATTAATGGAGAAAAGGAAATGACTCTTAATTTGTCTGTTTTTGTAACAGTAGGTCCCAGCATGCTTTTTCTTTCATGAAGACCCACTATAAAAGGAAGAGTATATCAAATATAACAAGAGCAGAAAGACTTCTAAAAAGGGAACAAAAATCTTCTTTCTCACTCCTTCAGCACTGACCATTATAGAGAAATGGAAGGTTGAGGAAAGGAGATGAGGTAACAGGAAAAAAAGTCTTTGAGGTCAGGAGGACCCAGACTCAACCTTTACTCCTTTCATCATCCATTTCACTGTTTTTTCTCTTTATTTCAATTCTTTCCATTATTTCCTTTATCTTTCCCTCTCCAGCCAGCCAGCAAGGACTGACTTCATCCCTATAAACATGATTTTGTGTGTGTGTGTGTGCGCGTGTGTACACACACACACACCTCATGTTTATAGGGATGAAGTCAGTGATGGGTGAGTCATGTTAATGTCTGGAAGCCGTGTTGTGATCTCTGAACCTGCAGGCTGGCCGACAAGAGGCAGCCAAACACTTGGTCATCCGGTATGGGCTGAGATATCGCTGTGTGTGTGTGTGTGTGTGTGTGTGTGTGTGTGTGTGTGTGTGTGT
>NW_022280044.1:8648453-8654809 GCF_004355925.1 Anarrhichthys ocellatus | reverse complement strand
GTGTGTGTGTGTGTGTGTGTGTGTGTGTGTGTGTGTGTGTGTGTGTGAGTGAGAGTGAGAATGAGAATGAGAGACACGCAAAGCCACAAGTGAGACTACTTGGACCGGCCTCCTGTGTACAAAAACCACTGGAAGCTTTGGGTCTCTTTCCCAGGGATGATGCAAAGATGCAACATTTGGAGCCAGTGCTTGATTTGTCCACTCTGGGCTACTGTAGAAACATGGCAGCCTCATATGACATGCATCCATTCAGATCCACCAGATTTGAAACACCACAGAACCAGCAGTATTTTAGGAAAACGTCGCTATTCAGGCAACATCTTTGTATATTACGGATGCACCTGAACACCTCATTTTTTAAATTGTTGACATGAATAAAAGTTGAACTAGATAATGTGAAATTGGCGTCACACGATCCACTAGAGGGAAGACGTATCACTCTGTTGTAGTTGATGGGACTAAAAACACTGCCTGTTGTACAGTGGTGTTAGTGTTCTCTTACCTCATAGACAATCTTTGGCACGCTCGGTGAGTTTGCTCCGTTATTTTAAGGTGATTAAACACTCAAGTTAATATACTTTTCTATCACGGATGCAGTTTGTCCCTTCTGAGTGAGCCGACTGTTTGCTCTAAAGTAAGTGTCACATGATTAGGCATGCTGCTGTGTGTAAAACCCCTTCAATGAAATGGCATCCAGTAAACAACTTTGACATGAAACTGTTCCGCTCTGTATTGCTGATTCATACTGTCTATTTGCTGCTGCTGAGGGACTTTCCTGCCTTCAAAGATGTGGTGTTGTTTCTCTTCAGGTCTGTTAGATCTCACTGCTGTTAATTAGCCTCAGTGTACACAGAGTTTCTTAGATCTAGTGCCAGCTTTTTAGATGCTCTAAATGGGAGCATTCTACTTAGTTTTAGCCAAATTATTATTATTGTCTTAATAAACATTATTAGGAGCATGTGTTGGATGATGAATGATAGCATGATGGTACCGTCGCCTAATTCTGAAACTTCTAAATACATTGTGTTTTTCTTGGTTTTGTAGGTTATTGATCCGTTATCTTTAACCGCTTATGTTCAGGGTCACAGGGGGGCTGGAGCCGATCCCAGCTGACATTGGGCGAAGGCAGGGTACACCCTGGACAGGTCGACAGACGCTCACACCTACGGGCAATTTAAGAGTAAATAATTAACCTAAGCTGCATCTCTTTGAACTGTGGGAGGAACCCGGAGAGAACCCACGCTGACACGGGGAGAACATGCAAACTCCACACATAAGGGCCGTCCAGCCCGGGAATCGAACCCATGCCCCTCCTGAGGAAACAGTGCTAGCCACTACACCACCGTGCAGCCCAGGTTAAGTTTGTCAACTGGTGGATTTTTACATGAAAAAAAAATGCCATTTCATATAAATCACATCTCTTCTGAGAAGGTGACCAAAACACGGAAAATCACTCTGCGACTGAATAAAAAATCGTCTGGCGAGCGCTCCTATCAAATATGCAGCTCCGAAGTGTGTCGAAAACAAACACCGAAGGACTGAACGCTTCTGTTGTTCATTGTGCGAGTACGTGTGTGTGTGCAATTTCTGTTTTTGAGCCCTTTGATGTAATTATGTCTTCTCCCTTATGCCTCCCAATCTGTTTTTCATCATCATTATGCTTTTCAGTAATGAGCACTTTCTTTCTTTTGAGTAAAGGAAAACATGCAATTCCACACAATGGAATATTTAGTAGTGTTATGTGTCCTTGGATGGGTTTGTTCTCCTTTGCGGCGACGCGTGATCACAGTTCAGTGTGTGTGTGTGTGGGGGTGTGGGTGGGATGAGGCCCAGTAGGGGGTTAAGACCTGAGATGGGGTGAGCCTTGTTGTCCTCCCTGAATTATTTAGCACTCGGGGGGGGAGATATGAGAGTGAACGCACGAGCATTCGTTCTTCTGTTATATTTTCATACAGCGTAGAAAACGCACACATGGTTCAGCAGGATCGTCTGTGAGTCGCGCAGATCATCAAAACGACTCAGTCCAGTGAGATTGACCAAAAGCTCATTTGTCCTCACTTTTCACTCTTTAATCCTGTTGTCAGTTTCTCTGAATTTGACAGAAGGAACAAACAAATAGAAAAAAGGAGGCGGTGGGGGGGGGTGTATTAAAGTGTGATCTCTTCTGGTAAAGCCTCTTACGGTGCTGCGGGTTTACACTCCTGTCAAGTGATTTGGGTTATGTGTTGTATTTGAAGTGATGGATTTGCTTTATTGTAAGTCAAGGTTACATGATCATAAACGACTGAAAGTCAATAGAATGTCCCCACAGGTGTAGCGATACGAGCATGTAGGTGTGTTTTATTTATTTCAGCCCCTGTACTTGTGAACTCAGACTAACCTCAGACCCCGAGGAACAAAACACACACACACCCCCCTAAACCTCCCTGCAGGTATCCCGTGGAGCCGTGAATGTGTGCACCTTCTATTTAAATTCACCTTTATAGTCATTATACCAACATCACCCACAGTCAACCACCTTTTTTTCACCTTGATAAAGTGTTTTTTTTGGGGGGCGACGCCCAGGTTTGAAATGTTTACATGTCATTTCTCGTCTTCTCACTTTCTTTTTATTCTCTCTCTCTCTCTCTCTCTCCCCCCTCCCCCCCCGCCTGGCTACTGCTAAACCTCCCACCCATCCCGCGGAACATGTTGGCACACAAACACTGTTTTTAGAAAGCAAAACAACCCGGCGGAATATGACTGGAATATGGAAGCGCTTAATCTCTTTGGGTGGATGAGTATCAAATCCCCCAGTGAACGATGGAGGTAGAGAGAGACTGTGGACGAACACTGTTCATTTTGCCAAGGCCAGATGGTGAGGGCAGCTTTAGTGCTGCACGTCTCTCTGCCCGTCAGGCCATGACACACACACACACACACACACACACACACACACACACACACAATTACTTCAACATGTTTGTACAGCAGTGGTCGTCTGTGTGGTGGTCCAAGCAAGTCAGATTTATTAGATTAATCTCTTATTTGTCTCTGTGCTGTTATCACAGTTTTTCCATCTCAATGATGCTGAGATTAAGAAGCAGTTTCTAGTTTGCATTCTCCACGTGTGTGTGTGTGTGTGTGTGTGTGTTCAGAACTGCAGAGAGTACAAATATGTCCTACAGCACGTCTGTGTTGAAACTTTTATTTTGTAGAGCTGTAGTTACTACTATGGAAAGTACAAATTGTAATCACATACTTTTATATTTTATTTTCTTAAATGGGCTCAACAACAAGTTGTGAACTGCATGTCATGAATGAGCTGTGAGGAAATCAGGATCAAAATAATTGGATCAATAATCTGCGGTCCTCATTTTTGACCACCCGTCCCACCGGCCCTGCGTGGGTCTTTGCGGTATATTTACTAATTACAGCGCATTCATTTCCGTAGGTATGGCTATGAATGCTGTATGAAAACAGCCTTTTTTTATGTATCCTCTGCATTGATGACAGCATGACTCAGCTTGACCATTTAGCATCCGTTGTTGTCTGTTGTGATGTCCACACATGTTCACACCACACACATAGTGGCTTTAAATCAAGAAAGGTATGTTGAAGGTACTGCGTGTGGTTTGATGTATAATGGCTGAATTAAATTTTCGCTCATGTCTCCTCTGCAACTCCTTTCAACTTGCAACAAAATCTTCATTCATCTGACAAAATCAAATCGAGCATTGCTCTCTCTCCACACATTCACACAGCAGAGCTGTCCAGTGGGAACACAACCCTGCCGTACGACATCAGTTGGCATTGATGGTCATAGTACAAAGCCAAAGAAGAAGTCATGGTTGTGCCAAATAACGTTGCTTCCTTGTAATGTGTCGGAGCCAAGGAGAACATTTGTGGAACTTCACCTTCTTTAGTCTTCATCTTCTTTGGATAACAGACTCCATTTAAAGAGCTGAGCTTTCCCTTTCGCCCCGTACCTTTTTCTCTCTCGGCTCCGACTGTTTCACTGCCGCTCGGCTACTTATTGCATCGCCAAGTCCCTGATGTCTGCAGGTGGATTCCATCACACGGTTAAAACACACTGTTGAGGATCTTATTTCCAGCACATAAAAAACACATGGCGCCAGAGTCCGTGAATGACACCTGGTGACTGCGTCTGCTACTGAATTATTTGGCGTGAATAAGATTGGATGTTAAGTAAACTGTTCTATTCACTTATACAAACATGGGTTAATTGGAAGCTGGCAGTTAAGCTCAGTGTGCTTTAAAAACTCAGATATACTCAAGGTAGCATGTTAATTAGTCTTTTATCCCTGCTTTGCAGATCCAAAGACATTTCTTTTCAACTTAGTGAGTGACCCATGTGACTGCTTTGATGCACCATAGATTGTGAAGAGTTGATTGGAAAATGAATGTAGTGGATGAATACAGGATCGTCAAACTATAGAGTGCTGCAGGAATGAGTCCTTCAACACGGAAATCAGTTTCCTCATCTCGAGTCGGTGTTTCTTTAAAATGGGTTTGTGGTTAAATGTCTGGAGGTCTGTGGTTAACGGCCTGTATTTTGGTTCATTTGGTTTGGACGAAAGGGGGTAAAAATGATACATTGTTGCATTTTAGTTCTGGCCCGGTTCCTGTTCACATTGACAGAACAGTAAACATGAAGTTACACAAACTGACAGGTAACTCTTTGATTGGACCGTTTTGGCGATTGTCCTCAGGACCCACATGAGGAAATCAAAATCCATTCAAACCGGTGTCAGAGCTCTCAAAGAAATATCTGATTATTAGAGTATTATGAGACTGCAACTGCATGTTATGATGAGTAATGACTAACAGGTATAGAGACAGGACTGTACAAAAGCCCCTTCGCATGCTCCAGATGACAAGCGCATGAGGTGTGTGAATGTGGGATTCGCTGTCGCACTTTTTAATGGACTTAATGAACTGACAAAGTGCGTAGAGTTACAAGCACTGCAGTTTTAACAGCTTCTGACCTGTTAATCATGTGTTTATTTGCATAATCGGGTCATATCCATGGCCCTAATATACGGATCAGAAATACGATCGCTTCCTGAACAGATTTCACGAATCGATAGATGGATTTATTTGTAGTTTAGCTTTTGAAATTGAAATTATCAAGTGAGAAATGTTCTCCTTTAACCTTTCAGACGCTCCGTCTGCTCCCGTGTAAAATGGTAAACAGTTCTTCTAGCCCACCGTGCATCATTTACTTACATAACTGCCTAACCTAACACCTTCAACGTGACGATGTGGAGATGAGATGGCTCGATGCTTATCGAGCATAACTGCAAACAGCCATATGGAGAATTCACACTCTCGCTGCCAAATTTCAACCCAATTCAGCAGCGACAGGCCAAGCTGACTCAAACAATAAAGTATACAAACCGAGGCCATGCCTACTTCCCCTTTCACCGCGGGGCTCCGGAGAAACGCAGAGCACACGCACCGACCCGGGGGTGACTCGTGTGGAATGCTGCAGTTTGTGGGAATGCGGCTCGGAGCGTCAGCGCCGACGCTCTCACATGGTACACTCCGCGGCTGTATGGACGAGAGGCATTTATCAACACAACACAGGCAGGGCTTTGTTGGAGCCGTCCTCGTGGACACATTAATGTGGACCGGAAAAATCTTTGAATTCTTCAAAAGATTGAACAATTCTCTCAAGGCCGATGCCTTATCTGACCTCACTCACCTCTCAGCCAATTTATCTATGCATGTGTATTCTTGACTTTTCTGTCAGATTAATTTCCTTTTTCCTTCTTTCTAATAAACAATACAGGTGAAGGAAATACGGTGTCCTTGTGGGGATAAAGATGGTGGTGAATAATTAGCCTTGCCTGTTGTTCCTCGCTGCATTCTGGTTGAACTTTGTTGGCTCGACAAAGACTCCGTGGCCCTGAGTGACAAATAGGTATAATTTGTAATTCCTTGGCATGAAAACACTGTTAGTGCTGCAGAGGTAGATGTTGTCTTCTCCACCGATGTCCTTGTGTGAAGTACTTTGTGTGTGTGTGTGTTTGTAAGGCTCTTATCTGTTCTGTCTCTTATTCCCGCTGTGTTTCTGGTGCGTTTAATAACACTTGGCCCAGCTTGCACTGTAGCAGCCGCTGTAAAAATGCACTTTAGCATTCTCTTTCCTTGCTAATGCACTTTTTAAAGCTCGGACTTCCTCACCCCTTTTACAGCAGATAAAAGCGCTTTCATCCCATCTGAGGTACCTGGCTCTTTCACTGCAGAATAATGTCCGGGCCCTCGTATGAATCAGAGCAGGGGTGTGTGTGTGTGTGTGTGTGTGAGAGAGAGAGAGAGAGAGAGAGAGAGAGAGAGAGAGAGAGAGAGAG
>NW_022280044.1:8646083-8648443 GCF_004355925.1 Anarrhichthys ocellatus | reverse complement strand
GTCACCTCGCATTGACCCCAAGAGTTTTATAGGCGAGAGGTGCCGTGTATGTGTGCGATGCGTTGGTATAAATTGTGCCTGCTCTAAAGTGTCTTTTGTTTATTTATGTCTCAGAGGTTTTTTTATTTTTTTTGTCCCGTGTTTTCTCAGCGAGGATAAACTTGGCCCCAGACATAGATGGATCTAAGCTATTGTGTTTCCCGACGCTTAAGTTCATCGTGTCACCGCAATATTTAGCTTGCAACAACATTGAGCAAGACAATGAGACGGGGTGGAAAAGCAACCATGGCGGGCCACTTACACTTTGTACATCACGCTGAACCCGGGATGAGAATGATTGGAGGAGTCTCACATCTGCCGGATAAGAAAAGAAAAAGGGGATCGGATGAAAAGAAGCTAAATAAAGTAGAGGGCTGAACGATTTGAGAACAATATTTAATTGCAACATTTATGCACTTTAAATAAAGTAACACACATACTGTCTTATTAGTCTCTATATGGTACTTTATACTGTAGCCACTTAGGCTATCGTTAGCCAGCTAACTAACAGGACAAGCTGATAAAGACTCATCCCGTAATTGGAAACTAAAAGCTAAAAAATTAAAAACTAGTAGGGGAGCACTTTCTTCCGTATTTTTTGATAATTAGGTGCAAATCGCTCTCCACAAAGCACCTCCTTGGGTCCTCAGCAATACACTGACCAAGTGTGGAGTCAATCGGATGAACGGTTGTCGAAAAGTTAGATTAGTTGGATGCATATTCCATTTTGTTCAAATGTTTTGCACATTCAATGACTTGGAAGTGAAGTTTAATTACATTTTGAAAACGTACCTTCCTCACAAAACACTTTCAATCACGTTTAGTCTTATTCTTCAATCGGCACTTGAAATGTTAAAGGCCCTTGCAAATGACACGGTCGAACAAAATGGAAGCCATGCTATTCAAATCAAAACCAGCTTAATATCACTTAACTTACAACTCTTTACTAAAGGTGCTGATCTCTATTTAACAAAGCCAGATGGTGACAGTGTACCTCGCTGTGAATCCTGTCAGTTAAAGAGTAAGATGTGAACACCGTGATAACTCCTGAGTGGAACGTGTTAATTAATCACTTAAGAGCGCAGTTGGTTGCTTACTGAGCCGCAAGGTTCAAAAACAACAGTGAAAAGGTCGGCAACTCAAATATCAAGCAACGTGCCTCTCTTTAGGCCTTGCAGTAAGTTCACCCTAGTGTCAGCGCCGCATCAGAATGCTAATTACGAACATCCACATATCGACATCTCGCCGCATTTCCAGATAGAAAAATCCCCGTGGTACCTGGCAGTATAACCAGCTGTACTGTATATTCAGAGTGATCCTTTGATTTAATTCGTAGCCAGATTGATTGAACGTAGCCCCAGGTCTGGTCCTGGCCCCGGCATAGTCCCTCCACTGGAAGGGAACCAGACTGATCAGGACTTGTTTATGCTCTCTGGCCCCGGCAAGCCCTGGCCTACTTCTAACAACTTCAGTGCACTTTAAGCGGAGTTAAGTGCATGTGCGTATTGTGCGACTGCGCACACTGCATGTGCGCTGCAACAACAAATTAGCTTTGCCTGTATAATGCAGGACTCCTCGGCTATAGATCCACATATCATCAGGCATGGGGGAGTGAGATATCTTTAGCTGCATGCTCCTGGAGACCTGGCTGCACTGCGTGTGTGTGTGTGTGAGAAAGTAAGGGACTGGTTATTGTGCGTCCGTGTGGAGCATATATAGCCTCGCTGTGTGACCTTTTTTGGTTCCGAGATGTCCATCACTCAGAAAGACTTAGAACTTGGAGCAGATAAGAGGCAGCCGTGCGCTTGATGGCTTATAAAATAGGCTGATAACGAGCCTTTACTCATTCAAGACGTTCAGCTTTAATGCTTCAACAGCACGGGACGTTATCAGTCCTTGCCTTTATGAAATTATGGCGGCGCTGCTGTATGTTAAAAGTACAATTATATAACTAAACGCACATGTATGCTGAAGTAAAATCAGTCGCCCATCTGGTCCCTTAGAACGTCTTCCTCTATCAGTCAAGCACTGACTTCATGCACACACACACATGCACAGCCATTTAACCACAGATTTAATGTGTAGACGTCAGGACACAATCTCCGTGGAGGGTGTGTGTGTGTGTGTGTGTGTGTGTGTCTGACAGCCCCTGTAGCAGAGCAGATACCAGCCAAAGATTAGGATGTAATTACACGCCACTTTCTGCTCCATCTCTCTGCCCAGGAGAGGAAGAGAAAGAAATGGGGGGGGGGTAAGATGGCGATAAGGCTGGGCTGTGTGTGTGTGTGTGTGTGTGTGTGTGTGTGTGTGTGTGTGTGTGT
>NW_022280044.1:8595596-8646073 GCF_004355925.1 Anarrhichthys ocellatus | reverse complement strand
TGTGTGTGTGTGTGTGTGTGTGTGTGTGTGTGTGTGTGTGTGTGTGTGTGTGAACCCTGCCCCAAAAAAAAAGAAACACCTTTCACACACCTTACCTCGCTCCGCAAGCCCCCCCCCCCGCGCTTTCATTGGCCGTCTGTCGCCGTGGTAACGCAATGCACACCACCGTCCCATGCGCTTTGCACACTTGTGCCCTAAGCGTCTGACATTAGGATAATCCCCTCTCTCTCTCATTTAAATGTAAAGTCAGCAAAAGAAAAAAGTGGCTCTGGTGTGTGTGTGTGTGTGTGTGTGCGTGTGCGTGTGTGCGTGCGTGCGTGCGTGCGTGGTAAGGAGGGAGGAGAGGGTGTAAGGAAATGCTATCTGGCTCCATGAACATGCGTCCCCGTTTGCACACTAATTTAGCAGAAAAAAAACCCACAAAACTTTAATGCCGTCAAATTTAGCGCTTACTTTTTCCTCCTTCCTTAAATATTGTGTTGCTCGCGTGTTTGTTTTCACCCCCTTTTTTTCTTCCTGCGGTGACATTTTTAGGTCACCGCTCACTCCCTTTCATCATCTTTACCCCGGCGTGTTGTACGCACATCTGCGGCGTGAAGCCGGTGGGAGTGGGATGCAGGAGGAGTCCCTCCGGGGAACATCAGGGAAACGATGATCTCCCGCCATTCCCGTACATGTTCCCGCTGGATCCCTTTTGAAGATGGGAATGCCGGTGTTAGAGGAGACAGCTGTCACAAACAGACACCTATAGCGCAGTGCAGCACCTATACATGCACATGCATACATCCATATCCTAATCATGCCTCTTTTATAGCTGGTTCTGGAACTGTCAAAGTTTTTTTGTTTTTGATATAGGAAAGGGGGAAAGATTCCCCAATCAGGAGCAACGTGGAGTTTTAATCCCACTTTTGACAGAGAGATGGAGGAAGAGAGAAAGAGGGGGAGGAAGAGAGAGGGAGAGAAAAGGGGGAGTTGCACATTTCTGCAGGATCAAAAGCTTTCAGGGGATTTTGGAGCCTAGAGCTTGTGTGTGTGTGTGTGTGTGTGTGTGTGTGTGTGTGTGTGTGTGTGTGAGTGAGAGAAGGGGGGAGGTCCAGGGGGCTTTGACACAGATGTGAATATAGAAAAACAAAAACAGCCCCCCCCCCCCCCCCCCCCCACACGTGAACACATCACATTCAATACACATGATCATAGACAGATAGAAACACACATTTTCTGGTGAGAAGTACCCCCCCCCCTTCTAACACCACCCTCCCCACATACTGTGTACACACACACACACACACACACACGTTTCCCGCTTACATACATCCTCCAACACACACACGTAAACATTATGTTCACTTCTGACTCATAACTCCACACCTGCATGTTAAAAAAAATCTCACCGAAAAACAAACGCATTGGGCCGCAATGTGGAGCCCGGCTTTTATCCATCAAATCAGAAAATGCTTTTGTGTAATTGCAATCTGTTCTCTACAAATATGTCAGTTTAAGGTCAGTTAGCTAATCCTTAGCTGGCAAATTAGTTAAGCTAATTGACTGCATTCTTGTTAAGTTAATATAATTTAAATAAATTAGGTGGGTCACCAAGCATTAGGCTATTTGGAGGAAGGAAATGTAGAAACGGCTCAGTTAAGTTAGTTTTAAGTGGAGCAGCTAATGTTTAATGTTAGCCAACATACTGCTGAACCAACCCTCACTTTACCAGTAATGAACACATTTCTGCTTAAAAAATAACTTCAACAATCAATTATCAAAATAGTTTTGCTTAACGACTATAATATTTATTTACGTTTCACTAATTATTTTTATCCATGAAAGGTGTATTGAACCGTTGAGGTGTGCCATGTGTGTACAAAGGCAGTAACGGAATAGGGCTCAATGTAGAACCACTGGTTTTCAGAGTGATATTTATACACACATGTTCAGACATCAATCACTTGCACAAACAAACACACAGCTCCGCCTCGCCGTCTTACCAATTTGACAGCATGTTAAAATCCTGAGTGGATTACCAAAAGAGTTTCTAAATCATACCGAAATCATGGCTGGATTAATTCCATGTGACATCAGCTCGTCTGAGGCTCCTAAGCCATATTTAGTTGGCGATCAAATAGCTTAACCTGGCCAGTTAATCCCATCCTAATATTCCACTAATCTGTCCCCAATCCAAACTATAACAGAATCAGCATCGGCCGTTTGTTTTTTGTGTTTGAGGGTTTTTTTTTTGCACAAAGTTGTAGTCGGGACACCTGTTTGTGTTTCTGACTGTGTGTGTGTTTTCCTGTAAACATCCTCCATGTTCAGGCAGCATGACTCAAATTGTGCCAGATGCAGCGTTGTATCACTCGCACACAAAAACACACTCTTACCACTGCGACCTGATTGAAGCCACATACCTCAACAGAGGATTAGTGACACATCATCATAAAGTCCCCGGAGGTTTGAAGTTGGCGAGGTTGTGTTTCCTGCTAAGGTTCTTATGCTTTACAATAAGCAGGCGACGTCTGAATATTATTCATTGCGATTTTGAAGAGCACTTTACTTGATGAGTGTGTAAAATCTCCCCGCTGTAGTTGTTTGTTTGGAGCGGATCTAATGCCGTAATCAGATCAACATTTTCCACTAATAATAAAAAAAAGGGGGGGATGACGGAGGGGTTCTGTGATGAGGATGACGGTAGATGATGAGGGTTTAGCTTTTGGGGGGGGCACACAAGTGAAGACAGAGGGAAGGATTTTGAGGAGAGGGTGATGGAGTGGTGGGTGGAGACGATGAAAGGGGGCAGCAGAGCTTTAGAATTGGGGGAAATGATTGGTGGGTGGGGGTAGAAGCTACTGTTGGACCAATGAATCTCTCCTGTACTGTTGTCTTTTATTAAAACTCATTTATCAGCATGCCAGTGATGTGATGGATTATGTCGCAGTTTGATTGATCTCCTGCTTATTGGGGAATTGATCAGTGCCACAGTCGGTTCTCTCTGTCTGTGGGAAGCACTCCGGCTGAATTTTAATGACACACTCGTACTTTTAAAGTCTCGATGTCTTAGTGCTGAGTCCAACCTTACAATCCTTATAGAAAAGTAGGTGTCCCAAATATAAAATACATAAGAAAATATATAATGTACAAAAGCTAAATCCAACTATTTTTGTGTGTCTGTGTTTGTATGTATATGTATGTATGTATATATGTATGTGTGTATATATGTATATATGCGTGTATATATATGTATGTGTGTATGTATGTGTGTATATATATGTCTGTGTGTATGTGTATATATGTCTGTGTGTATATGTGTATATGTGTGTATGTGTATATGTGTATATGTGTGTATGTATATATGTGTGTATGTATGTATGTATATGCAAAAAATTTTTACTACTAAAACTTAATTTACATAAATGCAGGCACTAGAAGGCCAAAGCAAAACAAGTGTAAAAGGTTTGGACTGGCAGTGTATTTGAACTTTGCTGCTCTTCCTGTGGCAGCATCAGGGGCTTCATGCTGACACATGTTCATGAATAAATTCTCTCTTAACTTTACCCGCTGAGCTACAGCCGGCCCTTTTTCTTCAACCTCTTGATTCTGCCTAAAGATCGATGGTCAAGCTTCAAACCTTTTACTTTTACAACCTAAGAGACTGCTAGTCCAGGCCTCGCTGCGTTCTCCTTAACTCATAATGCCACATTTGGGCACGAATTAAACATATCACACTTTTCACTTTTCTGCATTGAAAGGATCCCCAGCTTGTTCCTTTCCCCTCTTGACAACAGTCTACAATGACTATGTGGACTTTCTTTTTTTCAGGTTTACAGAGGTCAAACCGGCAGCTCTTGGGTATCGTAACAGAATTTAAGGCATTGAGAGCTTCGGTGTGGGTTTCAGTCTTCAAAAAACCCAATCTGGTGGAACCCTGGCAGATGGTACCGTAGTGGGGGAAGGGTATTTGGGTAGAATGGTAAATGACCAAGAGCTAAAGGAGGGGCGACGGGGTGTGACCGATGGGGCTGCTACCAGTTTCAACGAGGTTAGCATCTCAAGAGACCGGCTCCCTCAAAGCCCAGATGCAGTCTCCAGCATGATTAACAACCTACCAAGTGACTTCCTGTAAAAAAATAGCTAAAAGTTGTTAACATGGTGTCGCCACTTTTGGACTCACTCATTTCAAATGACATATTACTGTAGGGAGGTCACAGCATGATTTTCATCAGCCACGAGATGATTTATTGAACGTGGAAAAAAATACATCCCTAATGTGCAAAGTTGTTCTGTTTTTAATCACGGTAATAAGAGTTTTAGCTGTCAAGTAATTAGTATTTCCTGCCTCTAGGCTCCCTCCTATAATTAAAAAAGTAAAACTGCCTGTCAAGGGAAAATAAAACTTGGCATTTGGTATTGAAGTTTACCGTTTGGTATCTAAACACCTGCAACAGTGTGCGTTTGGAGCAAAGGTAGGCGGGGGGTTATTTTGGGGCATCGAGAGCTAAAAGAGAGACGCTGTTACTACGCAGTGATGTTTAGTGCCAGGAGACATACAGAGGCAAACACTTCCAAGACAAACGGGTTGTGTAAAGAATCTGACAAAATGACTGTTGTCACATGCATTTGTACTCTAATCTATTCTTCCGTGGCAAACGATTAAATAAACCTTTCTTCTCGTGACATTTTGTCATCTGAGAAAAACCAATCAGACATTTTGAAATGAAACGAAGTATTGAACACTTCTTGACAGTTTCTTCTGTCAGTTTCCTGTATGATTAAATGGTCACCCCTGCAGATCGATATCCCACGATGCCGCCCATTAAGGTTTTACTTTAGGGCGCAGTTTGCTTGCAGCATCGGGGGGTGGGGTGGGGTGGAGGGGAGCCATGACAGAATGGTCACAGGGGGGTACAGGGCTTGGTAGAAGGAGGGGTGGAGGTACCCCATCTGCACCATCTGCGACAGATCCCATGACCCCATTCACCATCCACCGCCCAATGAGGAAGCCCCTGATCCAGAGTCAGTGGGCCGTGTCCCACTTCATAACATGTCATGATAAGTCGCCAGGAAATGATCGGGATGCTCATTTCGAGTTAATGAAATGGTGTGATTTTGTTGACTCTCAAGAGGATAGCTTCACAAAAGCATTGTAATCAAAGTGAAATTTCTGTAATTAAAGTTTAACCGTCCTAATATATCACTATAATTATATTTACGGTCTTTCTCATTACGAAAGCTTTACTTTATTACTTTTTCTATCTAGCCTCAATACCACTATCTTTCAAATCCCTTTGCATCTCTCAAATCTCCTATATGGGTTCGCTCAGGCTAATGCGAGTCGCATACTCAACATGTTTTGGACTGAGATGTATAGGATTGAGTCATATAAGACCGGGGCTTTTCTCAATCCCTGTTTTTGTACAGACCCGTATATCGCTGTAATGTAGGCTAACACTTAGGGAACATGGTGGTTAATTCGGCCACGCAGATAGATATAGATTGAGCCGAGCCCCTGGGGTTAGAGGATGTAGGGAAACAACAAGGTCCTCATCAGCGGTAATGTGATGACCGGGCCAGGATTAGAATAAAAGGTTTGATTGCATCATACAGTGATTCTAAATCTGCCCCCCTGTATACAGTTTGTGTGTATCCGCATATGTTTTGTTCCTTAGTGATTCAGCGGCACATGTGAAAGATATCAATCAATGGCACTTTTTATTGACACCCCCCCCCCCCCCCCCTTCTCTCCTGCTAAGTCAATATCGCTCTGCGTATATGACTTATGAGGAAATAGTGTGGGAGGGATTTATTTAGGTGTGACAGATGCGTCCACAATGCGCCGGTTTGTTGATGAGATTAGTCCCGTCGGACACCCCTCTTGAATCTGCATGTGTGTGATTTGAGTGGAGGGCAGCGTGTGTCGCTCAAGAAGTGTGTGTTTGCGTGTTTTGAGGGCAGCGAGGTAATCCCGGCGAGCAGCTGTGCTTCAGCCTATAGAGCATCTGGTCAGGTTGGCAGTGTGCTTATATAACATGCTGTTGACCTCAAATTACTGACTGTCGATAATGATGATTAGGTCCGTTATAACGATGGTTATTGGATATATGGAGGGCTTTTATGTGTCTGATGGCCATTGTATCATTGCATCATTGCTACAACGACCCCCATAACGAGGTCCTGTCACAGCAACCTCACTGCATTTTCATCTGCTTTTTTTTCACCTTTATTGGCTTTTTGTTCATTTTGAATAAACAGAACAAACAACCACAGATATAGCGTCCCTCGCATTCCCAAATAACACAACATAGACTCAATTCAAGTTAGTTCCATGAGAAAACCATTAAATGGAAAATGTTGGCTGTTGTCTTCTAACTGCGAATCAAGCTCGTGTCTGTAGAGTTTGTAACTGAAAGAAAAAACAATCTGAAGGCTGTCATTTACTAATTGAAAAGCTAGTGGGTTTTTACCTTGTTTATTTATAACAGGCAGAAACCTGCAGGTTTGACAAGTGTCCAGCAGGGGGCGACTCCTCTGGTTGCAGAAAGAAGTCGGATTGAATAGAAGTCTATGAGAGAATGACTGTACTTCTCTCTTGATTTATCACCACAGTAAACATTGTAAACGTGAGTTTAAGCACATCGCAATCACAGTTGAAGCTCGTTACCTTGATGTCTGAATTAATCCCTCAGGAGCATTCAGCTTGTCTCGTCGGTTTGTTAAACTATAACGATAGCTAACGTTAGCTTGCGCTAATATCTAATTAAATCAATTATCACAAAATATTACAGCACTTGATTAATGTTTAGATCAAATAATTGAATGTCAGCTAACTAGTCAGATATCTGTATCTGTAATAAGACCTGCGCATCATTTTACTATTCATTGACAAATTAATAGCTGTCATCAATCAATATCACCACACTCAGTATTATTTTTTTGTTAAATCAACTTCGGAATCCCAGCGATGTAGCTCATGTTGCTCAGCATGGGCTACAGTACATTAGTCTGGTTTAATTGCAGATTAATATTAAAGTTATTTTAGATTGACTTCCAATTAATATAATAAGTGAGCAAATAATTGGTAAATAGTGTCATTTACTGACTATTTTTCATTCAGATGATTTTGTAATTTCCCAAACGTTCTAATTTCTTTAATGTAATTGGAATTCACATAACTTGTACGTCCAATTTGTCTAATATCAATTGTCATTGATATTAATAACCCTTTGTAGCACTTGGTGGATGTGCAGTTTTCATATTACTGTTCCTTCCTTCGATGGAGCAGTAGACGCACTAGAAAAGTACTAATGGGCTCGTTTGACGATCTTTAATCACACTCTCAATTTATTATGTCTTTGTGTGTGTTTGAACTTAGATAATGTATGCATTCAAAACAGCATAGGGAGTAAGTGTACCATTATCTCTCACTGGGAACCTAGTGTCTTTGAAGTGTTTTGTTCAGTGTGTGTGTGTGTGTGTGTGTGTGTGTGTGTGTGTGAGCGTTGGATGTACCCTAAAGTAGTATATGTTCTCTACTAGGTAATTGGATTACTGAATTCCTCAAACGCAACGGCTGAGGACCCCCCCCCCCCCCCACTATTTTATGCCTCCTCAGCAACCCCGCTACTCCCCGCTTCATCCTTTGCTCTCATTTTAACTTTCCCCAAGACATTCACAATAGAGACCCTGTCGATTTGCAAGAAACATCCAGAAGCGCTGACAAGTATTTGTAGCAGCGCAGAGGAGTCTAATTCTAGTTCTCTGACCCATTTCTTCAGAAATGCCTGAGAATCTCCTCCCATCTTCTCCTGCCTCCTCCATCGACTTCATGCTCAGTCTGATTGCATCAGAATGGACTGAACTACTGTATGTAGAGAGCAAGGCAGTGGCAAGACCAGGACTGCTGGGATATTGCTGTGCATTGTCTATTAATGCTAACAAATAAATCACTGTGTTTCGATGTAAAACCTCCTGCTTCAAATGCAACCGATTACTTGACATCGTTACTGTTACGGCTGTCACGTATCTTCACATGCACCCCAAGAAAGTGAACGCGTGAGAAGGGAGAAGAAGCTGTGGCTGCTTGAGAGGAGATGTCACCCGAATCTTCAGTAATACAATCCGTAAGGCAGCCCTGAGTAAAGAAATTCTGAGTCAACTAACACCCATACCATTTTGTCGATTAATCAATTTGTTTATTTAATCGACAGATATGTAAAAACTAAGTTTCTCCTCAAAGAATCGTGCAAAAGCACCACTTTAAATCTTGTGTTTACCAGAGATGAGCTCATTAGTTCCTTGAAATAAGTCATTCAGCACAAAGAATGACAAGAGATCCTAGTCGACTGAGACCAAAACAACCGATTAGTCAACTAATCGACTAAGACAGGGCAACCCTAAAAATTTGGCTTACTAAAAACACACAGCGGTACTGGGTCTGGTCTTGGTCTTGACTTGGTCTCGACCCGTCAAAGTGTTGGTCTTGTCTCGTTACACTCCTTGTCTTCTTGACTCGGTCTCTCTTTAGGTTGTCTTAACTACAACACCGGAGCATGGAAATGTGCGTGTGTCATTTGACCGTGTCGTGTGGCGCGTGTGCCAAGGTCAACTCTCGTTTCATACAACCTCTTCACATTCCTACTTCCATCTAATTTATCTCAAAGAAAAGAGGGCGAGAGATGTACTATATGCACAAGTGTGTGTGTGTGTGTGTGTGTGTGTGTGTGTGTGTGTGTGTGTGAGAGAGTGTCTGTGTGTGCTTCGCACTCAGTCGGGGTAAAGTAATACCCGTGGATAAATCCAGCTGAAATAGGAGGGGAATGATTTAATAAGGCGGGAGTAATAGAGGGAGGGAGAGGGGGAAGGATAGGATGGATGAATGTTTTGATCAGAGCAATAAAGAAAGATCCTTCTCCTTGCTTCTTTTTCTTTGCCCTAGGCTCTATTTATTTATTTATATATATAAATATATATATATATATATATATATGTGTGTGTGTGTGTGTGTGTGTGTGTGTGTGTGTGTGTGTGCGTGTGTGTGTGTGTGCGCGTGTGCGTCTTGCCCGGGCACCTCTGCTCTAACAATGCACTGGGATGAGAATGAAGGGAGACAGCCGGGGGAATAGTGTAGAAAACAGAGAGACAGCTCCGGGGACTCCATTCAATCAGCGTAGCGCCGGACCCAGCTCATCTGCTCCCTAACAATGGAGGGGTCACTATGAATTAGAGGCACGGCGAGATTTGGGAGATGGAAGTAGGCGAGGCACACTCACACACACGCTTAGACAATTCAGACACACACACACTCTCACTTATTTTATCCGTCCTTCCATCTAGCTCCCTTATTTCCCTCTTTCTCTTTCCATCTCCATCAGACTGTCTTGGCTCTAAACAGGTCCACCAACAGGCTAAGCATTGTGCAACGCCCCGGAGACTGAGTGTGACATTTAGGGGGCTCGGTTTCCATTTCCCCCGTCATTATCGGCTGTCCATTCTACTGGGGTTCTACGACAATAGCTGCTGTCTCACTCCAAACGGGCGTGCTGCTGTAGATGCTTATTGAGAAAACGTGGGGGCTTTTCTTGTTGTTGTATGGCCCCCCGTTTTCCCGGTGAGACGTATCGACTGGGCATCTACTTTAGAGCAGAGCAGTAATGATTGAGGGACGGTGGGAGGTGTGTGGACTCTTGATTAGATGACATGCTCGGCTTATCTTAAAGGGGACATATCATGCTTATTTTCAGGTTCATGCTCATAGTTTGGGTTTCTACGAGAACATGTTTACGTCCTTTAATCCGCAAAAAACACATCCTTTTTCTCATAGTGTCTGTACTGATTATACCTGTATTCAACCTCTGTCGAGACGCTCTGTTTTAGCGCCTGTCTCTTTAAGACCCCCTCCCGAAAAGCCCAATCTGCTCTGATGGGCTTGCAAGAAATAATGGGGCACCTTTGCAGTGGTGATTCTGTTTGGGGAGATACTCAGATGGGGGGTGGATTATTCTAATGAGCCTGTATGTGACATAGGAAGGGGAACCAAATCTGAATGGATTTTGACGGGGTTGTCTTATTTGTGGGGTAGCAGGCACTTCAAATACCCAAATGTATGCGCACAAGCACGGAAACAGGCTTTTCTCTACCGTATGTTCGGCCAGACCATAGTGGTTTAAATGTCACAGCTCTGCAAATGAAGGGTTGATTATGTAAGTACTCGCAATGCTGCGCTGGTAAATTTTCATTGGAGCTGTATTTCATTTGTTTTTTAAAATAATTTATGTTTAGCTTTGTCAAAATCAGAGCGTACTGAATACCATATTTTGGGCTTCGGAGCGTTGGTAGTAATCAACAGTGAATATTTGAAGCTTTGGTTGGGGCCTGCTGAGCAGATGGAGAGCTCCGCTCTGTCGGCGCAGCCTCGGCTGTCCGGACCGGAGCCACGGTGGGACAACGGTGTGTGATGGCCCGACACTCTGCTGCCCTCCGATCACCCGGGACTGGACTGAATGACTTTAAACACACAAGGTAGAGGTGCAACGCATTGATTCCCTAAGTCCCTCACAAACACATTCACAACAGACTCGTCTGTGAAAACGCCCAAAAATCCAAATCCCAAAATTAAAAATTCAACGCCTTCCCAAAGAACAAATAGTTGAATATTCAGGTCCAGCCCTAATTAAAATCATGACAATCTCAATCACAGATAACGAGAAAGCTAGTGGAACAGGACATGATGCTCTGCTTTTATGCGAACAAGCTGATTAGCGTTCACATAAGTAGCTAACAAAGTGCTAAGACCAGTACGTTTTATCTTCTTTCATTAGCGAGCTAGCAGACTTGCATAGCAGCCTATGATTAAAAGCCCTTCTGTGAACGTTACACTGACTTATTTCTCAGGTTCGTTGTCAATCATGTCTTTCAACTAATTCCTTAGAAAATCTCACGAAGTGAGCGAACCCCTCTAGGGACTTGGTTTGAGTTCTGTGGTTTAACTTACTCTGCTAACCCACAGAGATAAAGAGCAATTGTTTTGTTTTTTTACAGTCGATAAAAAAAACAACCTTCTTTGTCTTACGCTATGAGATGTCATCACTTTATCTCGTTGCTGTTTTTGACATTGTAGGTCATAGTTTACCGCATCATGTCTCCTCTGTGTTTTTCTCTCCCACACACATGCACCCTTTGACGTTTGAAGTCACTATGAGAATGCACAACAGACATGACGCTCTGGCACGGCTGATGATTATCCAAATTGTAGAATTTGAATAGTATTCATTTACCACGGTGATGGTCCTGGACCAATGGGCAACCTTTGTTTGACATTAAAACATGCATGTTCAATTTACATTTGCTAGAGAGCAAGTATCTCTGTACAGATGAAGAGATGTTTGTACGGCAGACTTTTCTGTTGCAGTTTCCAATGCTTATGGGGGTCTGAACAATGTTATAAGGTTATGCAGCAGGGGGTCTCTGCCTCAGCCTTTGCACTTATTCAAGGCTATAGGGGAGCAGGAAATGAGACAGAACACAGCCCCGGCCTGCTTTGTGTTCCATAATTTATGTTTTCTTTCCCGACAGAAAACAGCATGGCTATAGCTATACGTTACCATACCAGCTTAAAATATGCCCTGAGAGCGTATGAACAGTGTTATTTTTTAGTACAGAGCCACTCTGGTTTTATCTGATTTATGGGCTTTTATATTACTAATTGGGGTCAGAGCACAAGCAGTAAAAGAGGATGGCGAGAGAGAGAGAGCACGGATAGAGGTCAGTTTGTTCTCTGCCTTGTTTACGTCTCTTACTGTCTCCAGCTAGCACTGCTAAATGTACACACAGACGGCCGTGTGTGTGCGTGCGTGTGTGTGTGTGTGCGTGTGCGTGTGAGCACGGGGCCGTTAAGCCGTTAAACACATTGTATATATTTATCCTGGGGGATGAATCCGGGGCATCCAACTGATGAGTATTGGATTTAGCCTGATCAGTCTGGCTTTGAGCGAGAGGGAGTGATGGAGGGGAAGCTGGGGATGAGTCACTGTTATTCAGCCGGTGGCTCGTGGTTAAATGGATATATAAGCATGCGGCCTAACCCCGTTGACACGATGTGGGTTTAATCTGCAAAAGTGAACCGGTGCACGCCTGAGAACCAGAGAGAGGGAGTTAATCAAGTAAAATGCAGCCTCATCAGCGCGTACAGGAAAAAACAAAACAAAAACAATGGACGGCCATGATGAAAACAAGCACCACAGATAAAACCTTCCCACTGGCACGGTTGTGGATAATACAGTAGGTAAGATGAAGCTGTGCAGGACTCAGTTTCAGAGGGAAAGGTCTTCACTCTGTCCCTCTTTAATATTAAAGAGTCCCGTGTGTTATAACACCACCATGGCCTCAAACAAACTCCCTGACCGTCACAACCCGCTGCATCTCTGTCATCCCTCATTCCCTCTCATCACTCCTCCCTTTTCATCAGTCAATTAACTGTCTCACAAGAAATGTAATGAACAATTAATTCATTTTATTTATCAAGTAAAAAAGTTTAAAGTTTAGGGACAAAACCTTTGACCTTTGGGTTCTTGGAAATGAGAATTTGGGAGAATTAGGAAATATTCTGACACTTGAATCGTATCTCTGTAGCTTTGTGAGACTGACCAAACGTATTGTAAATACAATGGGATGCTTCAGTGTTCAGATTCGTATTCTTAGTTACATGTCCCTCCGTCAGGCAGATTTAGTAAACGGCAGAATAAAAGATGGCGGGAAAACTTTAAGAGCAATGTTTGCTCTCCCTCATCACCACCGCCGAGGTGCCCTTGAGCAAGGCCCTGGAATCCAGCCGCTCCTGTGGGGCTGCCTACTATCCATTGCCATCACACTGTGGTTGTTCTCGGCAGCCTCCAGGCGTGAATGTGTGTAACTGTGATTTGAGAGAATGGCATTCAGTAAATGCATTCAGTATTCTCTGTATAAGTGAAAAATAAAATATACATTTTGGACTATATTTTATTTAGTGTTAAGTTAATTTCTTCATCCCAGCAGTTACCAAAACGGTCTCAACTCGAGGTCCACTTGCTCGCTCGTTCCAGAGCGTTTTACTATACAAGTTCTCATGGATGAGAAGTCCAGTGGGAAACAATTCCGTGACAACTACTGTGCCTCTATATGCTGAAGGGGACCATGTTATACGCTCAAAAGCTCTGGAACAGGCAAGTAAGTGGCCCTTGAGCTGAGATTGTTTTGTCAAACTCTGCATCATATTAATTAGAGCATGAAAACACTGCAGAGCCGATATCGGATTCTTGAAAGACTAGTTTTTGTAATTGATTGGTTCATTAAGAAATGTCTGTTATTTATCAAGTTAAAATGTTAAATATTAGCCTCATATCCATGTATATTGTAGATCAGGGATTCTCAACTTGTTTTTGCAAAATGACAGGAGGCCAGTAGCCAGTTGATAAACAAAGGCACAGGTCAGGTGTTTCTAGGATTTGAGGACGTTCGGGGCTTAGCCCGGACCTTTGCCAGGGCTTCGGAGGATCCTCCCCTGGCACTGTTTTGTCATAAACAAGTCTATTTTAGTCTGTTTTAGTCTGTTTTGATGGTTTTTTTATGCAGTTTGGCACATAATTTACATTAAAAGTAAAAAATAAAATCCCATCGTAACTCAATTAATTTTCATTTTGAACCACATCCATGCCTTACACTCCTTTTCCTTTCCACCTCTCCTCTCTCCCTCGCTCCCCCCTTGAGCTGTCCGATGCTGTTTGTTTGTGTTTGCCTCTCCAGGAAGCTCGAACAAAATACGGGCATGCCTCTCTTTCCTCCCACTCCACCTCGCTCGTCCCAGCTGTTTCCTCTATCCTCCCTCTCTCTGCCTCAGCAGGGCTCCTACGCCCCCCCTCCATCCCCATCCATCAGCCCAAATCCCTAACCTGCGATCCTCGGCAGGGGCCGGGGTCGGTACGGGGCTCCAACAACTCTCCACCCTGCCAGAACATCCATCCTACAATGCCCCTCATTTCCCTCCCAGCATGCACTGCACTCCCCCACCCTGGCACCCTGGTGCTGCTGTCTGCTGGTTCCTCATTGGACGGCAGCCGCTGCATCAAAAAGGAACACATGGGGGGGAGGGGGCAGCCATTTCCCTTCAACAAACAAACTGGAGTTTAACTACCAACCCACCGGCAGTTGAACCATGCTTGAAGCAAATATGTATGTTCTTTTGAAGTTTTTATAACTGGCAAGTCACTGGGGGTTATGTGACCAGCTGTTAAGCGCATGCAAAACTGTTTACATCTGTGAGTTTGCGTGTACGCATGAGTGTGTGTGAATTCCGGGATGTTGGCGCAGCACTGCCACCAACCTCAGAGACAGGAAACTTTGTCACAGCAGAGTCAGACAGAACAAGGCCAGGCTCAGTGTGTGTGTGTGTGTGTGTGTGTGTGTGTGTGTGCGTGTGTGTGTGTGTCAGCGGTAAGTAATGTGAGAAATGGCTAATCATCTTCATAAATGCATATCAGGAGGGCTTTGCAGAAGCCCTGGGTTGTTGACAAAGTGTTGTAATGATATTCTTCTTGCTGCAGATGTAGATGTTAATCATACCTGTACACATTAATGAACAGGTTCAGTTCATCATTAGCAGGCTAGCGTGAGGAGAGAAAAGCCTGGATGACTGCACAGGATGAGAATAAGTGGCTGGCATTAATGTATTCAGAGAAGTAATTATGTAAACAGGGCTATTGCTTGGACATGAGCTGCAGAGATTACATGGTGAACAGGCCTGAGGATGACTCACCCTGCAGAGACTAGCATGCTGCTCTGTCTGCTACCTCAGCTGACCTGGTGGGAACACAAACTCGTACACACACACACACACACACAGACGTGCATTCGCGCAGTACACAAACTCCCACAGGAATGTGCAAGAATGAAGACTTATAACAACTACGCTGGACATAAACGCATCCAAGGACTGCACACAAAAGCCATAAACATATCTCATATAGGAATGCACTTACTGTCTGGCACACGCATAGTCATAGCACATGCATACGAGGACAAACTCCTCTCAGGCATGTAGAAATATATACGGAACCCAAAGCTGGATTACCAAATGGTCAAAACAGGGAACTGCCCCGGGCCCAGGATCGCTGAAGTACAACATCACCTCAGGCTGCTGCTGCATTATTAGCTGATGTTGTTTTGTAGAGGGGCCTTGTGTCTAGTTTTACCGATCATTATTTTTCTGTCGGAGACACGTCATGAAACTGATATTATAAAGTGGATAAAGGGAGCTCTGCTGCGAGGACTAACGTCCCCTCAATAAATGAATGGCGTATGTGTATCAACAGAGCAATAATGAGGAGTGTCTGGTTATGATGAGCATGCTGTCCACCTGTATGAATATGATTGGATGTTCCTCGTCTGCTGGTAGCCATGCATGATATCTTATGAGAAGTTGCTCCTCATTTTTTGTGAGTTTTCCCTCGAAAGCCATCAACATGTAATTTTCCGCTCATTGCATGCATACGGTCTTTTCAAAATAAACTTCTGTCTTCAGATTTTACCTTAGGTATAAATACGAATGCTGGATGAGACCAGCCTGCAAGCAGCTGTATATATGAATAAAGCAGCTAATGAAAGCTACTCGTTGGCTCGTGGTTGACAGTGTTTCAGAAGTCTGGAACTGGTCTAAGAGAGGCTCTCAATAAAACTGCCCTCTACAGGCTTTGGTCTGTAATAGATGGGAGTCGGGCCCCAGGTGTCATCAAACATGCCAGTACGAGCTCTCGGTATTGCTCAACACACACCGGAGTACGGAGGCCGAACTCGCACTCGGGCACATAAGCCACCCGTTCCCCGAGGCTAATAAATCTTGATAGTTTTAACGCACAACTCGATGTTGTTCTTTCCATGACTCCCTCTTCTCTCACATTCTGTTGTTTCTTGGAAAACACACTGTTGTCTTTGGATGAAAATATGTGATGAAGACAGGTGGGGTCTGAGATGGCAGAAGATGACGGTCAAGAGTTTTTTTGGAAAACCCTCCACGGTCTCGGCTCAATGGAAAGCTGCTCTCAGAGCCAAAGTGTTGCCTCATTTTGTTATTTCCCTTTAATTTAGCTCTTTTTTTTTTCTCCCAATGCTTTCCATTTGCAAGCACAACAAAAACAGGATATCCCGTCCTGTCCCCGGGTTTTGCCTGTGCATGTGTTCGCATGTGCCTCTGTTTCTTTTTCTTTTTTCTTCCTGTGATGTAACGGTAGACGGCAGCGACGGCTGTTTGTTTGGCCTACTTTCTCTCTATCTGCTCTCATCATCTGGCAGTAGGGAGGAAAATCCCATGGTTCCCTGTGTGTGTATGTGATGGGTGGGGAAGTGGGGTGTCACACCTGAGCCTGATGATTAGTTGCAGTACCCCCCCCCCGACACACACACACACACACACACACAGCCAATTCCCAGGTTAATGACACTGACATGAAGGATAGTGCCCCCCCTCCCTCCTCATACCCCCAGAGATCATTAGGCGGGGTTGTGCGACCTGATTCATCTTCCCCTTGCCAACACGTGTCCACTGGCCCACAGTTCCACCAGATGTATGCCCTGCAGCTACAGTCACGCTGCCATCTCTCACTGTGTGTGTGTGTGTGTGTGTGTGTGTGTGTGTGTGTGTGTGTGTGTGTGTGTGTGTCTGTGTTTTCTGGCACACACCCCACCTTTCCCTGGCTGTTCAGGGGATAAGGAAACAGGGTCACGGTTACAGAGGTGTGCAGAGGATTACAGCCTCCACCCATCCCTACCTCCGTCTTTCCATCCATGCATCCAACCTCTCGCCCTCGCCCCGCTATCCATCTCGGGGCCCCCCCTCTGGTTGCTGGCGGCTACTCTCATTACTTCCAGGGGACCGAGAAAGAGAGGATCACGTCTGGAATGGTCCCCCTTTATCTTCCTCACGTTTTCTCTCGAGGATTGAGAGACATGCATAGAGAGTGTGTGTGTGTGTGAGTGTGAGTGTGTGAGAGAGAGAGAGAGAGAGAGGGCTTGGTGGGGTGCAAATGGGGTGAGGTGACAGACTGGAGACAGGAATTGGGGGGGGGGGGGGGGGATTATGGAGGCAAGAGATTTAACAGAAGTGGGGATGAGGATGGGGTGGCTGTTGTCATGGAGACGGGTCGCCGTGGAAACAGCCCATTTTCCAGACAGACAGGCAGGCAGACGGGGGCTGACTGCTGAGTGTGTGAATATGAATGGGGTATGTGGTATGAAATGGCAGTGGCTACGCCCACACACACACTCGCACTCACACCTACACACACACACACACACATATTTCAATGGTACAGGTAGGATATAGTGCGGTGCCTAAAAACTGCTGATTTTGAGGTAAGACATTAGAGAAGGGATGAAAAGGGAAGGGTTGACTTGGAAGAAAGAAAAGTCTTTTGAAAAGCTTTTAGATTCACAAGAGAACATACGAGAGAAAGGGAGGCATTATAAGAGACGCTAAGCCATATTTCCATCTTTACATAAATTCCCTTGAAATTATAAATGATTAAATTAAACAAGACTACGAATCTGCAGCCATGCTCGTGGCTCTGCGAGGCTGTATGCGATCACAGTGGTGCTTTGAGCTAAGTGCTAACGCCATCATGCTAACATGCTAACAATGACAGATCTAACGTGCTGATATTCATCATATTGTTTGCCGTCTTTATTTAGCGTGCTGAAAAGCTAACGTGCTAATTAGCAAAACACACAAAGTACAGCTGAGGACTATAATACGTTTTGATGGCGCTAGATGAAAAGTGAATCGATCGCTGAAGGTAATAAAATTCATCCTGTGGGGACCATGCATAAATGCACCAAATTGTTTGGCAATCCGTCCAATAGTTGTTGAGACATTTTACTCAAAAGCACAAATGCTAACATCATAGTGGTGCTAATGGAAAAGTTAAAGGTTCACCAAAGTCATCAAGATACATCCTCTGGGAACCATGAACGTCTGTAAAGTAGATTTTGAGATATTTCACTGGAGGTGAAAATGTTTTCCTGCTGCGGTGCTACGTGGAAAGTCAGGGGGAACCAAAGTCAGGTTCATCCTCTGGATACCATGATTGTCTGTACAAGATGTTGATATATTTCAGTCTGGACTAACCATTTCAGTGACAGGCCGATACTGACATTCATAGAGCAATACAGTTATTGTGGCTAAGTAGAGATATAGGAATTTTATAGTTTTGTGGTCAGTAACAAATAAATATGTCGAATCAACTATTATGAAATAGACGATAATGGAAACAAGTGAAACACCAAATAAATAGGATGATATGCCCACAATGTACCATTGTTGAAAAGTGGCCTGGAAATTCTGACACGTGTCCACAACAACCTCCCATCCCATTTATAAAGCACCCGCTTGTGGTTGTGAACTGAATGCCTTTGTTTTTCTCTTTAAACAGTGTAACATGTGGCCAACAAATAAACTCTTGGCAGACTCTTTAGTTGCTTCTCATGCAACTGGACATTGGAGAAACCTCCATGATTCATAAGCCTGATTCAGATCTAGTTCCTTTTTCTATTTTCGGGCGCTTCTTTTAAACCAGTTAATTTTTTTCTCATCACCGTGATGTTAACGGAGTAATCTCAGCAACACGGTGAAAGCTGCTCTTCAGATGCATTATGGGCCTAGAGCATGTGTCGCAGGGATTTCTGTGAGCCGGAGAAGAACGCTGATGACGCGGTGACTTTCAGTAAAGCCACTCAACGCTGCAGGCCAAATCACACCACTCCCACTCCACGCGGCTCACATTCCCAGGAATGTGAGCTGTTACATCAACATTTCATAAGGAGGCTAAATACAGAAAAGGAATCGTATGAAGTTAGATCAATTTGGCTGCACCGTCACGTTGAATCTGCATCAGAAATGTGGCAAGAGACACAGGAAACGGCTCAGTTTAACTAATATTTGAGGTCTGGTGTAATTTTGCGGTTTCACACTGAACACGACCAGTGATTTAACCCATGGCGGGCAGTCTGGTGTGAGTGGTTAGACAGGAGGTAAACATGTTCATCAGGATGTGTCAAACACAAGGTTTGTGTGTGAAAGGGGTGTTTATCACTTCTGCAGAAGGGTTTTCACCTTTGCTTCATGGGACGAACGCTTCTTAACCTGATGGATGTGCAAAGCACACTTGTTTACCAGACACTAAAGAAGTCCCAACATCATGTAAACCCAAGTGGAGATAACATTTATATAAGGGAATAGTTAAACATTTGGTGAACAACTTGTTTTCTCTCTGTGTTAAGTGTTGAGCTGCAGTCAGGACACATGTAGGCCATCTTGGCACAAAGACTGGATGCCTGGAGAAACAGCTAGCTAAATTACAATGTACTGTTTAAGGGGGAGTTACACGCTGGAACAACATTCAGGTGCAGTAAGTGTGTGCAGTATCCTGGAGGTATCGTCGTCACAGTGAGGTTGCCAGGTTTGGCACCACCTTGCCTGCACAGAAACCAAAACCCTGTGCTCACCAACCGTCATTGGTTCGTCACCAATTGTGTGTTTATCACCAACAAGGAAGCACCTTGTGGAAGCTCGCTGCTACATTTTGTGTGTTAGCTTCTTGCTTCCACAGGAGTGGGAATGTGTCACTGCTGCTTGTGACGACAACGCAACATGTAGCATTAAGGAATGTTCTGCCAGAGATGGAAGTCTTCCACAGCAGTCTTAAGGTCTTCATACGCCAGAAGCGCCACGATGAAACAACGCGAAAATGTGCAATTTTAATCTGCAAATATATCTGAGGTAAATTGTTGTATAGCCGAAAGCTACTGTACGCTATTTTATTGAGTTTCCTTTTAGCAAAATGCTTTTTGCCTCTGGTACCTCTGGTAAACAGTTACGCAGTGTATATGTCTCGGGCTTTTAATGTGAAGGGTCAGAACTTAACGAGGGGATCTGGGACGCGCTGCCTTTGGGTTGAAAGGAGTAATAAGGTATGCTGCCTTGGTTCGAAACTGTGCAGCCTTTGTGTTGTACACTAGAGTGAACTGTTGTGGGGATTTGGTTTGACGCCTTTATTCTCCGTACAAAAGCTCAGAAAAATCGACCTTGTTTCGAAGAAACATGAACTTCACTTTCATGCTGCTTAATGTTCGCGTTCTGTGTGAAAGTACTCATGACAAAAACAACAAATAAATTGAGGTGTGAATATTTCACATGAAAAAAACACTTTACAAACAGTGTCAGCGAAGTTAAGAGGAACTATTATTACTATTAAGAAGTAATATTGATTACTGAATATGTATCATAACACTGATAAGTCAAGCCTCATCCCATACATGTTTGAAACTTCAAGCTACTGCTACAGATGGCCAAAAGTCATCTTTGTCATCTAACATGTGCAGTGGATCACATGACCTTGCCACACATGAACAGGTACAACCACATCCATGTGACTGTGGTCTATTTCAAAAGCAACAGAAAAGCACGAGACCAAAGGAGGAAATGGAATGAGACGGATAAACTGTTAGCTGCAACATGCACACTCCATAAAAACCACAAATGAGAACTTATGTTCGTGGATGGGTTAAAGAAACCGCATAAACAGCTTGTTGGTTTGTATATTTTAGTTCACTTTGTACCCCCCCCCGCTTCCAGTCTTTAAGTCAAACGAGGGTAGAGAAATCCAGTTCTGCACTTAAAGCAAAGACGTGAGATTGATAGTAATCTTCTTATCTAACTCAGAAATGTTTCCTGGAACTATCCCTTTCATTCTCATGCTCTCTCTCTAATACATTTACAGTCTGCTGTACAATTGCCCATTACAGCCTGCGTTATGGCTCCTTTAGATCTGAGCGATGGGAATAAAAAAAAAAAACTGTTTGATGAAACTCCCACAGAGAAGAGCACCTTGGCAGATGATCCAACACAAAACCACCCGAAATAACTCCGGTTGTCAAAAGAAAAAAAGAACCAGTCACAATAAACGAGCTGTGGATGTGATTGGGTCGAAGCCACGTGCCGTGCGTCCCCAGCGTTGGGAGCTTGTGAGGTGAATCCTGGGAAGAGGCGCCGCCCCTCATGCATACTGCAGTGAGTCATACGGGGACGTACCGCATATAGTACGGCCTCGTGCCTGCAGCAGCTGAGAGAAGTATGAGGCTATAGAGTGTCCTCAGGTCACCTCTCAATAAGGTCGTCACAGACGCTTTATGTAAGCCCCTGCAGTGCCGTGCTGGACTGTAATCTGTTTACAAGTTCGTCTGTAGACTTCCTCCATTCTGTTTTTCTTTCCTTCTATTCAATTTCCCTTAAAATCTGCTTTGCTTATGTGCTTGCTAGATGAACAGTATCATGACTGCATCTAAACTCAATTGCATGAAAACAACTAAATGCATCTTTTCCTGGTATGTATGCGCCAAACTATCCGTCTGCATCTAGTTTTTATTTATGTTTTCATTCCTCTTCATTTGCTCTGTACTGATTTGAACTCAGCTGTCCCTGTTTCCCTTCACTCCCTCCCTTCCTCTTTCCTTCTCCCCTCCCACCATCCCACCTCATATGCCCTCATCTTCTCTCCTCCCTCCCGTCTGCTTAAGTCATCCACCTCCATTTTTCCTCCCCTCACATCAACCCTCTTACCGTACTTCCTCCTCTCCTCTCATTTCCCTTCCTCCTCTTCCTCCTGTATGTATTTACTGTACTTCTTTCTCTACCCCTTTTCATCCCACCTTCCTTCCTTCCTTCCTTCTCTCCTCTTCCTCCTCCTCTGCATCAAACATCAAGAGTTGACTTTGAAGCGAGGAGGGTGGACTGAGGTGAGATAGAGGGAGTGGACGCAGATAGATAGATGGGGCTAGGAAACGAGGGAGGGATGGAGGGAGAGGGCAATCGGGTTGAGGGACACTAAATGAACTATATGTGTGAAAGAAGACGAAGTGGGGGAGGAATAGACATAGTTTCCACTCGCACTTTGCAGAAGCACAGTCTGGATCCACTCAGAGCGGCTCCCAGGAGGATGACCAGGGCTGTTTTCCCTCTGCCTCACTCCTTCTCCTTAATGTTTAGTGCTGATAAACTGTTTGCGTCCAAAACAAAACCCGGAGAGATAAGGCTCCTGCTGCAGTCATCAGTGGGCTCTCCCTCTCTTATTTTCATATCTTTGTTTTCTCGCTCCGTACTCCCTCTCCGGCCGATAGGGATTAAGTGGCTGGTGAAACTGTGCAAACAGGCGCTCCCTTATCGCAGCCGCCCCTGCATTAACTCTGAGTGTGTGTGTGTGTGTGCATGTGCGTGTGTGTCCTTTTATGCATGCTTGACAGAGCTGCACTTGCACTGGTGTTTGAAGTCATTATGAGTCAGAGACGCCGGGGTCAAGGCTCCTCTGCACACTCAGCACATTTACATCATTGTGCGTTGACAACGATGTCTGTGTTTGTCTCCGCCCGTGTGCGCATGTATTTATGTATTTGTATACATTATGCATGCCGTGCGTCTTTGATTGTGTATCTGTTTCTTTGTGCGTGTGAATATATCGTCTGCCGGCATTTACATACTGTAGCTGCTTCATATCTCGAGGGTTTTGAAACAGCAGACGGAGATTCCATGCTTTATTGGGACAATAACAACATGCAGGTATAGAGAAGTGAAAGGAGAGCGGAGATGTGCAGTCACAGCGCTGTTGTATCAAATAATAGATAAGAAAAGATGGAAAACATCCAGATCCTTTTCTTTGAAGTCATGTATCTGCATATCTACAGATACAGAAGCACTCTGCAGTGGTAGAGAAGTCTTCACATTGGTTTCTTCAGTCAAAGCAAACAATTGCAACTGAAAGTCTTTTATCGTTGAATATACAATACTATAGGAATAATATCTCTGCTGCAAGAAGCATCTTAATGTTGTATTCTATATCAATGCGAAAGCTGATCGTATTTTTGTACATAAAGGACCTGCAGTACAACTTGTACTTGTACCACTACATGTATCTGACAGCTATGAGATGGTGGAGTAAAAAAAATATGTTTATATAAAATACTACCCAAAATACAATGTCAACATTGTAACAAAGTGTATATAACACGTCTCATGAATCATAACATATGTCTGCATCAGCTCTGCACATCTGGACACTGAAATTGTCCCCGTTCTCTCTGGAAAACTTCTTCAAGCTTGCAATTGCAAAGCGGTCCGTACTCTGGCTCCACTCCAGGACATTAACATTGTTGTTTTGAAGCCATTCCTGCGTAGCGTCGGCTTTGTGTTTGAGGTCACCGTCATGCTGGGAAATCAATTTTCTCCCAGGATGCAGTACTTTCGCAGACGGCAACAGATATATGTGTGTGTTTTGCAGCCGTGTCTACTGAGAGGAGAGTCAAACTCTCATTCGCTGTTGGTTTAAACCAGACTGGTTCTTGACCCTGCGGCCTTGCGACAGCTGGGACACTACCAAGTTGTGTCTGGTGGATAGTTTGTAATGGACACTGACTCCAAGCCTCATTGAGACAAATGATGTACAGGGACTTTCAGAGTACTGAAATCCTCAAAGGATACATTGAGTGTTTCCCCATATTTGGGCATAAAAATATGCTCTGAATTGGACGCAAGCATTAGTGTCACTTCTAAGATAGAACTGGGGAGAAGACGTTCAGCTGCTCTCTATGACTCTGAATTACATTTCTAGGTAACATTCACACTGACAGAGAGACGCTAGGTAAGTGAACGCCGCTTCTCTGAGCCTGACTTGATCTCCCATGGCTTATTGGATTACTGGTCCCAGTGTGCATCTGCTTGTGAACGTCTGCGATAAGTGTGTGCTCAGTATGACTTACTTACTATTTTTACTTCAGGTGTAGAAGTGTGTGTGTGTGTGTGATCCACTTATGTTGTTTAAATAGAGGAGACCGGTTGGGTCACTGGATGCCTGCATATATCTCTCTCTCAATGTGTGTGTGTGTGTGTGTGTGTGTGAGGTGGAGATATGATGAGAGAGTGATACCTCACTAAATCTAGTAATTGGTTGTCAGACAAGTCCAAAGTATTACTGAATACATCAATAGATAATAGTTAAATAACTGAAATGTAGCTATATACTTTTCTGTTATCCTTCATTTCGGTTGATCCTCAGCGAGTGACCACATCATGGATCAATGACTTCAGTTGGAGCTGCAGAGCTGCTTGCTTAGCTTCCACTTCCTCCTCTTCCAGCTCCTGGAGAACACCTGGACAATGTGGCGGCAGGCTTAGACGGCGGCCTCGACACTCTTGCTATTCAGGACCTTTGTGTTGGCTCTCGTCTCGTCGTGCGTTTGTGGAACCTCTGTTCTGGAGAAGAATTGTCCCGTGGGCTATTTGAAATGGCATCATATATTTCGATATGAAATTTGCTGATGCTCGATTAAGATCTTTTGCGTTCTTTAAAGTTGGTGCGTATGCAGTTTTTTTGTTTTTTGCAGAGTATCTTTTCATTGCTGGTTCCCCAGCAGTCTCTTTGGGTGCAGCTGGATGTGCGGTCAGAAAGAAAACAAATTATAATCTCAATATGAAGCATGAAACGACACAATAACAACTATGACTTGTATAATCCAACCATGACTATTTCGCTTATTCTATTATTCACTTGGCACAAAATCAAAGATGCCGTCTACAAACGAGCATTTGGTCGTTCTTAGCTCTACCCTCTCGTGTCACTTCTGGTTGCAAAAAAAAAAGATGGCGACGGACAAAATGACAAACTCAAGGCTTCAAAACAGCAGTCGACAAACCAATGTGTGACGTCATGTGACTACAACCACTTCATATATACAGTCTATGGACTCACTCGTGGTCTCATGGACATTTGATAGACTAGGCCTTGTGGGAAATGTATTTATTAAAGGCTAAAAACATGAATGTTGAATGAATAACAATACTAGATTGTTTTTCAAAAAACTACCTTCAGTGTGTAAACGTATGAAGCACGTCACACGACATATTGTTATGTCTGTTCCAAGGCTTTATCTTTAGTTGTTAGTGTAGCTACAAATGTCAATGGGTTATTTATACATTTAAAGCTATTACATTGACTATAGGGATTTATTATATAATATACAAACCCTATACGGCACACATGTTTTAACCCTGACCTAGTGCTGTCTGAATCAAGACACAACTGACCTTGTTAGGCCTTTTGACAATGAGTACATCTCGGTCCTCTCCACACATGCACATGTAGGTTTTTACACTAAAGGCCGACGCCTCCTAAGTAGCAATTAACAGCTGCCGGCATGGCTCCGAACCCCTTTAACCAAAGCCTAATGAAAGCCCTCGCACCTCTTAAGCGTCTCTCCAACCGTGTAACAAGCTCTCTTCATTACCAGACGGCTATGGCAACATGACACAATGCTAATTAGGCTGTACGAGGGCAGCGGCGGGGTTCCTCGGACAGATAAATGGGTTTGTCAATGTATGCTGGTCAATTATAAAAAATCTAAAAAAATCTTTGTCTCAACATCCTCCACCACTTTACCGAAGAACATTCCAATATGTATACAGCCAGCCGACGAGCTGTGATTGTTTATTCTTCTTTCACATGACTTCAGTTGAATCAAAATGCCAACTATCGGTGGCTTTAATCTTAAAATATGTACCAGTAGGTGCATTGGAAAATCAGTAAGCCAGCAGGCACCACTAGGCCTTCTGTCTGTGACACACACAAACAAAGGAAGTTGTCTGTGTGTTGTTGACATCCTTTAAAGACCAGCGTCTGCGATGAGACCGCAAGCAGCGCAACATGATCCGTTATTGCCTCAAACCCCAGGTGAAGAAGGCATTCCCTTGTTTGAAATCTGACAGTAAATCCGATCATCACGGTCCATCATCGAGAGACGATCATGCACCGTAAATCTATTTGTATTTCTCTTCGCTCTTTCTCACACCCTTTTCCTTGTAATGGCTTCGAGCGGGTCGAGGTCTCCTGGGAACACAGGAAGGTGCCTGCTGAGAATCTAAATAAGGAAGATGAGGCAAAAGCTCTGCAGTGTGACAGGATATCAACAGGACACGGCCCGCCGACACTTTCTCTCTCCGGATCGCTCCTTGTTGCCTCTCTTTCTCTTGGTCTTCCTGCCTCTCTCTCTCATATTGTTACCGTGACATTCCTGTATCCCTTTTCAGAGCCTGAGATTTCTGTCTCACGTCATCATCTGTTCTTGAGCCTCACTTGAAGCCCCTACACTGCCGCCTCCGTCTTTCCCCTCACCCCGTGTTGTACGGCCGTAGGTGTCACTGTCTTTGACATAATAATCCGATGAATGCTAATCAGATTCCAACTAATGCTATTAAACGGCTCTCAAGGGAATATCTATCATTGCTGTGTGTGTTTGTGGTGGGTTTAGACTGATCTATTGCTTTGCGGATTTGTCGAGCTGAGACGTCCACCTTTGATGCGATTAGGATTGTAGTTCAAAAGCGTTTTATCAAATCCGAATCCAGTGACGAATCAGCTCATTTGATCAAAATCCTTTTGAACCTTTTAAGTCCATTTAGATACAGTTAAAACAACTAAGACTCAATGATTCGGTCGAGATCAGCAATCAACTTTTGTTCACAGAGAAGCTAGAGACAGTGAAGTTTTCAGTGGTAGCCTAATTACTATTCACAACCTGCAGCTAAAACCTCAAAATGAGATGAACAGTATATGATACGGGATACTGATCACATATGCACACTATCTAACACATTGAAACAACAAGTGCTGACTATTTTACGAGTGCACACCTCATTTCTTCTATGGCGCTTGCTCCAAATATTGGGCGTCCTGTTTTTAGAACGATTGAGAATAAAATATTGATTTGATAATGCATCAAAGTTTTAAACTGGCACGACAGAGTGGTGAATCTGCTCTAGTGAAACAAGCTGTTGGTGAATTGCAAAGCAGATTTTTTGATGCGGCACGACTGCCTACAAAGCAAATGGAAAGACGAGTTGATGCGAGTAGTCACAAATTCACTCCAGGCGGTGAAAGTTGAGAGTTGATAATGTTTAAACTTGAGCGAGAACAAATTGTGCTTGTGCTGAGGCTCAATGACTCCACTTCATAAATGTTCAGAGCCACGAATAAAAGGGAGAGAATTTCAGAGAAAAACCACACAGATGCCTTCTGAACGCAGTCGGAGTTCTCACACACTAAATAGCACTGCACACAGGAGCTGACATTGATGGCTATCTTACAGACAATATCTGTACAGAGTGCAGTATATCTTTGTTCTTAACAATATCCCTTCACTGTGTTTGTCATTGATGCACTTGTACGGTGGAAGACGGATCAACCTTAATTTATTATCGCAAAATAACCACACCTTCTCATTTCATTTTGTCACATACTGACGCTCTTCTGCACTTTGTAACGCACTGGGTAGCCCGGATCACGGTCGCCATGAACATGTGGTTAACGTTGTGAACTTGCTTTGGTTTAGGCAACAAAACCACTTGGTTAGGTTTAGGAAAAACATCTTGGTTGGGCTTGAAATAGCTACGTAATCTAAGTAAAACGCTACAAATATCACCACTCGTACAACAATACAAAATACCAACACTGGGACACGGACAACAGTCCGTATGGGTTCTACAGTCTTTATTTTACACCATTTTCTCTAATAATGGCGCGTTTACATTTCATTAGAAAGCCTGGTGCTTCTCATACAGACGCTAAAGGGTTCCTTGTGAGCCGAGGGCCGTGACAAAGCGCTGGTATTTGACGCCCTGGGAGTGAGAACGGGCTGGAGAGAATCCAAACACACGTCAAATTGCATTGACATCTATGGGATCCACGTTTTTTTTTATATCCCCCCAAAGAAGGCACAGACATTACACTTTGCAAAGTACCTGTGTTGGTTTAGTCTATGGTGCATCGGCTTTCATATGAACATTGCTAGCTGGCTTATACCTAAAGCTGGACAAGGTCTGGTGTATTGACTCTATATGGACATTGCTTACAGCTAAGAGCCAGATGTTGAAATCCAACCCTGGATGTAATTATCATGCTTATTGATTGACATTTCATTGATTACCGATTGATAGCCGCTAAATGATTCTGTGGCAGCTTTTTTTGGTCTGATTTATTGCTTTGATGTTAATATTGTTTTTTCCACTATTCTCCTGTAGTGATGCCGATTTTAAGGAAACATTTAATACTTTGATGTTGGTTAGTTTGGAATATCAATTATCATACATCTGCATAAAATAGACTGCTGGCTGTTGGCAACAACAGTGTGTACAGTGTTTGCAAAAACATGCTTGTGCAAGTTTTGAAAGTCATTATGGAGGAATATGTTCTGAAGGACTCTTTGCTCTCGGTGGTACTTTACACACACAAAGGGTTCTCAAAGCACAACAATATAAACAATGTGGGATGGCAGGTTTTTATTTAACCTTTGAAATAAATAGATGAGTTTGAAATAGATGAAATGAAATAAGAAGGTATGTTTCAAATTATCTTTTGTTATTAAATGTTTAATATATATTTCATTTGAACTGAGTCTGTATTTGCTGCACACACTGTTAAAGCACAAAAGGACAAAATCAATAGAAGTATGTGATGGAAAGGCAGCGGCTCATTGAGATGAATGGGGACACATTGCAGAAATGTCACTCAGATTGTCGTGTCAACTTCTATATCTCATGTAAAAGTATTGACTTTACAGTTATATACTGTATCTGTGTGTGTGTGTGTGTGTGTGTGTGTGTGTGTGTGTGTGTGTGTGTGTGTGTGTCTGTCACACTCTCTTGTTGTCCACCAGCGGTAGTCATAACAGGAAGAAATGGTCACCCACTATCTCCGGGCCTTTCCCTTCAATGCTGCTCGAAGCAATCTAAGAAGAGGAAGTCTCCTCCACTGATGAAAACAAGACACAAGTTTATTTGTGTGTCAGCGTGTGTGTGTCTGCGTGTGTGTGTGCACTTGGGCTCCTGTCGTAACTCTAACTCCTGTCCCTTTCCCTTATAAGTCTTTCTGCCAATGTGTGTGTCCACATGTGTGTGTGTATGTGTGTGTAATGCAAACGGACAGCTCAATCTGCTCCCTCTAATCGCAGGGATACTGCCGCTCCGGGAAAAAGACACATCCTATTTCCTGTGACATGGATGTAACTTCCTGTCGCCCAGTTTTCATGGACGCTGTCCCAGTCACCCTCTTGATTAGTTGGTGTGTGTGTGTGTGTGTGTGTGCGTGTGTGTGTGTGTGTGTGTGAGAGAGAGAGAGAGAGAGAGAGAGAGACGGACAGCGTTCATAGGCTCGCTGGTTGCTCTGCTCCCTCTGCGCTGACGAGTTGATTACCAAGACACAACTGAAATAGTATCTACCTCCACTCTGTGAGGGGATTGAGAGCTGTGTGTGTGTGTGTGTGTGTGTGTGTGTGTTTTTCCTAATGAAGACCAAATGTTCTAGTGATGGAAAGATGTGGGTATGAAGGCATTTGTTCAGACGACACAGTCTACACAGGGCTGGTTTAGAGTTAAGGCTTGGATTTAGAGATACGATTGGATGAGAGACGACATTATGTGAAGCATTTTGGCATGAATAACTCAATAATACATACATTTGTACAATTCCATTCTAAACAATGCAGAGTATCCTAATTCAACGGTTCGTTTGATATCTTCCTCCTCATTTTTCATGCGTTTTTCTCCAACATGAGTCATTCTCCGCTTGTTACATGCAATTAACGTCTGTCTGCACAGATCTTTACGTGGATAACACAGGAAATGAATCCGTGGGATACCTTTGAATTACGGCGTGTCATTTTTTGTATCTACAAATGCTGGATGAGACCAGCCTGAACAATGACAGGATGGCAGAGTGGCAGCACACACAGCCTGTTATAGCTTCCCTTCTGCAACAGAAAGTAAAGTGGGTTTATGAGAAATGTGAATCACTGCAGCTTTAAAGTTATGGCCAGTTGTTCAACTTGTGTTTATTGTCAACTAGTATCACTTTCAACCTGGGCCTTTTGCTTTCCCCGTCATAATGGTGGAAATGTTGTTCCCCACTCTCTGAAGTTTTAGTTTATCACAACACACCGAAACACAACGGAAAAACTGTTGAAACCCAAACTTGTTTCAAACTCATCTTTCAACACGGTGACATCCACACTGCCCTGGGACTTCCCTGACTCTGAATAATAGACCGGAGTTTGTAAATAATCTGTGATCTGTGCTTTGTGTCACACGTTTGCAGAAATCTACAAGTGGAAATCCAAAGCAACTGTGCTGTGACGGTGTGTAAGAAATAATTTGTGCGTAATTACTGTTATTGACGAAAAAATGAATAGAGTGCCGCCCAGAAATAGAAATAAAAACATGTCTTAACTTCACTGAACCTCTCAAGTGTCCCATTCTAAAGTCGTACGAGTGTGCGTGAGTCCTTCATGTCTCTCTGCTTGTGTTCGAGGCCCTCTGGGGTTTAAAATACTTTGGGAGCAGCATTTTGAGTTCTCCCCCTCCCTCCCTCCCTCTGTGCACAACCAACCCCCCTCTTTAAGCACATCCCCACCTTGTTATCACCCCGCAAAGCCAAAAAAAAAAATCTGCGTCGCCATGGCGACAGCCTCCCCGTTGCCGACAGAAATGTGTGACTTGGAGGTGCCACAGCCATTTTCACGGCCGGTAGAGACACCACCGTCGTTGACAACTCCCGTTCCCTCTCCTGAGTCTCCTGCCGTCGTTAACGCAGTTTGCGCTTTACAACCGCACAAAGACTGTGTGAGCTCCCATTCATTAAACGCAGAGGCCGAGCTCCGGATCAACACACTTCATACGCAGCTGAGCGCTAATGAAGACTATCAAAGCACTTTTTAGTGGCTGTTTCTAGCCCAAAGATACCACTGCCCCGACTGTCCAGGAGTGTCACAGCTTTGGTTTGTGCATTAAATTAGATGAAGCATCGGACGCATGGAGCAATTGGATACATGATACTTAGAAATTCATAGATAGAATTCATAGATTCATAGAAAGAGGCAAACATGCAGAAAGCGCCACTGGAATGGTGGAGATTAAAACAAACAAGAATGTGTGATGTCTGGAGTTAGAGTAAGAATAACAGTTTCTGAAAGCTGAGATGGTGTATTATAAAAAAAATAACACGACAAGAATGTAGAACGACTGATATTCCCAGAATCTCAAAAATAAACGGTCTAAATTTGTTGGTGCCACCGTCTTTTAAACTTTCACCTCAGAGCAGAAAGGTCTCGGGTTCACATTTTGGTCCTCATGCTGCTTTGAGTCTCGGTCCTTCCTCCCGCGCAGAGACACGGGGAGTACAGCGAACTCCACACAGGAAGCACCGAGACTTAATTCCGGTGAGGTGAAGTGGAAACTCCATACTGCCTGTAGGCGTGAGAATGAATGTGTTTGTCAGCCATGTGTTCGCTCTGTGATGGAGTGGCAACTTGTCCGGGCTGCTGGGATAATCACAAACTCCCCCTGACCCTGAAGGAGCTGTAGAAGATGGGATCATGGTTAAAAGGTTTCAACTCAAGCTGCAGGAAGAGAAAGACAGCACCATTTACAAATTTCAGTGACAAAATTGCCCCAGCGATGATCTCATGTTATTAAAGATCTCATAATGATAAAAGAAAAAAAAAATGGGGGTTGAGGATTACCACTTTAAACACCAATTATGATGTTATGATTAGCATTTGTGTTATCATTCTGAAACACTGGAGCGACTGCACTTCAGGCATGGTTTGTGCTCCTTTGTGTTTTCATTTATTAAAAATAAATTTGCCTCGAAGTTCAGTGTGAAATTGTAAAAACAAGCTACATTTCGGTTAAAATTGAGCAAGGAGAAAGATGAGAGAAAAGCTTCTTTCTACTCGATTTTTAAAAGAAAAGAAGACATTTTTCAACCTGGGTCTTATTCATTCTGACTATGGGTCGGGCCAACGTTGACTCTGGCTCTATAATGTATATCTGGGAAGGCAGCGCAAGCCTCCTCAAACTTTCATCTCACATAAATCATTACAAACTCTTGTTTCTGAGTCCAAATCACAGAAATTAGCCCCTTGAATTTGCCTTTGATGTTTAATGCATTCCACTTCTCGGGCAACTTGCATTCTAACGATACCATCTACCTATTCATCTGCATTAATATACTAGTAATCTGCATTGTTTTATCTGTTGCATGATTCTATTTCAGCAAAGGTGGATTTTACAAAAAACATCTGAAATCCCTAACTCAGCCACTGTGTTGTCCTCAGAAGACAGTAGGTCATCAAAGTATTTTCACGGTACGATTATCATTATTATTATTGTTGTTGTTGTAATATTACAATGGCCCTTAAAGGAGAACATCAGTTTAATAATAAACAGAATTATAAACCTGATAAAAAAAGTAGCTTGTAACTACATTTTATATAAATGAAGCCTGCTAGTTTACATGTTAACTGTAGCATAACATCAGCTGTGAGCTTTTAAAATAAAATCATATGATTATTAACAAATAACATATGCAGCAGATGTGCAACAGTGCAGCCGAATGCTCCAGGCTGTACCTTTCACTCACACACACACTCACTTGTCAGTTTTTTTTCAATACCCTAGATATCAAACGTAGATGGTATGATAACCATCAATTCCAATACCGCAGTACACAGTGATACAGGTATACCGTTGCAACCCTGGAAGGCAATATTGTAAACAAAGCATCTCACATTGGCTACTGCTTGGCTAGCACATGTAGTTAGCTTCAATAGCTAATCCAGTGGTGTTTTTTTTGTATTTACATTCAGTTGGATTTAGAGACAAGTGTCTGAAATGATTTATGTGAAACTGTTTGTTTGGAAATCTTTAGGATGCTGGTAATTCTTGTCCCGATATACATTGTTTTGCTTACTTGATTAGCTGACTAGTTTAGAGTGACCATACTTTCAAAGCCCCAAACTTAAGCGTACCGCACCCTCACCCGCATGTGATTATGGACGCATCATAGGCGTTTTCATAAGAGTGCAGGACAGTTATTTCTGCTCTCAGCACACCTACCGGGCTCACCTTTCAGCACCACGGACAGCGCCTCAGCAGAGACACAAATTGTCTCCCAAAATCCACCAAAACAATTGGGACAAAGCTGGACATCTGGTCCCCGTAGACAAGTTGCTGCGGGTGTACCTTCAAAATGCCCTTAGCTCTAGTAGCTAATCCAGTGGGCTAGTTGGGCGGACTGTCAGACAATCATTTAAAATGATTTATGTAAAATGTAATGTTTGTATGGAAAGACTTGTGCTGCCTATCCTTTTTTTTTCCAGTTCATTTGAAGGGAGTTTTGTGATGGGGCATTTTGCCCAGAAAGTAGATCCTAACATGTAACTATAACATTTTAAATAAATGGAGCAGTGGACTTCCTCCTCTGTTTATTTTCGGTTGGACTCAGAGACGAGCGTTTGAGAAGATCAATGTAAAAGTGTACCTTCATTTGGAGAGCTTTAGGAGGCTCACTGATACTTGTTTTGCAAAAGTGGTGGTTACAGTTGTTAAAATATTGACTTTGAGTCAGCTATAGGCTAACGATCTGGCCATTCTTTAATCAGTGACATTTCTGCCACCAAATAACTGCAATCAACCACCTTATAGATAGAAAACAATCAGTTCTGTTATTGGCCCTGAGCGTCTGATCAGAACCACCGCTCAGCGTCGGTGTGCAACGCTCACTGTCAACCATCGTGTGTTTTTTCAGGCACTGAGAGACGAGACTAAGGCAGCGTCTTTCTCTTTTTTGACTGCTGGTGTATGTGGGGGCTTACAAACACCATCTGCCCACGGCCCAGCCAACACACCCTGTATATATGAATAGTCAATGTCGATTAACTTGTCTCTCAAGTGTTCTCACTAGCGATGTGATGCTCGGAAATCACACTACCTCTCTCAGGAAGTATGTGTGTGTGCGTGTACATCTGTGTACAGTACGCATGTGGGTAGAGGGGGTCTTAATTAAAGCTGCTTAATATGCATATGGATATGCTTTTTTAGGGGTGAAAACAAATTTGTGGGGAACATATGGTGCCCCAGACATGAAAAACACCCACGTAATACACAGACACTTGCGGACACACGCACACAAAAACACTTTCAATCTTCAAAGTGAGATACACGCGCGCGCACACACACACACACACAACGCACACACAAACACACACACACACATATACTGGCACGCCTGGGCTCCTGCAGACACTGGAGTGATGGATTCTGGCTGATTGTGTGTAAGTGTTGGAATATCATTAATCCTTTCTCTTCGCCATTTGGGAAGGTGTGTGTGCAGTGCGCGTCTGAGTGTGTGTTTGCGGGAGATTATTTTCAGGCAGATGGAGGGAGCCGTGGCCCCTTCTGCAGGGTCAACGAGGAAAAGTTAACCAGCACAGATTGTTGCCTCCCCTCCTCTCCTCTCCTCTCCTTACCCCCTTTCTCTGCTCTCTTCATTCGTCCAAATCAGCCTCAACGCCCACCTCCACCCTCGCTTCACTTCGCTCCTTCTCGATTTATCGCTTTATCTTTTATGTCTTGTTTAAAAAAGTCAAATGGGCGAATAAAGGAAAAAGGAAGTCAGGTCGGTTAAAAAAATGTTTTTGCAAATAGTCTGAAAATCACACAAGAAAATTCCTAAAAAGATTGTTTTGGTTCTACCACTGGCCTCTATGCAGTTTAAAGTATTATTCACTGGGTCCTTGAGCTCACAGACTAGATCTTTAGAAAGAGAACTAAATATTAGTATCTCAGGGGATGAGTGTTTTGCACTTGTTGAATTCAATTCTATTCCTTTGAATGAACTCAACAAGTGGAAACATACTGGAGTTGAGATAAAAGTTTTGATCCAAAGCAGTTTGATCTGTAAGAGCATTTTGGAAACTCTGCTATTTTACGGAAATGGTAAGTAGGACTTCAATCCTCTTTATCTAGTGACAAAAAAAACAAGAACTAGTTTGACAAGGTTTTCTGAAAAGAGCCCTCCGAGTGGAGGTATGAGATGAGAGTAGAATAAGAAGCGTTCGGTGCGGAGGAACATGCGCATGCTGCTGAAGACATCCTCCCTTAAACGGTATTATGAATATCTGTAGAGCTTACAGAAGAGTACAGTGGCCAAATGCCTGAGGCGAAATGGTGAGAATCCATACAATAATGGTCTTAAAGCATCCACAGGCCTTATCGCTCCGGTCCATACGTCTTAGCATGTGTGCGTACGCATGTGTTTACACAACTCCACCTACATGTTCCAACCTGAGACGTCCAGAGACAGAGGGAGCCATGCAGAGGATTAGGAATCGGTATTCCCAAATCCCAGACGCGGGGCTCCTCCACCAATCACACAGCAGGCAGCGCTCGCCTCCTGGTGAGCCATGCTGGGGAATCCTGGAACAATATTAGTCAAGGCGATGCCTAAAGCGAAAAGGGATCTTGGAGCGGAGTTTCTCTGTTCCTCACCCCAACAAGATTGCTTCCAAACGTCCAAAGCAAAAAAAAAAGAGAAGAATAGTGAGGTTGAAAAGGATTGCATTTTCAGAAACCAGTGTTTACAGTCGAGCCCTCCCGCTGTCACGTCGATTTAACTTTTGTGCCCACACACGCGGAATATCATCCATCCGCCCACAAAGGTGAATGTATATATATATATCTAGACTATACTGTATATATTCGAGCACAAAGAAACACGCCACAATTATCGCCGTTGCCAACAAGAACAACAACTCCAACTCTTCTCCTTTTTCCGTCTTTCTCTCTCCTTTTCCTTTTCCCTCTCAGCCTCCTTATTATTTATATTTGTATCTCCTGCTGGAGGAATGGACTGCGGGTTTTTTCTCCCCCCGATCACCTAGTGATCACAAACGGAGTGGAGTGTTAGAGAAGTGGTGGGCAGGGCGGATGAGCCGCAGAGACTGATGCTATTACAATAACAACACAGTTCCCCTGCCGGTCGATACTCGCCAATACCTGGTAAAAAAAAGAAAGAAGAAGAAAACCTGGAAACTGGTGGGCCAGGGGTGATACAATAATGAGGTCACAACCTCATACATATTGTACATAGTTAGTCAGGCAGTTGCTTTTTCAAATTGAAATTTCTTACAATTCACTTGCAGTATTTCCGTGACCCCGTGTGTACGGGTCTGCCCTGCAGCTTATGTGCGGCTCCTGGGGGTTAAGACGAAGTTTGACAGCATCTGTTTGTTTTTTTGTTGTTATTGTTGTTTTTTTTTTTGGGGTGGCCGTGATAAGGTATAAGCCTAAGCCTGCATGGTGTTTTATGAGAATTATTGATTGCGAGGCGCGCACTGATAAGCTGAGGCGAGGCAGCGTTGAATGAAGCAGGATATAGTGGCGACCCAGGGGGAATCACAACACACTCCGGCCTGATCTCTTGCAAAGCCGCTTGGAACGTGACGCCGTCCTCCCTGATGAATGTACTCTCTCCTCTTCTGCCTCCCTCCGACTCCTCTGCTCTCTCTCTCTCACTCTGTTTTCTGGGCCTGATGAATGCGGAGCGAATCAATAAATCTATTCCCCTGCTGGAAACCTGATAAAATTTACAAGGACAAGCTTAATAAATTACTAATGGGGTGGCCAATTAGTTTGTGTGCTTGTCTGTGCAGGAGTGTGTATATGCTAGAGTGTGTCTGTGTGTGTGTGTGTGTGTCAGCGCCTGTGTTTGAGTTTAAATTCCTGCCTGGTCATTTGTATGCGTGTGTGTGTGTGTGTGTGTCCTTGGCCCTTTGCTAACTCAACACAACGAGGTTGGCAGTAAGCCCACAGTGTCCACCTTCACCCAGACACCGTTTCTCAGTCCACACTGTAGCCTTACAGTCGCTGCACCACTTTGCTTCGTGATTTATCAACTTTTCTTCTTAATTTCACAAGTTTATCTCACTTATTCAAGTTTATCTAATTTAAAATGTAATTTACACAGCATTTACATCTTAAAGGTGCAGAAAGTACAGAATTTAGAGCATGTATATTGCCTCCACGTGGCTCTTAACATGCAAACTGCTGAGCCAGCGGTTGAACTTCAGAATTCAGAATTGAACTTGCATTCTTTCTAACGGCCATCATCTGGTTGTATAGAAGTCTATGAGGAAATGACTCTACTTGTCACTTGATTTATTACCTCAGTAAACATGAGTTTATGGTCTCATAAGACTTCAAGACTTTAATTCTGACATTTCGATTGCTTAAAAATGTCTCATTCAGCTTTAGGTTGTGGATCGCTCCACTCTCTCTCTCTCTTCATTTATTGTTGCAAAAAGCCAGAATGGTGACGGCCAAAAGACAAGATGCTGAACTCGAGGCTACAAAACGTCACAGTAACCAGGTCCGCGTCTTGTACTCTGTGATTAAAATGCACGCTCGGTTACGTACACAAAGAACAGATATGCTCTAATAGCAACACACACACACACACACACAGAGAGTGACTTCATTCTCTTCTTACTATATTCATGAAAAGTAAACAGTTGTTTGCTGCTAGATTAATTCTCTGAACCGCATATAGAACCTTTACATGATTATACACCGCACGTGGCCTCTGCCATCCTCACAGCAGATTTAAACACGCAGTCCAAATGAAATGTGGTGTATTTGGGTTTTGTGAAGGAGAGCGAGAGAGAGAGAGAGGGGGTGAGAGACACCAGTTCTGTGTCTCCTAATGTCTCTCCTCCATTACCCAGCGTAACATCAATGAATCTTTTGAGCATTGCTATCTTCAAAAGGCAACCCAGCTTTCCTCCCTCAGACAAGACTGTAATTATTCTACATTTGCATGATAAGTGCGTCTGCCTGTGTACGCATTTATGTATGTATGTATGAGTGCTTAAACGCACATTAGCCGCAGTCGGGCACGAGTTCTCGTCTTTTATCTCCGGCGTAAAAGACGGGAAGGGGCCTTTTTTTTTTTTTTTTAATGTGGAGTCTGGATTGCTGTCTCTTTGCTCTTCATCTGAGTGTTCATCATTAGCCACTGTCAGCCGAAGAGCTTTGAAGTGGAGTCAGGGGCTCTCTCGCGATGCGGAACAGTTATGACACTTGGGCTCTGTGTTTCTGTGTGTTTCTGTGTGTTTCTGTGTGTTTGCGTGTGCGTCCGCTTGCATTTCTGTATTTCCCCATCACGCTGTCCTTCCTAAGTTTATTTTTTTACTTATATGTGAAATGTAGCGAGAGTGTTGCTTTGAAAAGAGGCTCTTCATCATTTAACATGCATGTATATTAGCAGTGATGCTGCATGCAATTACAAGAGAGTTGTTTTGTAAAAGAAAATATATAAATAAATCGAAAAAAACAGGCAAGATATGTTTGGAATGTTTTAATAACTCCCCATGCTTCACTGACTCTGGTGATGGGGAGGTGCACAGAAAGTAATGGGAGGAAGCAGGAAAGAATGGGGTAAACGAGTGTGGTGAATGGGCGCATGATGGTTCGCCTTGTGAGATGCCCTGCGCGTACAGCATCTATACGACGGCGAGCTTCACGCACAGATAAACACGTACGGAGTCAAGCAGACACAGAAACGTTTTTAGATGCCTACGATCTCCAAAGGCCTCATTAGTTCCTGAATAAGTGTGTGTTCACCGAGGCCTGACTGCATACATAGTGTATGGGCACACGGCGGCCCATACAGGCAACACTTGATTGGCCTGAAAGCTCGTCTCAGTGGGCAGTCAGGGGCACCGAGTAGCAGTGCCTCGTTTAGCTTATTAATTATACATTATGTTTATTCAGTCATAATCTGCATCGCGTACCGCAGCTGTTTTGTCCCGTCCGCTTTCTTAAATATAGACGCAGTGTCGTCGACTCCTCTGCTGATGTTGAAATCAGATAAAAGGGATAAAAGAACAAAACACCTTCAGGGGCAACAGTCAAAAGTTTGATGCGAGTGCGGTCCTGTTCCTGAGTTTTAACTTTATTGCTGCTGCTTCCTGGTCAGGTCTCCTCCTTTCTGAAACGAGGTGATTGATATTGTGTTTGGGAGAAGCAGCTACAGAAGTGATGCCCTGGTAGTGATGTGAATGTGTGAAGGCCTGGCAACCCCATGACATCCTCGCTGGGCATAGCGTACCATTTGGGAACACTTTTGACAACTGGAGGCTGTTTATTTTGAATAAATGATGAAAAAGCTATTCACACATTGAGCCTCACATAGTTAGAATAATGTAAGAGATGTACAATTAATCAAAGGTGCTGTCATTCAACTTGTTTCCAATGCACTTTTTTAGAAACAAATGCACAGCTGGATTCCACTACTGAGACGATCTTGAAGCAAATCAGAATTCATCTCAACTCACTGAGAGACTTGTTTTTGCTGTGTTTATAATTAGACTTCTTCTTCTCTTTACCAAAGCCACCTTTGGGTGGGGTAGGGTAGGGATATATACAAATAGGCAATATACTGTCTCTCTCTCGCGCTCTCTCTCTCTCTCGCGCTCTCGCTCTCTCAAGTATATTGCCTATTTTTAGGGGGTAGATAAAGGATATTGATATTGATTATAAGCGCAGCAATGTGATGGTAGCTGCTCAAAAAACAATCAAAGCAAATGTTAAGCCAGCTAGAGTTAGTTCAGTTTAGCTTGACTTCATTTGTTTTAAGTTTAATTTCTTAAAACCTTGTATATTATGTAAATAGTTACGTGACGGTGGAAATGTTAATCAGCAGTTGGCGTAATCTAGCGATTTCTTTATACCTTTTATTGAAAATTGCAATATTGTCGGTTTTAATACGTCTCAATACAGAAGATAGAGACACTCAGTTACACTGTGTCTTTAAATGGTCATCTAGCTATTTAGTATTGCACCTCCATAAAGCTGGGTGGGATAGCTGAAAAGAAAATATGGCCAAAATCAAAGCAGCATGGAGGCTGAGATACCCTGACTATGTTTCTCTAATATGGGTCAACTCCAAACACAAAGGCTCCTACATTTCCATCCCAGTATTCCTTGGAATTCCATTCACATTGGACGAGTCTGACCAGTGATATGTGTCCAGTGCCAACATCAAGTGCCAGTGCAGGAAGTAGTGTTCCCTTTGAATAGCAGAGCCACATTTAAGGGAGTGGATTGGTGCATCTGAGATTCATGAAAGAGAGTTTGCATTCAGTCAAAGACCTGCACTTCTTTTTATTAACCACCATCTCTCACTAACACTGTTTTGTTGCCTGAACCGTGGTTTGTATCAGCTCCTGTCTGACGATGAGGTTGACATTTCCAATAATTAAACGAATAGCATTTATTTTCTGCTGAGCCATCCACGCCAGGTAAATTCACACTCTAAACCATCAAGTTTCTTACCCAGGCTTTCCTCTTATGTAGTCTTCAAGCTCAAGCGGAGATAACCTCTGATGATATTATCAGGATGTTTTTCTTTCTTTCTGTACACTTGACAAAGCTCTTCTAGATCCACAGACCTGATGTAACAGTTTGTTCACAGGCTGAGTAGGACCCGTACACTGACATTTAAAATCTACAGACCCTTTAAAGATAAACAAAAGCAGCTGAAGGAGTATGCTCCTCCGTGGATATGAAGTGCTCACTCTGCAGGCCTCTGTCGGTAACCAGAAGCCAATGTTACGTAAGACACGCATGTCAGCTTCGTTGTCAGCAGTTAGCGGTGGAAATGATGTGAGAGTGAGCGCAGCTGAAAGCATGGAGGGCAAGACATTACATCAGATCAATAATAAAGATCCCCGCAGCCCATCACCCCATAACGGACAGCCTTAATAACTGCCCTAATAACAGGAGAGCAGATTAATAAAGCATACCCTAAATGATTACCTCCATCATTAATCCGTCCTATGGCTATTTAAAGCTGCACGTATTAACTATTTGGACAGGAGGTTTTCACGTGTTAATGGCCAGATTGAACACACTGAGGGCTTGGAAGTACATTAGAGGATCACATGATTTGATTAATGCCATTCACAGGAATAGAAACAATTCACGCCGGCAGGTCGACGTCGTGCACCTGACGAAAGAAAGAAAACGAAAGAGGAAAAAAAAGCTCAACCGAGAAATGAAATATTTGCACAGTGGAACCTGCGTAATCCCCTCGCTGCGGATCTGATATGAAGCACGGCCTCTCATTAGCCGTGTTTGGACCAGATTGCATCGGGTCCACTGATTCATTTGGGAAATCCATCTATATATTGCGTACACCCTCCCCATGGCTGTGCTCGAGGCTCAGCCTGTTAGAGTGTGGATGATGACAGAGCTGATTCAGACTTAATAAATAATAGAGTGTTACTGGAGGTATCACCCGATGAATATTACATCCCCATTGCTGTCGCACGCATGTCTGTCTGTCTGTCTGTCTGTCTGTCTGTCTGTCTGTTTGACTAAGACACTACCTGGCCTGATGCCAGCTGTATCCAGTGGAAATATCCAGCTCAGCTCCATGTTGACAGCTGGCGGGGTTGGAGGCACTCTGCATCTGAAAACACCCACAGTGTCAGCCAGCAAATGAGAGACAATTACCTCTCGACTGCGCCACTGAAACTTGTTCCAAAAAAAAAAAAAAGGTAAAGTCCCGCCCATCTGACACGCACCGCGGGTGGATTCAGTGCCAGCTGGAGTGCAGAGAGTTGAAGAAGGAAGTATTGGGGGGGGGGGGGCACAGTTTCGAAGACGGAGAATAAATTATCACCTTCAACAGATTATTACTGGGGAAGGTGTTTGGGAGCGTGTCACCGTGCTCTGAGGAGCGTGTGTGGGCTTGCGCCTTTATATTTCCCTCTTGACTTCCAATCAGGATGTCTTTGTAAACATGATACAGCTTCTTATGTTGCCAGAGCTGATCATAAATTGCATAAGACTCGCTATTAATGTGCCCGAGCACAGGCAGGCTCGGTCCTGCATGTGACACCTGCTGATATTTAAGTCGACCGAGCAAAAGTGGAAAAACAGAAAGCCAAAATGAAATGTTGTTCATATCGGTAAAAAAAAACGTTTTCAAAGCTGTAGTTTTTAATGGTTTCAAGATGTTTTTATTTGACATCAAGTTGAGTGTGACTTGTCGCCATCTGTCAAAGGCTTTTTTTCGGGATAACAGGATGTTTCTGGCAACATAGAGTGAGAAGATATGTCATGAGGTGATGCATCTTCTTATGTCGCCAAAGTAATGGTGGATATCAGTAACAGCCAATCTTAACGTACACCAGAAAAAGCAAGTTTATTCGTGCTCCTGCTGATATTTACTTTAACAGAACAAAACGAGCCAAACGGAAGAATCCAATGAATATTTCCACAAATACAGGTTCACGCCACATTCAAAAGCGGTAGAATATGAAGCATCGAAATGAGGTATCAGCGGTGTCTGTATCAGTCGAAAACAGTCCGAAACTGTTTGATTTAATTGGATATTTGACTATATTTCAAGTCGCCAATTTTATGTTTCTGTCACACAACGTTGAATGTGGCATGTCACCATCTGTCAAATGCTTTGCAGGGATAACAGTCTGGTTTGGCATCAAAAATAGGAAATATATATATGTATACATATTCCCAATCACACACATCTTTGATGCCTGCAGAAACAGGCCTCCATCTCTTACTAAGTGATACACTTTTTTATACATTTACTCCGTATTATTTGGTATTAGAGAAAGCAATAACTAAGTCTCTGGATTCTTATAGATGAATACAGATATGCAGTATTAACTGATTATTTTTGCTCATAACAGAGTTTCAGTGTCAAACAGACTTGGTAAATTGTTATCTCTAAACCTCATACTTCTGTAGCACAAGTCTGAATGCGTATCGCTGTGTGTACAGATCACTGAATCACTGCAACATGTCTTGCAAGCGTCGTATTCTAACATTACCTTGGTGAGCAGCACTGCTACATAACTGCTAATTACTTCACCGCTGCATTGTATGGCAGTCATGGAAAGTGGGAATACAGGAAGGAAAAGAAATGCAATTTCTCTCCTTTTATTAATTCATTCTCCTTAATCTGTGTTGTGTTTGTCAGCGTTACAGTATTACTGTAGCATACTGTATATAAGATGATTCAACTTGCAAGTGATTGAAATATCTAAGCTGTGAGCTGATGCAGTAAATCATCATTTTGTCATCACCTTGTACGAATGTATTTACTGTAGTGTAAAGTCAGACTCCAGATTTATCTATATTTACATTAAAACACATTCTGTAAACATTATGAATGTTTCCAACATGTACAGTTGTGTGAAAAAGTGTTTGCCCCCTTCCTGATTTCTTATTTTTTTGCATGTTTGTCACACTTAAATGTTTCAGATCATCAAACAAATTTAAATATTAGACAAAGATAACACAAGTAAACACAAAATGCAGTTTTTAAATGAAGGTTTTTATTATTAAGGGGGGAAAAAAATCCAAACCTACATGGCCCTGTGTGAAAAAGTGATTGCCCCCCCCCCTGTTAAAACATAAATTAACTGTGGTTTATCACATCTTTGGAAAGCTGAGTTCAATTTCTCTAGCCACACCCAGGCCTGATTACTGCCACACCTGTTCTCAATCAAGAAATCACTTAAATAGGACCTGCCTGACAAAGTGAGGTAGACCAAAAGATCCTCAAAAGCTAGACATCATGCTGCGATCCAAAGAAATTCAGGAACAAATGAGAAACAAAGTAATTGAGATCTATCAGTCTGGAAAAGGTTACAAAGCCATTTCTAAAGCTTTGGGACTCCAGCGAACCACAGTGAGAGCCATTATCCACATGTATTCTTCTAACCTTTCAAAGGCCAACTTCGTAGATTTTACATTTTTTTCCATATTACTGTTTGTGTAATCTTGAAGAAAAAACACCAAGTCTTGCAGTTTTTGATGATAATTCGTTTTTGTAGTCCTTCCAGTGATAAACATGTACATTATTGTGAGGATCTGAAAAAAAAAATATTGCCTTGTTGATCATTTTGTGTTTTCTGTATGTAAGTTTTGATACACAATGTTGTGATCTATATTCAGTGCTAGTCTCTCCCGCTCTTATAATATCTGGGTGCCAATCAAGTGTGTGTGTGTGTGTGTGTGTATGTGTTTTTGATTGTGCCAGCATGTGTCAACACTGCACCAGCCGGTGTGTGTGTGTGTGTGTGTGTGTGTGTGTGTGTGAATGGGAGAAGCATTTGTTTTGTTGAAAAAGGTAGAGGCAGAGAGAGGAAAGAGTGAGGAACCCAATCAGCCAATCAGGAAGCAGATTAGCAGGCTGGGTAGTCTGCGGGGGGTGAGGTAGAGCTGTTACTACAGGAGAAGGGACTTTTTTTTTCTTTTTTTTTGGCTAGCAACACACCGACCAATCACAATCCCCGAAACAGACCAAAACAACTTCATACGCCAATGACCCTGTCTGGGTGTGTGTTTGTGTGGGTGTATGGGTGTGGGTAAAGGGTGAAAAATAAGACCAGGCAAAAACTGCTAGCTCCAGGGCTATTTGGCAGGTGCCCAAAATGTGTGTGTGTGTTGAAGTCAGTCTCTAAAGGAGATGGGCAGAGGGTGCACAAACTTCTCTTTTAATTTGACATGGTTCACCGTTTTGGCATGCGCTAGCTGCCTCTCAGAGTGTGTGTTTGTGCCTGTGTGTGTGGATACGCACATATGGACTTTGGTGTGTGTATGTGTGTGTGTGTGTGTATTTTTTGGGTGAGTGACAGCTCTGACCTTTTCAGTATGCCTGTTAAACCTGAGCTCTTGTCCCAGTGCAGACGTGCTTGTGTCAACTCCAGCACTCCTACATGAAGGTCAAACTCTCTCCTGTTGGAGTATTGGCGCACACACACACACACACACACACACACACACACACAGTGTTTCCTATCATGTTGTTCCCATCTTCTCTATAAATAATGTGCTCTCTGCCCCCACTAGCATGTCCAGGCAATTATCACATCATACTGATGCATGTTCTCTGCTGCCCACCAGGCAATAATTGTAGATTTATTCATTCTCAACGTTGTTTTTTCCTTTTTCGTGGCAGCAATTTTCTGGTCTTGTTACCGTGGTCACCATCATAGCTGCTGCCATAGGTTGAATCCCTGGCAGGGGAGCAGCGTTGATCGGTGAGATTACGGCGCTCATTAGGGAGGTAAACTGCATGTTGTCTGATGGATAAAGTGACGAGTCTTTCGAATCCCCGTGGCTGACGAGACTAAAAGAGATCATTTATTTGTATGAATGATGCAGTATTAGTGATGTTGCAGCTGCTAAACAGCCATTTGTAAGTAGTCCTTAAAAGGTAATTGAAAGTCTGACATTATTATATAAGGTTACTAGCTGCAGCAGATAGTTGTTACTTTTGTTTTACTCAATGGGCTGGATTTGGACGCACATCACTTTACAGTTGTGTTGTTGAGATCAAAATGAAAGCTGAATTCTGAGATGAGTGCAGTCCGATTAAGAGCCCCATCCAGAGCCTTATATCTCCATCCAGAGCCTTATATCTCCATCCAGAGCCTTAGATCTTCATCCAGAGCCTTATATCTCCATCCAGAGCCTTATATCTTCATCCAGAGCCTTATACCTTCATCCAGAGCCTTATACCTTCCTCCTCTCTGTAATCAAAAAGCTGCACTGTTGCACTGGCTAAAAGGTTCATAGCCATTAAGTTTATTTCCCTTCAATCCCACATACACAATACCCAAAATACCCTATCTACTACTATTTGAGTAATGTTTGCTAATAACTACAGTGCCCAGCTGTTGCAGGACAGGACTTTTTGTATCTCTTTTTAACAACAAATCTATTGCTCAGAGGTAGAGCGGCTCGTCCTCTAATCAGAAGGTTGTCAGTTCGATCCCTGGCTCCTCCAGGATACGATCATGATGGGCAGGTGGCACCTTGCATGGCAGCCGCTGCCACCAGTGTGTTAATGTGCGCGTGAAAGGGTGAACGTTGTTATTTTTGGAAATACGCTTGTTTTGCCTCTTAAATCCTGTTAGTATAATCCGTACAAAACCGTTTAAAAACAAGACACTGTAGTTTTTTGGGCGGTATGTGCTGGACTAGCCACTGTACACAGCATCACAAAGAGGGCAGTAAGGTCAGAATGTATTGGAAAAACAGATTAATGGGTCTTTTCATTCAAAAGATCCAGGAAAATATAAAATAAGTTTTTAAAAAGACATTTTACAGAACATAACAGAAATGAAGCACGAGGGAGATTAAAATCAAAAGAGGTGAAAAATGTCGAAGAACTCCAACACAAGTTATGAAAACACAGAAGAACTAGAATAAAACAGGCGCAAGGTGAAAACTTTACAAAGCCACGCATCTTCACGAGTCATATGAAAGATATATAGCTCGGCTGCTGCTCTCTGAAGCAGCTCCGTGGACCAGAGTGATGGATGAATTATAGAGTGTGTGTGTGTGTGTGTGTGTGTGTGTGTGTGTGTGTACTTGTGTGTACCCATTTTCACTTTGAGTATAAATGTTTTTGTGAGCCTGTGGATCAATGTGGACCCATCTCAGACTCGCTTGATACTGTATGAATGTAGCAGTGGGTTTAAAAGCATGCGCTTACATGTACTTGTTTACGTCTATACATGCATATAATATGTGCCTGTGTGTCTTTCTATCAGTGTGTGTGTGTGTTTGTCTCCCCTATGCGATCATCACACGGGGGAGATGCTTACAGTCCATTTGTCTGCGAGCACACTGACCATTAGCTGGTCACCATACATAATGTATAGCGGTGACCTTTCTGCACACTGTACCCGTAGGCCAATAAGCCATTGTTTGGTGTTGTATTGATTTTTTACCCCCGTCATAGATGGAGACGGTGATTTGAGGGGAGAGAGACTGAGTGCCGCTGTGTCTGGTGAAAGGAGAGAGGCGGGCAGAAGCAATAGAGTGTAAAGAATTGAAAAGGCTTGCCGTGGAGAAGGACACATACCTGTAACCCCCCCCTCCCTCCTTTTCTTTTTTTTACTCTCAGCGGAGCGACTGCTTGGAGGCCTGGCCCCCCCGCGTGACAGACAGGTTTGCGTTTAATAGTGTTGCATGTTGTGGACCGTACAAGTGCCACCTACACACAGCCCATTAGACAGAGTGTCGAGTGCGAGGCTGCATGGTAAACAATTTAAGTCCCCGAAAGATTTCCAACATTCATCCAGCGGGACTCCGTGGAAGAAAAAAAAAGTTGGGGGGGGGAAGGTGGAGGGCGTGAGGGCTTCCATTTGCACATCTTCCCTATAATCTGCCAGCAATGTTCTTTATATCTCTCCTGCTCCAGCTGACAACTAAAGTGGAGATACACCCAGGAGGAAAATGGGCTGAGAAAAATGTTTTGGTGTCCTACAGTGATGGATCTTTAGGCTGCCTGGCAGGGATTTGAATCCGACATCACTTTGTTGGCACCCGGAAGGCCAGTTCTTGATCAGGAAGAGGACTGGAACTTTGAAAAAGGCCCATTGCTCTGACGCTCACTTACAATGCTAAAAAACAAATCACACTGATTGTTGATGTCGTCTAACAGAGAGAGGGAGACAGCATGTTAATCTTACTGGACTCGGTACATCCTCTCGGCCCATAACAGCGCTACATGAGTTGCTCGTCTAGTGTTTGTTTTTTGAGACGTTTATTTTCACAATCCTAGACTTTGAACCTCTACTACCTCTATTATTGTATTGTTTTTGGCCACTTGAGGTCAGTACAACAAGCTGTTGATACTCCAGTCACATATTACCACGTAATGCATGCAGGTGAGCAAATCCGACAGATACAGAGCAACATTTGCTTTCATTTTGTGTTATAATTCCAGTCCAACATTCACTTTTCTTTCGCTAAATGCTCCGCCAGGTTCACTAATTCGCTAATGTTCGCTAATGTTTCATGTCTGCAGTTTGGTGCTGGCAGGTAGTGTAGGTTCTTTAATGTTGTTTTGTTTTTTAGCTTTTTCACTGAAAACTCCAGAACATTATTGATAAAGATTAAAAATGTACAGGGTTTGTTTTGCTGCCTTCTAGTGCTGTTGGAAGTATTAGAATCACAAGCTGGGAACACATGATTGCCTTCGCAATGTAGCAACTATTACAGGAAAGTGAAAATCCTCATATGTGTCACTATTTAGATGTTATTTCTCACCAAATGACCACCGTTACCGCTGATTACATCAGTCAAACTGCTAAAAAAAAACAACAAACAAACATAACCCCTTGCAGGTATTTATGAATATGTGTGATAGTTTTGTTTCATGAATTAACGTGAAGTAAAATGTTATGGCTTATAAAGCCATTGTGATTGAGGGAGAGAAATGTGAAGCGGTAATGCCGACACTAATGCAGCGCTGATCACTCGGTTAACAGAGGGAGGAAGGGGGGGGGAGCGTGCTGAGGGAAGAAAATAAGTGGCGTCCCACAGAGCTTTCTAATTCCTCCAGGAGATTGACACCTGAATGTGCTTTCATGCAGAAAACCGCTGGGTGGCAACACCCCGCCATGCACCCCCCAACACTAGCTTTTTCTTCTCCCCCTTTTCCTCTCCATCCCTTCTGTCCCTCGTACACTCCTGCTCACCTTGCCATGTGACTAGGCATAAAATCTCCATCTTAATGAGACATTGACTCCAATATTGACTTTTAAAATGTTTATTTGCGCAACAGTATTTCCAGACTTTTGCTTGAAGTGCGTTTGAATGCATCACAAGTAGATTGCGAGCCCATTAAAAGCACGGAGAAAACTGGCAGGGAAAATGACATCTGAGTTCATTTCATGTCGTTAATTATTCAACTTGCCCCGTCAAGTGTTCAAGCCTCTAATTTTTAGCACATTATGTTTATTAAATCATGATGTGATTATGGTAATCATAAGGTAAGCACTGTGGTTGTCATGCACTTTTGACACCTTTTTAGGAGAAAATATAGCGGGGAGAAATGTTTCAATATTCTGGAAAAAGCAGCAGATCACTCCAAAGTTCATTGGAGACTATTTCGATGTCTCCAATGAAGCAAGAGGGTCTTGGCATCCACCTTTGCAAACAGCCAGGGGGCTCTTTTCTTCCAGGGCATCCACTGATTGTGTCGCCGGTTCTGTGGCGGTCGTTCCGTTGTTGCCTTCGTCCTCATCCCGCTCGTCTTCTGAACTGTCCAGTCTGTGTGTGGTGGTCCCACATTCAGCAGAGCCAGCCAGCGCAGAAAGTTGATTCCAGTTGTCGAAAGCAGTTTTTTGTTCCTTTGTGCAAAAAGAAAAAGAAACTAGCTAGGCTAATTGCAGCAGCACATTTTTTCTATTCAATATCATAAAGATAATATTGACTTATACATGTAGCTTCTTCATAGGGTTGCGCGGCCTCAACATTTTCCTGCGTATATGGTGGCTTTGTGGAGAAGTGCAGCCACACTGCCATTCACGAGAGATTACGGTGTGTAGATCTTTTAGTGTATTTATACCACCTTAACATAAAGAATACTCATTACATTGAAAAATGCATTATATGATTTTACTGCTTTCATGGGAGCTCAGACCCCCCTGACCTTTCTGTCACACATCTTCTACCTGTCACCTTGTCTTTGTTGTTTCATCATCTTCCTCCCTTGAAATATTTTTGATCATTCCTGTCCTTCTGCTATTTCCTCGATTTGTTCTCATTCATCTTTTGTCTCCATTGAAGGTGGGCGAGGAGGGAGGGAGGGAGGGAGGGAGGGATGGATGGATGGTCTGGGGACAGAAGAGCTTCACAGCAGGCCTCCATTCCATTTATCAACATCAGGATTTCACAGCGCGATGCCTTAAAAGCCAACTCGGAAACCTCTCCGCTCCCCCTACAAACAAAAGCAGAAAGAACACAACTTAAATGCAAAACTATTTCTTTCCTTTTCACGCTGAGTTCACCTTTTCACCAATAGGTACTTTTCGTTGGCGACTACATGAGGTTATTTTCCTTTCAAAAGAGACGGCAGGTAAAAATAAATAAGAGGACTATTTACCGAGTCTCTCTTTGCGGCCTTGACGCTTTGCTATTTGTGTTAAAAGGCTTTTTTAGAAAACATTTATTAATTGTATTCACTCCGTTTTCCTTTCTCCCGTTTCCCTTTTTGTCTCTATCTGAGCCGTGGCTTTCATGGAGTTTCACCATGACAAGCTGAATCAAGGCTAGAACGCTAAACACCTCTGTATGACATCTATTCAACCACCTCTGTGAAGCCGTTAACCATAAGATATTCTTCAGCTCTGTGAAGAGTTTGCAGATAGAAACAGCCAAGGGTTTCCTTTGACCTTCCTTGATGCACACAGAACCATTGTGTGTGTCTGTGTGTGTGTGTGTCTGTGTGTGCATGTTGTCATTACTGGGTCCCTTCCACATTTAGCCCTCCATATGGCTTATGTAGATAGCTTTCTTTGGGTCATGTCTTGGCTCGGCTTTAATTAGTGGATTTGCTGCTAATAGATGGAGCTAATTAACAGGGATTGGGGCTCCTGCATGTTTGCCACTGTTCATATCGGTGTGTGTGTGCGCGGCGTGCACACCCATACGTGTGTGAGCTGACATGCTTCTCTCTGCCCGACGATCGAGACAA
>NW_022280044.1:8563829-8595586 GCF_004355925.1 Anarrhichthys ocellatus | reverse complement strand
TGTGTACGCTGATAAGTCTTGATAAGTGAGAGTGTGCGTGTGGATGATTGCTGATTTGTGGCAGGGTGTCTATTGTTAATGAAATCCTTTGTGCCCCTCTGATTGGCTCATCAATCAAACAGCAGTTCGCATATTACCCATAACCCCTTTCTCCTCTCTCCAGGTGGCGGATTACAACGTGACACATGCACATGTGTACACACTGAGACACAAACATGTGATGGAAGGAACAAACCTAGTAATTTTCACACACACACAAATACTATATACACACACATGTACACACACACAAACTAGAGTGCAGATCACTGCAACGACCACTGCCGATTTGTGTGATTGAATGAATACAACCCACAATTGGCTGACCCCCCCCCCCCCCCCCGTCTATACACCAATGGGCTGTAAGGCGTCGTAAAACACACTTATTTTAAACCTTAAAAACAAGCGGCGATGTATGCAGGCAATCGGTTTGAAGCCATTGTTTAAGACATATCATACAATCTTGCCAAAAGCTAAATTAAACTTAACAAGTTGCAGCGAGTAACAGCGGTGTTTAACATTAACATTAGCTGTTAGCGGTTGGCTAAACACACCGTACAAAGCAATAAAAGTGAGCAACCAATATGCAAAATGGGCTGCAAAGTGTCATAAAGCACACTACATTCAAACTCAAAAACAAGCGGCGATGTATGCAGGCAATCGTCTCGAAGATGCCCTACACTTCATACAATCTTGCCAAAAAACTCACCAAGCTGTCTGCCCCCGTAGCACTGGCTGAGTTGCACAATGTGCAGCAGTGTGTGTGTACTGGTAGTTAGCTGTTATCCAAACACACTGTCTATTCTGTTAGCTCTTAGCCAAAAACACTGCAAACTGTTTTCCGGTGCTGTGAATCTGACCACAGAGCAGCGACCGGGGTCGGCGATGCACTCAGCTGTGTTATCACTAGCGGCCCCGAACCGGCGGGGGCCGGTTAAGAGTAGTGACCACCGTATCACCGTAACCACAAGAGGTCCTTGAGCAGGCAGCCATAACTGGGCATCCAAAATATTATGCAGTTTGCTGAAGCACAATGCTCGATTAGTCGTGGACATACACAATGATGCACATAGTCACACTCTCTCTCTCTCTCTCTCTCTCTCTCTCTCTCTCTCTCTCTCTCTCTCTCACACACACTTACACACAGTCTCCCACAGACATAAACAGGCATGTGCGAAAACAAAACGCACACACACACATCATTGTATTTACACATTCTGTACATAAACACCCTCCAGTCTTGCTAAAAGCTTTACGTCAGTAGTTTCCCCCCAATGTCCCTGTCATCTCAATATCCATCCACAGAAGGAAGGAGACAATGAGACAGTGAATGCATCATCTGCATTAATTTCTGCTTGATTCAAAGTGTCGTGGCTAAAGAGGGCAAAAGGAGGGGCGGCGGGGGGGGGAAGAGGAGGTTGGGGCGAAGGAGGGAAAGGGAGGAGAAGAGGTAGATAGACAGGAATAATTGAGGGGGATGGGGAGATGTGAGGAAGAGGGGGAGGCCTTGGGGGAAACCCCGCCGCTGCTGGCCCCGGGGCTAGGATAGATACACACACACTCGCATGTCCTCCGAGATAAGAAACAACAGACACACACGAGTGCACATAATCACATTCACACATATGCACGCTCATGCAGAAACATCACAGACACAACGAGGTAAACGTCCCAAACAATGGTCGTGAAATCCAATGAGGATGCAGCAGAGGCCCAGCAGTAGTACAGTATACAAATGAATGTTCATATTGTATTACAGGCCTGGAGGCAGAAGAAAAGGCAAGAAAGAATTGGAAGCATGTTCCAATCAGACTCTCAGGGCAATCAACTCTTTGAGGTTTTGTATCGAAAAGGTGGGGACAAACATAAATACTTGGGGAAATGCCCTAATGTGGGGTGATAATAATCACCCCACACATTAATCAATAATGAATTTATTTTTTATGTATGTATACAAGGGAACATGTCCATACTGGAAACCTATTCGTCCATGTTCAGTGTTCTGAGTTTTGGTAGATGAGGGAAGGAGTGAGAGGAAAAGGTGAAATATTTTGTGTTGCATTTGATGTCACGCTGCAGTGAAATGGAACATTTAATAGGACTGGAGGGACAGAAGGGATTATTCAAAAATGTGAAGGTGTTATTGGTATGAATTTTCAAGTACATCTACTGATATGTGATGTAACAACTATACGAAAAGCTTCATGTCTTCCAAGCAGTAAGGTAAAGTATTGGAGTTTCAAGGTACAAACACGGAGGAAAATTAGATTTTTGGCGTGAAATGTTCAGTGTTAGGATCCGAAAATGAGATGACAAGGTGCAAAATTCATTTTCACTTCATTTTCTCTTCGACCCGTCTATAGCAAGAAGCAGACAGGCGTCTTCTTCCTTCCCCCGTCTTGCCGTCCTCCCCTCTCGTCCAACCTCTTGTTCCACATCTCCACTTTTTCGTCTCAACAGCCTGTCAGCTCTGGGACACAGTTATGACTCATCTGTCTGTCACATTGAAGACGCCAGACCAACAGACAGCCAGAGAGTCCGTCTTTATCTCCGGAGAGTGAATCACAATTTGATGCTGGGCGCCTCGTCCAAAACCAGGCAATCTGTGCTGTCTGCACCCCCGTCCCTCGACAGTTGGCAGTTTGCTGATTACAGATACTTTATTGTAGAGCTGATCAATATGATGATGATTGGCGGTGGGAAGAACTTTTTCTTGAACTGATTGTACATTAATGTAGCAGTTTCATCCCTTTCTGTAAACTTATTATTATTAAAGGTATCAGTTAAGAGTAGCTTTCCTTCATGATGGTGTAAACACTGTTTCAGAAGTGTTTGGTGTTTGTTTTTGGTTAGAAATGTTGTTAAAAGAAAAGAGAAGTTTGAGTTTTATTTAGGACTGCAGCCCATAAGTTGTGTCTAGTGGATGTGAGTTTTCGGTTGCAACCATAAACTGTATAAAAGAATCCCCATGACGTCACCCGTTGGTTTGTGAAGTGAGTGAACCTTGAGTTCGGCATTTTGTCCTTCGCCATCTTGGTTTTTAGATGTCGCCATCTTGGCTTTTTGCAACCAGAAGTGACAGAAGAGGGTGGCGCTGAATGGTGAAAAATACTTTGTTTAGGCGACCAAAACCGTTGCAATTAAGTTTAATGGGCTGAAAACACACTTCATTAAAGTTTAATGAAGGAAACAAGGACAACGCCGTGGCATAGACCTGTCAATCACAAGGTAGCCTCGCCCTAAATCATCCCCTGCTTTATGGTCTGTTTGACTCTAAATGGACCATCATTTACTAAATGAACATCATGCTGTATTGAAGAAGACTTGAAACTAGAGATTGAGACCATAAACTCATGTTTACAATGTTTACTGAGGTAATAAATCAAGAGAGAAGTAGAGTCATTTTCTCAGACTTCAATACAATCAGACTTCTTTTTGCAACCAGAGGAGTCGCCCCCTGTTGGTCAGTAGAGAGAAAGCAAGTTTAAGGCACTTCTGCTTTGGCTTTGCTTTTTACAGCTGCAGGTTGCCACCTGGTTCCAACTGACAACATTGGTACTGTAATTAAAAAATAGTTTGTAATACCACTTGAGTTCTAACTGATACACAAACCATTACAAAACCAATATTACACAAACGACAGAGGCCTATACTTGAACACACAAGCACTTGACCTAAAACAATAAACTTCCTCTGTGTTTCAGTGTGGCCAACACATCCAAAATGGACAGAATTCAAATGGCACTATGTGTGAATTCTAGACCTACATGGATGCTGATATATGTGGTAGAAATGGCCAATTATTATGCACGTAAAATGATGGAAATGCTATTTTTCAGTCACCACCACAGCATGCTCTTTAAATGAAAGGCAAGCACTTGTCTTGACATTGGCCATAGCACACAGCAGTTCAGGTTGAAGTATTACACATAATCCACCTCTTCTACTCTCGGGGATTCAACTCATGAGTGTGGTTTTATACGGCATCTCCCGTGATCCTTTGCCAAAGCGGCACGGTGACGAACGCCAGCTGTCGGGGGTCAGTTTAGAACCCGCTCTTTTGAAGCTGTGTTGAGAAAATACGAAGTATGTGGATCTGTGTGAAGGTTGTATGAGTGTGTGTGTGTGTGTGTGTGTGTGTGAGAGAGAGATGGCCTTCAGCGAACACTGTGAGGTTTTCCAGCCCACGCTGAGGCGACTCTGGTTGGACCAGCGAGGCTCAGTGTGACCTGCCAAAACACACAGCAGCCACACCAACGGTGAACTCTGGATGGTCGGGGGACAGAGGGAGGGATGGATGGAGGGATTAGTGTCGGAGAAGAGAGGGAGAGGTGGAAAGTGAGGTATGAGAGGAGTGAGGGGAAGACAGGAGGAGGGCAGAAGAAATCCATCATGGTCACGTCAGCCGTGACGTGCGTGTGTGCTCAGTAATGACAGAGTGACTGATGTAGTTCTGGTCTCAATAGGTATAAACCCTGTACTTAAGAACCCATTTAAGCTTGTAAAACCAGTCACCCATAAAACTTTAGCCTCTCGATGTGTATGTGTGTGTGCACTATTTGTCCTCTGATTGCGTGAGACGGTCATTGTGACTTTGCTCATTAACTTTGATTGCAAGGGCAAGTGGCGGGCGTTGGTCGAAAAAACAACAACAACAACAGGTTGGCTGTGTCGCGAACCTTGCAATTCGTGGGAGGTGAGAGGGAGCGAAGGTAATAGTGAGTGGAATACAGAGAGGAGAAGGAAGGAGGGGAGGAGGCGGTAAATAAGTGCCTTTCAGTCTCAGATGAGCGGGGACTCTGACAGCTCCGAGAGTCCGGCGGCTAAATGGCTCACTCAAGACAGAAGAGGTGATGGAGGAAGAATAGCAGGCGAGGAGAAAACAAAACGTGTGAAGTCAGCCGTGTAACTGTTTCTATCACCGACCAGAATGACTCATTGTGTTTATTAACACAAAGAGGTGATAGCAGACAGTCACTTCATCATTTTCTATGGTTAGAAGAAAAAAAATCTACTTTTAAGTATATAGAGTTTAATTATTCTAAACACAGATGTTTTTTTTTTCATTTTCCAAACCAAACCACGCATGGTTTGGTTTGAATTGTTACCCTCCTGTTGTCACAATGATATGAAAACTTTCTGTAAGCGTATTAAAAGATGCAAAAAGATTAGTTTTTTGGGATATAATACAACATGGTTAAAATGATAGCAATGTCAGCACAGCAGTGTTTGCACCTCCATTACAGCAGGGCTGCTCTCTCGAAGGTGTGTGTCGCCATGGCTGGGACTAGTGGTCAAAGTGGTGGTTGTAAAATGGTGGATAAACACATTAAATTTCCTGTATTCTTCTCAGTAAAAGTCCCCAGTTATTTTTGCTGCTGGTACTTTTCCTCTCTGCAGTATTAAGAGACTTGTTTTTATTGAAGAATAGCTGCTAAAAAACAGCTCAGATAATTTGGTGATGTTTCATTTTCATTACATTTGCACATCCACCATGTACGCAACAGTGGCGTAGTTTGAAAGTACAAACAACTCTTTAATAACTTTAAATTAAGTCATTGTCCTGTTAGAGCCAGAGCTAACTATCATGCTAACTGCAAACTGAGTTAAGCAGAGCTTCTGTGACAATGATGGTTCACTAGCATGCTCCCAGCTGGTTAGCATGTTAGCGGTTAGCTCTGCAGCTTTTCCAACTAGCCCTACGAGTAGTCGCCACATCACCACGCTTTTAGAAACACGTGTTTCATAAAGACGTGCAGATGAATTTCGTTGTGACACTTCCTGGTGTGACTGAACCTTAAAATCAGCAATACTATCCTTTAACAATATGCATTTATAAAATGCTGTTGAATTCTTAGCCAAGTAACTGAAGTCTCCCCACAGTCAATAAAAAGGGTTATTCCACTATGCATCTATAGACATATGTTAGCAATGTGAGTCATTGTTGGAGCCCGTCGAACATCCAGGTGTTAAGCAGTTAAATATTTATATTTTTCTGAGAAGAGAGCAGTATGGCCAACAGACCTGCTCTTTCCAAAAGCTCATTGACATCTCTGTTCAGCGGTGGCATGTTGCCTTCATCTGATAGCTGACAGTTGAGAGTGTGAAGAAACACGGGGAGAGTGACAGAGTGAGTGGGATACTGTGACAAAAGTTCACCAGGACACCTTCTCTGAATTAACAGACTTTCCAGGAAAATCATGGGTGTGTGTGTGCATCACTATGTCCTCAGCTAGACTCATAACCTTTCATTCCACACCTGACAGACAGAGGAGGACTATGTGTGTGTGTTGCAAGGGCGTATACGTGCACACTTTCGCCCCACACTCTCGGCCACATCCATAACTTTTTATTTCCAACAGTCTGCACTTCTCCTCATTGGCATAATTTACTGCTGTTTTATGCAGCGTGTCCGGCAGGTCGTCCAAAGTTTAACACCTCTGTTAGATTTTAATGCCTCCGAGACTGGAGCTGTGTGAACTTTACGTGCGCCATACTGCTGGCCGAGCTCATGAGAACTCTTTATTTTTCTCTACGCGTCTCTAAAACCCTCCTTTTCTTTTGAATTGTATTAGATGGAGCAACACATTAAACCTATTTTCACATAATAAAAAAAAAAAAATCCCTCTTTCTTGCAAGTTAAGTGTTTGATTTTCACTTTATCTGGGTAATGATGAGAGATTATCGTGTGTATTTCTCTAATTTCCACCCTTTGGCACATAACATTGAGAACGAATTTATATCGTCAATAGCTGGGATTTCCTCCAAGTCTTTTATGAGGTATCGAATTAGATGGACTGAATGGAAACAGTAGAACTCCGATAAAAACATTTTTTTTTACACTTGCTTAAGGCAAATACATTTTATGATAATGAATATATCATGCAATCAGTTGGAATAGAATTGCAAGTAGACTTGATCCAGAACAAAGATATGTCTCCCTCAGAATGTGTTGTGGCATGCATACGATCCCAACTTTGATTTCATGATGCATAGCAAACACTGCAGTGAAATGGCAACAAACAGCAAAAATAGACACGTTTACAGCCTGGTGCAGAAAACGTTTTGGTTTTGTCATCCAGGCGCTATTACCACCCACAATCCCCCTCTTTACCATTTCCGGATTACTCTGGAGATAGGCTGTGTTGTCACTGCCAAGAAGGTGACGGACGGACACCTACTTTGAGTTTAACAACGGCTCTTTGTGGGTGACGTCAAAGAGACTATACTTTTGTATTTTCATACAGTGTATGCTCTCAATGTGGCGATGGCTCAACGTGCAGCAAGCGGTGCTAACAGCGTTAACGAGCAAACAACGGTGCTGACAGAGCTAACAGTGTTAACCTGAGGTGGAACCGGAGGGTGTGGGCACTACGCTTCCGCGACGACACCATGGGTCGGGACAGCGTTGTCGGCTGTAACCGCCATATGAGCACAGTGCAGAGAGGTGGCCGTGAGCTGACCAGTAGGGCCCGCAGACTGACTTTCTCTGCTCGGGTAGACATTACTCCACTATATCTTCACAACTTTTCTGTGGCAACAGTGTCACAGCTCTTTGTCAATCAGTTTAATTTGTCTTTTTAATATCTTCATACTCTTTATCGTATAAAGAACCTTTAGCAAAAATGTATTTGTCAGAGTTGGTGTCGATAATACTATCCATGACTGACCACGAGGTGCTACTTGAACCTGTTAGCCTTTATAAACGGCGTCTAGCTTTCATGAGCAGCCCATTAGCAGAGCAGCAGCTTCCATCCGTCCTCTGTGTCTACACAGGATGCATTCAAGCACAGTATGGAGTGTAGATCACACAGTCACTGTATTGATTGAAAAATGAGCATTTACATTCTGATGCTTGTTGCACAGACGAGTTAAGATCGCCGCTGAAGCTCCTGTTTGTGTGTAAACGTGCCCTTAAAGGTAGTTGTATCAGTACTTTTCCTCCTTAGAAAATGTACTGCTGAGATGCGTTTTGAATAAAAAAGAATCAATTTCATTTTTGGACTATGGATCAGATATATTCTATTAGATCCATCTCATCACTGCATTGTTACTACTATTGAATTACTGTTTGTCCACGTCCCAAGCACTAATCTCATACACCAGAGACAACATAATGAAATGCTTCTCATAACTGCATTCGAGAATAGCCCAGTCAAACGTGCGCTTATTGTCAGGAGGAAGAGGTGTCACAGTTGTCACAGTTTGTTCTGATTTGGTGCCGTGTGGGAGCACTTTCCTGTTTCTTCTTCCTTATTATCTTCCCTTCAATTACACCTGAATAGCTGGAAAATTGTGTCACCTCAATAAAAGAGAGCGCGCCTATGTCATCGCGCATTGTGCTATATACAAAAGCTCTAACAGGAGGTTTATTTACCGCTCATAGCTGTGAGCTGTATGTGCCAACTTCGCTCTCAGCTGCATGCAGCAGCTGCCTGGCTGCACATGTCAGCCAGACTTGACATAGCTTTACTCTGCTCTGCCTTTCATTCTTTCACTCCTTGCCACCCCAAGGGAGAGCAAGGCGATGAGGGCTCCCAGTGAAAGCAATGATCAAAAGTAGCACTCGGATGCCTACAGGTTTCCTGACATGAGAGGAGATTGTGTAGTGGGAAGAGCGACGTGGAGGTGAGAGGAGAAGAGACACACCCATTGCTTGTCAAGCAGAGATGGGATACCTCAAGATTGGGATGGATGTAAAGAGGGGAGAGATGGTGGCGGGTGAGGGTCAGTGGTGGTGGTGGTGGAGGGGTTGCAGGAGAGGGTGAAAGGTTTGAGGCATGAAAGGGAGGCAGACAAGGGGTGAAAAGAGAAGTGAAGGAGAAAAAAAGGACGAGAGAAAAAGTTGGGCTGAGCAAAGCGCGACACGAGGGAGAGGGAGGGGGGAGAGCCGGGGATCGTCTTGAGTTGAAAAGCCGTCATAGGTGAATAATTGAAGGCAGGCTCTGCTGCCTACACTCGTACAGTAAAGGCAGAGCTGGGTATGCTTGTGTGCAAGGCTGAGGGGAAGCGGAAAATCTCTCTGTAATGAGGAAATTCTTGACTCGGTATAATAATATTTCCCCAGTTTGGGAAAAAAAAATCTCATTTCTCAGCACTCAGTCACACCGGCTGCCTCTATTTCACTTTCCTCAAAGTGGATCTGATAGCGCCGCATAGCAGAGCTGTGTTAAGCCAATAACAAGCTGATAACTCCTGGCCTCTGTGATATGCGGCGGAGGATGACAGTGACACTGTGTGTGAGTGCGGCTCTCTGCCTCCATGTTGTGCGCTTGGTTTTTATCTGGGCCTCATATAAATGATTCTACGCTCTCTCAAGGGCAATGTTAGGTGAATGATTTACCTCACGCTATTGTTTGCTTTCTGACGTCTGCACGTGTGTGTATATTTTCTGCCGGTGTGTGTAAGTGCACTCCTCTCGCCCCTGTGACATGATTTCATGCTCACACATCATGTATAATGCATATCCTAAATTATATGTTACACGTTTGTCTGCTCTTTCTCGCCCTCCGCACCCCCGTCCAACCAAAGAGTGAGCAGACATCGTAATGCAACGGCGCTGGCACTCGACTGCTTTATTTGGCCGCGTATAAGACCAATTTCAGCCAGATTTATGACTTCTGCAGCCGGGTTGTTTCACCAAATCCCCAGACGGGACACGATTCACGGCTGTTGTGTGCGACGCCCGCTCTGTTTTCAAATCTGAGAGCCGCGGTGTTGCAGGCGAGCCAGGGGAGTTGTTAGGAGAAACCCTCTATATTCTTATTTAGCCCTTTCTACATTCACAAGCCGAAAAAGGAAAAAAAAAAAAGCCCCGGGCAACTTTTATTACACCCTCCCTCAATTACACCGTCGTCATAAAACAACACACATTTAATCACAGCCTCTGTGCGAACATGATGAAGTAGTTCATCACAAAGAAACGGCGGATCTTAACAATGGAAACACACATTTCAGAGCGGGCAGATATTAGATACGTGTCAATAAAAAAAACATATAGGCCTCGCCAGTGCCACCGCAGCCCATGAATTATTATTAAGGAAGAGGATGGCACGTTCCATAACTTATCCAACTCTAGGGGAGACAAGTCCTGCACTCCCCGGGGAGAGCGCAGCGGGGGGGGAGGCGGGTCGGGCTGACGCTTCCCCCCCACGGGGATTCGTGCGCTTTAAGGGAGCAGTGACAATCCATGTTGGGAATACAGAGTATTAGAAGAAGAAGCCTGCGGTGGGGAGACTCTCCAGACAAAGAGAGGAGTCAATTGTAGGTGCAGGGGGATTCACGCTGACTGGGTGTCCCACTGGGATGATGGATATGCCACCAACATGACTTTGACACCATTGTGAGTTGACATAGAGGCTGAAGATAAGAGCCAACGCGCATTGCTTCTAGAGCTTTTCTCATTAGCGGATCACTGCACTCTGGCTTGTTTAACTTTTGCGTTTAATCCATATTGAAGCAACACTCCCAAAGAAACATTTACTTTGGTCCGTTGTATTTGTTTACAGTGGAGGAACATAAATGGCCCAGAGTTGTTCACAGGTCAAACCGTGCACCATCCTCTCTGGAGTTTCCTTTGCTCTTCGACACTGTAGTCGGTGCTGTAGACAAATAGCAAGCACAACAGAAGGCCGCAGTAGAAGAAGATAAAAACGGCACATGACTTTAATTTTACTTCTTTTACTTTTGAAAGGCATGTGCTGCATTTTTGCAGGGCCTGGCACAAGAACCGATCACAAGCTTTTCACCAAATTCAACACATTTTCACTTTCAACTCGTCAAAAACCAACGCTTGCTCAGGTCTCCTAAGCTTCAAACTATGACGCTCTGCGTACAACTTAGCGTCAAATTTGGAAGTGTCAGGAACGGCTGATGGTTTCCACTAGTTAGTGGAAACCATCAGCCGTTCCTGACACCTACTAGTCCCTACTAGTTAGTCAAAATAACTTCCTTCTTCACAGGAAGTTGGATACAGGCAAATAAAGCACTTAGTACCTTTACTTGACTAACGACTCACGTCACAAAATGTCTTTAATCCAGAAGGCCGCTGCTTGAGAGGTCCACTTTGAGATATACCTTCCGTACTGAAGTCATGCCACTCCCGTATGCATTTTAACCCAAACCATGTTAAGTACTTCTGTTTCCTGTGAAGACAGAAGTTTATTTTGAAAAGACGTAACAAGTAGAAATTGACACGTGTTTCTGAATGAGGAAAACACATAAAATGTGAGGATGAACTTTTTCGTAAGATATCTTAAGACACACAGTGTGCTGCTGCTGCTGCATTACCCGGCAACCGGTGGTGTTGATCTTTCATGACATGTGAACCATTTTAGCGAGTAGGAACAACAATTAAAACTAATGAAGGGTTGTCGTAGAAACAGTACACATAGAACCGACTTTAAAAGACGAGGTGTATTCATCTATTTGCATTTAGATTTACAGCTTATAGTTCAAGTTAATTTTAACCATTTTAAAGCCGCGCTGTGTTCTTTCCATCCAGAGATAAATGTTTTTTTTGTCTACTTTTTAAAGCGAGGACTCAATTTCCCAGAAATCCTTTAATGTCACATTTGTAAACCACACTCAGGAAGGTCTGAGGTCACTTCATAGAAAAGAACACCTGCAGGGAGGGAAACAAAACACCAAACTGTTTTCAGCTTTCTTTAAGGTAACTTGATATTTACTCTTGAAACGTACATTTTCCATTTTTCATCTGTCACTTCTGGAATGCTTTCCCATCAATGGGAGTTATTTACTGTACCAACATGTGGGCAAATCCAGTAAGTCTTATGGATGAATAATCCAGTAATCATACTAAAGACATACTGTATAACAAGGAGGTGGCCACAAGATAAAAAAGGATAGAGAGTAAAAAATGGCATAAAAGACATCCCCTCAAAGAACTCTAGTTTAGTTTAAAGGAGGGATTTACAACGTGATGGGGAACTAGACAACACAAAACAATTTCAAAGAGGAAAATATTCTGCTACAGGAAGAAGAGGAGGAAGCAAAAACAACACAGAAACGAAGATTAGAAGGCACCCAGAGACAGTGATTGTGATTGAGAGGAAGAGAGCGGGAAGAGGGGGGGTTTTCAGCCGGGAATTGGAACGACGGAGAGGGAAAGAGTGTGTCCAGGGGGCGAGGAAGAGGAGCTGCAATAGAAGCGCAGGTAGCGAGTAAGTGGGCGAGAGCGCTAGAGGAAAGTTGAGAGAGAGAGAGGGAGAGAGGGAGGGAGGGAGGGAGGGAGTCCGATTGCATTCCTGTTGCATCAGTTCAGTGTAACAAGATTTAGAGATGCAGGCTCAGACATACTAATAGGTTTTGCACTGACGTCCCCCCCGCGCACACACACACACACACACCATAATAGACAGTTCTGCTCAGCAACATGGTTTTGCTCACCACTCACATTTAGCCCATACCTTTGTAGCTGTGTGTGTGTGTGTGTGTGTGAGAGAGAGAGAGAGAAAAAGAAGAAATGAGTGACCTGCCCCCCCCCCATCACTGTCGAGAAGATACCGAGTAATCCCTAGTGAAAGAGGCAGATAAAGACAGTGACCTTGAGCCGCAGTGAATTGAACCATCAGCGGAGGAAATAAACACAAGCGAGGCCACCACAAGAACAAGCGATACATCTGCCCGATCAAATCTAATTAAGACTTCTTCTTCTCTTTGTAGAGCCGGGACAGCGCGGCCTTTTGCAGCGCTGTTAAAGCCTCGTAAGAACGGGGGTTCGCCATTGTTCATCCCACAATCTGAGGAGATATTTTGTATTTCTGAATGGCAAGCAGGAAAAAAAGAGAAAAAGATCTCACACAAATGAGAATGCATTTTAATCTCGGCATTAAAAGGGAGCCGGCACTGTCGAGAATTCTCTTGTTTTCAAGTGTTTTTGTTGTTGTTTTTTGGAATGGGTGCTGTCGAGCACTTTAATCTCCTCCCCGGCTGCTTTCACCACACACAATTGAGGGGGATAGAAGCAGAGACACTGATATCTGGTCAGTTTTAAATTCCGGCTGAGGATTGAGATGTTTGTTTTCAGGGGAAAACTGATCCCAGTACTGTACTTGAGGGCAGCTTAAACCGGCAATCAAAAACAGCGCGTGTTGCCGTTATGTTGCAACATCCAGTGTATTTTTAGCCTCGGCCATGAAAAGAAAAAGAGCAAATTTGTTCTAGTCTTTTGGCACAACATATTATGTAAATGCACAAACATAACATCAGGAAAAAAACAGAGACTATTACCACCTCTTCAAAGACATAATATATTTAGGAGAGATGCGCTCGTGTTTTCACACTTTCTGATAAAAAATTCTCCTGCAACATTTATGCGCTTTTAACAGAAACAGAATGACTAAAATTAGAGGAAATGGATAAATATCATTGCTTTTTTTTCTTTTTACATCTTACAGCTTTAAAACAACAGAAGCTTTAAGTTGATCTGTTGTCTTTTCTTTCTCTTTTTCTTCATCCTATACTCCACCAAACTGTTTCATTTCAGCTTGAGTTTAACTCCCCCGACATGTGTTTCCCTCCAAGGACTCACCCCCTTTCTTCTATTCTCTCTCTTCTTTTTTAAGCTTGCGAGTTCTTTCAGGTAGAAATGGTACCTTATGTGTAAAGAACAGAGACAGTGAATCAATAATCAAAGCTCACCGTCTTTATGCCCAAAGGCGAGTGGTTTCTCAGTCTGTGCCGAGGATCATTCATAGTGTATAAGAGGCATTGCTAATGCCTCGCTCTATGAGCAATAGGAGAAGCCCAAACCCGTTCTTTTTCTTCTCGGCGAGCTTTTGAGTTGATCCGTGTTGTCTCCAGGTCTTGTGATGAGAAATCCAGCATCACAAGAAAGGAGATCCCTTAGCTGGATGATAGGGCGTTGTGGGTTTTGTTAATTTGCTTTATAGATAAAGGCGAGGGACTGCCCCAGGTGAAACAGGTAGCGCTTCAGATCTCTTTAAAGCGTGTGTTGCACTGCTTTGCAATGATAAGAGCGTTGAGCGTCTGGAAGTGTTCACTGTGGGTGGATGTCAGGCAGACAAACACACGCAGGACCACATACACGCGAGGCCAACGAGGCCTTGATCACTAATTAAAGAGTGATTAGCACTAATGGTTCATATTGATTGTTGGAGGCTGACGTAATGACAGACGGTAATCTGGTTAGCATCATTTTGCGCTGAGGGAGAGAAATTTAACTCTGCTGAACTTAAAGTGGTTAAATGCTCCCTCGGTTGTTTGTTTGGAACGTCATGCTTTTATGGTATTTATGCAGGAACTGATTGAACAGACGTGAAACCCATCTCTTGAACAGGGACTTTCCAATCATAGCTTTACAACACTAGACGTATCAGACCTCGTGGCTTCTTTTGTTTTGGCTTTGCCGAAAGTGTAAAAAATACACAGTGTGTTTACTACTCTAAATTATGAGGCAAGCGTTAGCATATCTGGCTAGCTATATACTGACATAATTAACCTTGATCAGCATTACCTCCAAGCCCACATTAGTACCAAGCTGTCCTGAGTCTTCACAGATATCTTTAAAACATGATTTTTCTGTATGTGTGTCAATCACTCAATCAATGTGACTTTGTCAAGGCTGTTGTTATGACGCTTTCCACTCTTTCTCCAAGAACCTGTCGGTACGCTAACGGCTATCTGTCCTGCCGAAATAACAGAGGGTTTTCTCTAAAGGGTTTACATCTTCCTTTGGAAAGTACCTGGCAAAGAAGATGCAGCGTTCTACACACTTCAAGAGTACAGTTTTGGTCACATGCGGTGGAAATGTACACTTACTCGGTATTTGTGTTTGAAAATATGGTCGCCATACTCTTGCACCAACAGCCAAAACTCTTTTTGAGAGAGCTTTACCTTAGCCAAACAGATTAGTCCTCATCCTGAAAGCTGTACGCTAAAAGCCCTGTTAAGAGTGAAACACACTGTTTAACATAAGAACAAAAAATCACACATCTAACCCCCGTCGTGCTTCGTCGCGTATGTAGCTACGCACCTAAAAAAGATTATGTTGGAATGAATCATCTTGCATTTTTCTTTATAATACTTGAAACTCAATGAGTAAGTTGTGGTTATAGCCATCAAATGCATATTTTTAGTTCAAAGCCAGCCAGCTGGAAACATTAGAAAGAAGGCCAAAGACCGTGTTTCCAACCAAGACATGAAGCTAACGGTAACTTAATGATAGATAACTAGCTAAAGCTGTTAGCAGCTGTAGCAGCAGTTGACACAATAGACCGGCCGGAAATGAGAAGCTCGCATTCGTCTGAAATCAAGGACCCATAGTTTTGACTTACCTTTGTAAACTGTGCTGTAAGAGGACACAATTCTTCAGAGACGTTCGCAACAGTCAGTTAACGTGAAATGAAAACGTCTCTTTTAAGAAATAAATCTGCCCTGAAACGTTGATGCTGGCAAACTTTGTTCGGCCTTTCGTTCCGTGATCTGAAAGCGCATCAGCTCACAGACGGCTGAGTGAGCCGTGCCCTTTCAAAACTTCCAGGTCAGAGGTCAGCCATAATCTGCCTATCACCATTCCTGTCATAACCCGGCTGACATTTCACTGGCTCTGACTCCAAATGTCAAGACATAATCTGTAAGGGTGAGAGCTGCCTCTCACCGACACATTTCCCCGTTTGCTCCGGTGCTTTCCTGAGGATTTGGTTTCATAAACAAGCTGGATGTGTTTATGATTTCAACTTCTGTCTGAAATGGAATTGGAAACCGTCCACTGGGTTCGAGCGAGTTATCGCTCGTTCTCCTCAGTAGCTGAGTGAGTTTCTGAATTCGTGCGGGAGGTCAATGGGCGGCCTGCAGCTTTGTCTGTATGAGATAGACGGAAGGTAAATGAGTATTGTTGCCGGTGTCTACTTCCATCCTGGGCCAGTGGAGAGATGGAGGGAGATCATTTGGTGGCTGTGTCCCCACTCGTAATGGGGAAATGGATTGTGAGAGAAAGGAGTGTCGAGCCTCATTTATGCCTTGATTCCTCAATCTCTTTATTTATCCCCACACATGGCCGGGGCGGCCTGCCAAATCCGTGCACGTGTGTGCGTGAGTCTGTTTGATCTCTGGATGCATTGGAAGCTGGTATTGCATGCTCATTAAACTTTAATATATACCGTAGCATATATACAGGCGCAGCAGTGGTCATTGCATTTCCAATGAGATTCAGATTTAGAAGAGGTCATTTGCTAGTTTTAGAGGCAGCTGTGGAACGTGGGCTGTTATTTGTGGAATTTTACCTTTTGACCTTTTGTATCGGCTGCTGTCCTTCACACTTGGAGATGTGCCGGAGAATATCTAAAAATTCATATGGCTCATTTACCCCATAATACTTTATTTTTTATCAAAACTGTTGAGACCTGTGGATTAACCTGAGTCATCGGGACTTTCGTTTCGTTTAAGTTTTCAAATGTCTTTATGTAATACTTTGAGCTCCAACTCCATTGTATGTGGGTGGTGACAACAACCTTTAGGTCGGGATTTGACTACTACTACTAATGTGATTATAAGACGACACCTGCTCTTCCACCTACAACTCTTTTCGGGAAAAAGGCCTTATGAAAACACGTTTTCAGACTTGAAGTGTTAAGCCCTTGCTTTAATTAGAGAAAAACGTGAAATACTTCCAGTAAAGCACAACCTAATTCCCCACATTTGGGTAGCTTTTATCCACCCAGCATGCAGCGTGTCATACAGTACTCACACTCACCTGTCAGGCTCTTGCAGCAATCACAATGATTTTCTCCGGCTGTAAACATTTTCAGAGTTTTTGTCTTTTTGACCTCCTCGTCATTACATCCTGGGACAGTTGTACTGTATTTCTGGGCTGCTTGACTGATCTGATCACAGGTCTGTTTCTGGCAGTGCCTGATGGGTGTACTTTGTGTTTGAAGCAGCGGCTTTAAAATGATGGATGAACACATTTCATTTCATATTTTCCAATAAATTCTTCACAATAAAAGTCCCTCGTTATTTTGTTATATAAAAACTTTCATTCTGAAGCAGTGAAATCATGAAATGTTGTGTTTCTATTCGGCACTTAAAAGGACTCAGAAGGCCGGTCTCGACTGTTCCAGACCCGGTTTCCCTCCTCTCTTCCTCTCTGCTCTCCTCGGGAGAAGAACTCGCATGTGGGGGGAAGATGATGGAGACCAACGTTCGATAAATTGTCCAGATTGTGCCCACATGTTGCCCACACCTCACTGAGATTCAAACCCAATGCGAGCCAGCCCACCTCGGCATGTGGTCTGGTTGACCAAGGCTGGATCCGATCTCTTTGCATACAGACTTTATAGTGAATGCGTCCTGGCATGATCGGATGACAAAAGTCGCCTTTAAAAGACAAGTGTAACCCCCTGGACTCAATTCCGAGAGCCATCAAACGCTGCAGTAGTTTAAACAAAATTTTAGGGCTGATTAACTAAAAACACACATAAAAGCAACAAACAAACCATGACGAAACATTCTTCGTAGGAGCCCCTGTTGCATATTTCATTCAAAAGGACCTTTCAAATGCAAATAACAGCGTGCACACGAAAAATGACTAAAGTATGAAGTAAACCCTGGCTGCTTTCTCACCACCGCACACCGAGCCAATCGATGCATAAGGAGTTCATGCTTGTTTGAAAAAGACCTGGAAATTCCACATCGTAAAGGTGTGAGGATTAAGAACGCTGTTCCTCATCTAACAAGCACTTTCTAAACCTTCATATCTAGATACCACTAGCTGTAAAGAAGTACATCGATGGTATATCTTTGTGATTTAAACCTTTGTATAAAAAGCTGTGTGAGCTGTAAAAAGTTCTCATCATATGGATAGAAATCAACTATCCCTTTAGAAAATAATTAATTTATGCCTTCAGCCCATCTTCATATAACATGCATCAGATATTGATACCACTTTCCATTACTGTTAATGCCGCTTACTTTGATGTATTGCATGAATTTAGGTCATGACGTTTTATGGCAGCACTTTAAAGGTTGGTAAAATCTACCCCTGCAAAATAGAAAGCTAAGTAAACCCAGTTATTTTTTGGGGGTTTATCCTCCCTCCACATCCCGTTCCCATTCTTTCATCAATCAGCCAACACCCACCTCTTGTCAAGTACGTGTCATGGCTGTTAGTGCGAAATCCGACGTTATTCAGATACCTGAAGCGCTGTAAGAAATGTCAGATCTCTTCCACAGCCGCGCAGAAGTGTGCGGCGAGACGAGTGCCACCCCGTCTTCCAGGCCTGAGGCAAACGCATCATCTCCAGCTATCCAGCAAGAGGCCCAGGCATCTTGGCTGTACACGCCAATCCACACTTTAACCACTCTATACGTATAGATGCCAAACGCATCCCCCCCCCCCCCCCCAGCCCCCACCCCCGCACAACAACCCCCTTGCTTTAGATTCCACTTCGCTTTTGTTTTCTCTTCTGTATGTTGAAGGTGTGGAGTGAGCGCTCGATCGTTGTGACATATATAGGTCCTGTGTGTTTAATGGTGTGTGCCTGAGTAAGAAATGGTATGGAGTTGGGGTGGCTTTAAATGCGTTTGTGTCAATCACGGAGACACACATAGATTACGATCACTTCCCCTCAATTACACTTTATAAAAAGAAAGGAGGAGAAAGAATGGGGGGGAAACGGAAGAAAAGGGGGAAGGAAAGATCTCAATTATGAAAAGAGAACTCGTCTCAGAGCTTCAAAGGCAAATCGCATTTCTCCCATTTCATTTTCAGATCGTTCGAGATAACTGTCACATATATCATGTGTAATTCCACTAAGACAGCTGCTAATGCTCTCTTGGCATGCGTTTTACACAGTAGAAACAGAGATATCAGCCTGTATGGCCTACATTTATTACTCTGATCCATAATATGACATTATTGCATCATCTGTCCACCCAACATTTCTCAAGCCCTAAGGCACTCGTAACTGAAGTGACAGACGGTGACTGTGTGTGCGCGTGTGTGTGTGTGTGTTTATGCCTGTGTACGTGCGCATATGTGTGCGCAGGCCCCTGTGTACAAGCTGGAAGCGTTGCACAGGTTGTGTTTGAGTTGATGGCCAATCGTTGCGAGTGTGCATGTCCATATGTTTCAACCCGCAGCTACATCCACCATCTGTCCCAGTATGATGCTAATTTAGCTCTCCTGTCATAATCGACTGTCTCTGTTTTCCCCACTGCCTCCAATCGCCTGTTTTGCCGCGGTGCCGTTTCCCACTTGTTTACCAGGGCCACTTCCTGGCTCCTGTAAGCAGTGCTGGTGGTCAGGAGTAAGAGCCCTGAGGGTGGCGTGTGTGTCACGCAGGGTAGGTATAGGGGGGGAGGGTGCAGCAGCGCCGTGGCTCGTCTCAAGCGTAGCCCGGGGAAGCATGTCAGGATATTCTCTGGATAATCACTCAAAGACGGGTTGTTTACTCTGAGCAGGGGGAAGGGTTGTAAACCTTCAGAGTAGTTTGCTCATCGAGGTCAAGAGGGTGAAGGGTGAGAAAATGTGCGTGTGTGTGTGTGTGTGCATGTTTGTACTAGATGTTTGTGTGCCATTTTGTGAAGACGAGGGAGCGTACGATTATCGCAGTTGGAAACCAAACTTTGAAGTTCAAAACATGAAAACGGCCTGTTATTTCGACCCGTTTTCACTCCTAGTGCGTCAGATACTGCAGCTCTTTAACGTCTGTTTGAGACACTCTGGGCCTGTTACTAATGTCTATGTAAACACACCTGCGTTCTTATTACACGCTCAGAGCAACTAACCTAGTAGGCTACAGTCCATACAGGACAAATGGTAGGTGGATGGGTCAGTATATAGTCAGTACAGTTAATGTTAACCACGCTCTTTCTCTAACCGTAAGAGGTTTTGTTGACCAAACCTGTAAAGACAGAAGTTTATTTTGAAAAGACACCATGCATGTAACAAGTGTATATTGACACAACGTCCCTGATGTGTCCAAAATTGACGCTAGAGGGGTACGTAGAGCGTTATACTTTGAGGCTTTGGGCCACTGACCAGGCGTTCGTATTGGACGCATTGGGGTGACAATGTGTTGGTTATTTTCGAAATCGACTTGGTCTACCCTTCAGTGTATAACAAGGCCTTACTACTAGCAAAAACATGCATTTGTATCAAGTGTGTTTATAGTCAATTAAACAAGTGGTTAGGTATGTTTCCACTAGTCATAGAATAACTGTTCTATGTTTATTTGCACCTTAATAACCGTGGGTACCGATATAGAATGGCAGTTAGAGTAAGTCTATGTGAAAGTGGAATGAATAATGCTAAAACGTAGTTAAAAGTTTGTAACATTTGCTGATATTAGATAACGAAAAAAGATTGTGGTCATACGAGACCAATTAAGGTTGTATTGGCAAAACCCCTGAGTGTATTGATTTAATAAAGGTGTGTTTTGATGCCCTTGAACTCATTTTTTAAATTATTAATAAGACAAAAAATGTTTTTAATCGTCTGGATTTGAACTACAGTCTAACTTTAAACTGTTGATGTGAACTACGCTTAAGGGGTCCTGATACATGATACAAGAGACCAATCAGAATTCAGTATGAGATCGTATTAGGATTAGATGTGTACCTTATCTCTGCATGTGCCACTGATATGAGACTTTTGTGTTTTTTGTTTTTGTGAACAAAGAAAATGAAATGAGCCTGCCTCAAAAAGCCACAAAGACCTTAAAACCCCCGGTTAAAAAAAGTAAGCATTGATTTTAGCGGAAAGTTTTGGCAGATCTATCACTGTTATCTTCACTGTACTTCAACCATCTGTGTAGCACAACTGTCAGGACTTTGTGACTTACCTAAGGGGACAGAAATTGGCATGACGCATCAGGGGGGGGGGGGGGTTTGATTAACGCAGCGCACCGTGTTGTCAGTGCAGCGCTGGCTGTCCCTTAAAGATCTACAAAGATCTCGTGCAACCAAAGCTGTGTCTGAGGGTCGCACGTGCACACTCCGCGGTTGTGTTTGAAGGTAAAGATGTAGACGCTCCTGTGCGGCGATGCTAACCACAGGGACAGCTTGAAAGAGAGACGGCATGTGTGTGTGTGTGTGTGTGTGTGTGTCATGCAGTGACAGAAAAGACAGACCCTTGTAGAGGAAGAAAGATAAAGACAGAATGCAGAGGAACGGGTGATTGAGACAAAAGCAGATGAGGGGAGAGTTGAGTGTGTCCTGTCTGATAAACAGGAACATGGCTCATCATTACAGGGAGCACCAGGGGAGCGCTGAAGCCCATCTGCCAGCTAATACATACTAATGCTCTCGCTCCACTGTACAGCCACCGTCGAAGCCGCAGGACACGGACGCGGCACGTGCATACTCTATAGCACAGTTATTGAAACACAGGAGTGTGGCGATTCAAAGCGGGATTCCGTAGACGCACTGTGGTTGCAGTGTGAAAAAGATTCAAGGATTTAAGGATGATTTATTGTTACAATCCAATAGGGTTGCTGACCGAAATGCATCTGTAGCCCATTTCCTTCACAGGAAATACATGACAAACAGAAACTGTTGGGCGTTCCTGTAGAGTATTTTTTTTAATTTGCATCAGGAGGAATGTAAACAGCAGCAACAAAACTCTCTGAGCAATATGGCCGACATCTTAACATTAGCATCAGGGAAACATCTGGGCGTCAACATTGACTGTGTTTGAGCACCAACTGATGTAAACACAGAGTCTCTGCGGCCCGCCTGTCAAATGTCGCCCGATCCGGGATGCCACGATGGCACCGGGTCTCTGTAAAGATGTGAGCACAGCAGCCACCAGCCTCCCGTTGCTGTTTTAGCTCCTCAATTTTCCTGCAACCGAACATTAGCCAGGAGCAGATTGCGTGGTGGAAAAACCTTAGGTCCTAGCTGGGTTATCTTATCTTCCATCTCTGCTCTCCTCGCTCTCCTCCTGGGGCGGTCGACACCGCTTTCATAAGGTGCCAGTGAACAGTAAATCCATTTCAATACGCGGTCAAAATGAAAAGTTTCGGCAGCGTCTATAGGTGTCCATACTGCCTGCATCGTTTTCTGAAATCAGAAGCTAAATGTCCCGGTGATGTTAAAACGCTTTTGTTTTTCAAAACTGTCTCACTTGTGTGAACATCATACAAACCTAATTGGTTGGACTTGGCCACATTCATGTACAGTCTGCTTCCATCCATCAAACGCTTGCCGGGCTTTTCTTTTTCTTCTTCTTTTTTCCTCGCCATAATGTGCACACTTTGTTGGCACCCCGAATAACATTTTGGCTCGGTTGCAGTTGCCCTATTTTCCTCTCTCTTTTTCCTCATTAACGGAAAAACACAAGTGTAAAGGATGGTCCGTCACACGGTGCAGTTTACTGTGTCAGGGTGATTTCAAACAGGTTGAAATCCCCGAGCGGTTAGGTTTGACACCCACTCAGGCGTGCTATTGCCTTTGATTTTGTGTTTAATTTGTTTTTTTCACTTGTGTGTGTGTGTGTGTGAGAGGGGTGTCAGCGGTGTAAACAGTGAATGTCCCCGGTGTCTGGAGGTATTACACTGAAGCGCAGCCATGCTTACAGGCCTGGGAGGGCCTTTCTGAATCAGTGGACAGGACCGGAGCGACCTTTTCAACACACATTATAACAGGGTCACCTCACTGAGATGCAGGTTTGTGGGAGAGCGACACGGTGAGAGGAGGACGAGGAGTAGGAAGACAAAGATGCGGATGGGGTGGGGGTTAGGGGTTGCATGTGAGCGCCCTCTTCACTATACCTTGTGAAAATGTGCCCTTTCATCACTGTATTCCCATGTGCATCTGTCCATATGTATTTGTGTTCCCTGGCTGGGGAGAAAGCACACATTTACGTGGTCACGATATGCTGTCAGATATAGTGGGTTGATTTGTTTGGAGAGGTTTCAAAGTTGCACTGCACGAGGGGTAATCAGAACTGAATGCACTGCGTTAAAGGCGACGCTGTACATGCACGATAGGCGATGCATCGATCAAAGTACACTCGCCCGCGTTGTCGTTTTTGATTTCAACTTGTGTATCCAATCGCAACGCGGGCCCTACATTCCCTTATAGGCCTAAGTAAAACACATGCATGGGTGCGCTTCTCCTACCTCAGCAACAATCTGTACAAAAACGTCTCCACATATCAAACTCGTGTGCGCGTTCCGTATGTGTGTGTGTGTGTGTGTGTGTGTGTGTGTGTGTGTGTGCTCAAGTGCGTGTGTGTCTCAGTGCATCAGACCGGTGAGGAGAAGAATAACCCAATTATAGAGACAGTCTGCCTCACAGACATACAGTATGTACACGGGTAGAAGGTGTGTGTGTGTGTGTGTGTGTGTGAGAGAGACAAACAAAGACGAGCACAGCGAAGCAGAGTGATTTTTGATGAAAAGAACACACCAGGAAAAGGGCGAGAACAAGAGGAGAGAACGCAAGGCTCGAATGAATGAATGCAGAATGAACAAGATGTGCGCTGAACAAAGGTGAGCTGGTAAAAATACAACCAGCGCGAGGACATTTTAATATGTGAGGAGAATTCAAATATTGAAATATTGGGGTTTTATTTAAATGAGGACTCCTGCACGCCTCAGTTCGTGTACAAAGTACCTTTCCCTCTGCAATTTTTTTTATTTATTTTTTTTTAGGAAAGGGGGAGGATAAGGAGGGGAATGTGGCCCTGAACCTGACAATTTGGAGGATGCGGTTGCATAGCAACAGACAGCAGCCGAGTACCTAAAACGCAAGGCTATTGGGCTTGTTAAATATTCTCTGCCTGCCAGGACAGCGCTCAAAGCCAACCAGGTTTAGAAATGCAGCTTAAAAAGCGCATAAGGCTGGAGCTGTACACAAACCAACAGTTCATCTGTTTTTCTTCCAAAACTCTGGCATTATTGACATTATTTTATCTGCTGAATATCAAACATGGACATGAATAACAGCACATCCTTTATTTATACAAAAAAAAAAGAGTGATTACATCTTTAGAAGATGGCCATTTGCTTATAATATGTAATATAAAGATGATTTAGTCAGCATCAAGTCATTGTCCACATGGACAGCACATATCGCCTCCACATATTATCTAATAAGCCCGTACACAATGGGAAATTAGCATCTGAAATGCCATGTTTGTGAGCTTATAACATGCGCGGGGATCAAAGTCGAGGTGTTTCGTCATATTACGAATAAACACAAAGCAATTTCCCCTTTGAATTCATTAACATTTCACACGTTGAATCCTCAATCCGCCGACACGCGTGTATGCATATGTCGCGCATGCCTCCGTGTGTCCTGCAGGTCGGGAGATTTCAATAAAGCAATAAACTGCAGAAGTTGTTTGTTGCCTGTAAAGTCAGCTGTAGATTAAAATGGACAACAACAATAAAGAAACCAGAATCCCCCAAAGGACAAACACGATTCCCTTTTATTGAGCCTCTCCAATATACAGTGCCCATACATTACCTGCTTTTGAATAATACATCAAAAACGCATGATTTTTTTTTATTTTGCTTAATTGAACTTTGCGTTGGATATCCATACCAGCCCTGGATATCAAAGGCCTGTTCTTCCACAATCTTTTGCCAACTCTGCAGCCTCTCCTCTATCTCCATACGTGGTTATTAAGGTTTCTTTTTACACACCAACAGGATGGCGTTGCTCGGGGATATATTGCGAATGACTGCTGTTGATCTCGCCACCAGTGTTTCTCACAGAGCTGTGAATAATAGATAGGAAAGCTGACCAGAGATAATATGTCTCTCATTGAGGACGTAGCTCCTAGCGCAGGGAGCGTCTGAGAGAATGCTAACAAGCAGCGATTTATTTTTCTTTCTTTTTCTTTCTTTATTATCTCCCTCTCTTTTTATTTTTGCAAAGCCGCAGAATGTTCCTTTTTCCGTTGGCTCTCATGCATTTATTAATACCAGAGTTCCTTTCAAAACATCTCCTCTGGATAAGATGGATAACACATTCCTTTTATCATACTCCCTCACACACACACACACACACACAAGCAGTATATATCGCCCTGACAGTGATGAGCTGTGAAATCGGATGAGAGGACTGGAGTGCGGTTTTGTAGCCTTTCAACACATAAATTTGGGTCACAGAATAGATTATCACCCCACACTGTCACTCTGACACTGATAGATACACTCAATCCCTCACCACTCATAAATTACATTTTTCATGAAAATTAATGCAATATTTAAATTGATAAATGATCATTCTGTAGACAGATATGTACTTTACGTATGGCAGTGTTTCTCTGTCTGCTACATTAATATTCAACATTTACTAATATATGTTTTAGGGTAAATATAACTGCAAGGGTTGTGTGTTTAAAAGAGAGGACAGCTTGTTTTTGTATATAAAGTAAGCGTTTTAGAGTCAAAGCTCATTTCGTGCGGCTTGAAAGAGCTGGTTTACTGTATAGAGCGCATTGGTCCGGACTGCAGAGGCCATATCAAAAGGATCCCATAGGAGAATAAGGACAGGCCGCTCTGTCGCTCAGCAGAGGCACGCCACTGTGAAGGATCCACGGTGTTTGAAGTCAATGACAGCTTTTAAGGATTTGGTGGAGACTGTGTGTGTGTGTGTGTGTGTGTGTGTGTGTGTGTCTGAATATGACCAAGACGTAAAGTGCGATTTCAGTTACCCTTGGAAGTCAATAGTGCTGGTGTTTTTTGACTATATTTCTAATGAATGTTATACCTAAAAAACAGAATGACTTGTTTGTAATTTGCTAAATAACATCGCTAAATAACCCGTTGAATGTCATTTTTTTAACACAACAGAGGTACTTTTTTCCCCAAGTTGAGACAACTTAAGGTTTTGGGAAAGATGGAGGAAAGAAACCATCTTGCTGGAGGTAAAACAACATCACACTATTTCTCTTTTTTCTACTGATTGTAAAGTTTAATGAATTAAACAAACACTGTTGACGGGCTCATGGCGTATGATGTACTGGTCTGGGAAGGGCTTGAAGGTAACAGACGTTCATTTATATGTAAAAGTCCGGCACTCTAGCTTTAATTCATTTGAACGACAAATGCTGCCATTTCTTTCCTGGCAAGGACAGCATCTTGCTTCCTGTTGCCAAGAGGATGTTGCTTTCTTACCCACTTAACTTAAACGAAAGTCATGTCTACATTCAATGCTACTTACAGAAGCACACTCTATACTTGAGATCTCACGAATGTGTTAAAGCATTTCCTTCCTAAGTATTTTAAATCCATGTTCTTCTTCACCGTATTTGCTTGTGCATTGATGCATATCTTGGCGCGTCATCGCCACCTGTAGACCAGTGGAATAGTGTGACACCATTGAATGCAATGTGTATCACGTCATCTGTGTACATGTGCACAAGATAGACAAAATGGGGACCCACAGCTCCACAATGCTACGAGAGGTCAAAAACTCCACAGGGAACCTTTAAGAGGACCACAAACTAGATTCTTTGTAAATGGCACAAAAAGCAAGATCACTATCTGTATTCTTACAGGCAGCTGGAAAAGGTCGTTTCCCATGTGTATCCTCATGATCATCAATTATTTTGTGATTCCAAGAGAGCAGGCAATGCTTTTTTTGTTTTTTTGTGATTGCAAAATAATTGCTGAGTTATCCAGAGGAAAAGTTCAATTGGTACATCCCTGTTGCACCTTCCTGATTGCGGACCTTATCTGAAGAAATGTAAAGATTTGGCAAACTAGTTTGATAGCGGTCCAATAACTTAAGAGATGTTCTTTCTTTATGTCGACTTACGAGCGTGCACAGCTGTGTTGACCAATGTTTTTGTTGCCATTTTTGTGGCCTCTTTACTTGCTGTTTTTCATGGAGGCTGCCATATATTCAGATGATTGGTCGACTGTTTCTCCATCTGGCAAAATAACGTTAAACATGATGTGATTCAGAGGTCTGGAGCCAGGTTAATCAGGGCCTGCTTATTACATAATAAATGCCTAAAGGTTTGAGTCTGGGGACATCCTGGTCTTAAAGTTGAAGCCACTGAAGCCTTAAACCTGCATTCTTTCTAATGGCCATCAGGGGGCGACTCCTCTGGTTGCAAAAAAAAAAGTCTCTTTGTGTAGAAGTCAATGAGAAAAATGAACCTACTTCTCACTTAATTATTTATTTATTTATTACCTCAGTAAACATTGTAACCAGCTAGTTTGAAGTTTTCTTCAATACAGCATGCACGCTATACCACGGGGACCAGCCAATCAGGATAGAGGTGTAGCACTGCGTATACATGGCCCATTTAAATAGCCTTGAACTTGTTTTGGGGTGTTTTTGTCTTTGATCCTCTCAAAGTGAAAGTGCTGGAGAGCACTGTCTAAGGAGCACAACGTGCTAATTCCCCGCTAGCCTAAATTAGCTTCCCAATTAATGTCACATTTAACTTAATTGTGATGCTTCTGGTCCCGCTCCTCCCTGGCTCCATTCCTCTCGTCCAAGTGGTCACTTCTGCGTCCAGAAAACCAAGATGGCGCCGGCTAAAATGCCAAACTCGAGGCTTTAAAACAAAAGTCCACAAACTAATGTTAATGCTAAGGTGTCTATTATACAGTATGTGGTTTTACTGTATAAACTCAGCCCCGAATAGTTCCTGGGCCATCAGAAGGCATATTCCCCCAGAGGAAGGCCAGTTTTTGGGCCAGAAACTATGGGAAGTACATTTTGACCCTGCTTCTTCTGTTTGAAGAGGTAAGCTTCCTGATTTCTTTTAAATGATTCCTGGAAAGTGGCTTTAATGGAAACAGACTTTCAAGAGACCCTTTGCTCTGTTTTTAATGGAAAAATGGCCCTAAAATTGCATTTTGTGACATAAACCTAAGCAGCAGATCTTTTAAAGCAAACTTAATAACACAAGTACATAACGTGCAGCGTAAAACACCACAGAGGCTGCCAATCTTCTTAGTGATGCTCCTGTTTGTTTAAAGTAGCGCTATAAATTCCCTGCCGTAATTCACGTGTCAATAAGGATGTTTAACAGCTCCTTTGGTTTTCTTATATGTTGGCTTTCTGAGATATTCTGAAGGTTTTAGAGGAGACGTGTTGGCATTGTGTTTCCTGGTTCTTGCAGCTTGACAGTGAGGCTAAGCAGAGACAGCTTTGTTTGTCTTACGTAGAGGTGACAGACAGGAGGTCCGCCCCTCTTCGCCCCCACAGATATCACCTCCTCTCCGTTTGCTGCACATCAAGGGGATTAGCGTCTTATTGCTCAGGTAAAACAAGCAACATCAATGGAGTCCTGTAAAATACTTGCCTGGTGTTCTGCATAAACCGCGGGCCGCTGAGCCGTTTATGCAGCCCTTTGTGAGTTAAACACTTTGACATCAATCGATCGACTGGGGAACAGCCTAAGCTTTTATTGGTTCACCTTACCGAAAAGAGGGGATGAAGCCTCATCTTGATGGGTTTAATTCAGGGGAGAAAGGGATGCAGGGCAGGTGGAAAAGAGGAACGAGGACAGGAGGGAAAGTGAAGATGACGGCTTCCTCCCACTGGGTTTGGCTGCAGCTGGTGGGTGGAAGAAAAAAAGCGAAAAACTGTGAAGGATCTGAGAATCCGTTTCCTGCAGAGTGTCCTTCTTTCTTTATTCCTTCTTTACTTTGCTTATTCTTATTACTTGTCCTCCATTTTTCCTTCTTTTTTCCCTCCATTCCTTTCCCTCGTTAGTTGATTATTAATTTCTTCCTCACCGGTTTCCTCCCAGTCATCTATATCCCCTCGTTTTACTCCTTAAATTCTTCCCTCCTTCATTTTATGTTGCTCTTTCTTTCTTGTCCGCCTCCTTTTCACCTCTCCTTCCTCCTCCCTCCTTCTTCCCTCCTTACTTCTTTGCTTTCTGTAAACAAGGTTTCACAGTAAAGGTCAATAAACATCAGCCCTATTCGTTAGTATCTAACCGTCACAACCATTAGAACTGCAGATCCTGAATAAAAGCCTTATCAGTGTTTTCCCCTGTTCCTGCTTATATCAGCTCCCCCCCTCCCTTCCACAACACACACACCTACACCTACACACAAGCACCTACACACCTACATGCACAGACACTGTTATCTCTGCTATGGTGTTTAGCCAACTCAGAGCTAATCCAGTGTGAACCCAGTCCCTGGCTTGTACTCAGCAGTTTGCAAACAGATTTGGTCAACACACACACACACATGCACACACTCAGGGGGAGTCAGAGAGTTTGGCCCTGGGGCAGGGTACATCACGCTCCAGTAATGTGATGCTGAGCCAACACTGTGGTACAGTAGTGTGGCATTAACATAAATGTGCATCTCAGCGCGAGGAGGAGGGCACATGCAGATGTCTGCATGTGATATCTGTCTGATTATTCCTGCAGTGCATTCACTGTCCTCACACACACAACACATGGCCTTACACTGCCAAAATATGTCCATCCTAAACACTAATAATCAGGCCTTTTTTCATGATTTTTCTTTCTTTCTTCAAATAAGGGGAAATTTCAGGCAATTTAAATGGATCTGCTGACAGACACATTCTGACTGACACATTAGCAATACAGAAGAAAAAGTCCTAAGAGGCTGTGTTGGTGTGGGGGTGTGGCTGAAGGTACCAGTCAGAGGGCGACGTGTGAACCAGGAGGTCCACTGTGAAGGCTTAGCAGAGTCCAAGAAGAAGCTCCACAGCAGTAAACTTTGAGGCAGGGTTTTTTTAAATCATGGAACAACTTTCTATCCATTCTTTCTTGACGCTTAGTCAAATTAGCACAATGCACAAGGGTGACACTACAAGGTATCATCAGTATTCTCAGGGTCTGAAGTTCTAGCACATCACCTACTTCCAAGGTATATGTAGTGAAAAATGAAGAACAACTTTATTGTGATAAAACAATGAAGTGCTTGCATGTTTCTGATTAAGTGATTCAGTGAGTTCAACAGTTGAAGCACCCTGACATTTGCTGGAGCTGGAGCACCTATCTGTGGCTGTACAGCATTCGTTTCACAATAAACCCCCCTGATGTGTTTGGCAATTTTAAGCAGTTGTTTTTGTTGTTTTTTTACTGGTATCAATATGTTAAACATGGCAGATCATTTTTTTTTAACTGGTTAAAATGCACTGAGGGGGGAAAAACATCTCGTCACAGTAGTTAACGTTTTTTCAAATGCGATTCTGGGAAAGGTTTTACAAGTGTGTTACACAAGTTATCTCAAGCAGTTAATGGTCAGAGCAGATGTTCCCAAACTCTGGCTCGGGATTCAGCTGAACGCTGCACAACTTTTGTCCACCAGATACACTCTGAAACGGGCCGGCACACAGTTTAAACTGCTGTTGTTGTCTACACACACATGTTCACATGTTTATCAGCATGTTGAGTCTGCACTGCCATACATTTCTATGCAGACCCTTGAAGTATAATGTTGCATAATGAAGTTTAATTTGCATTATAATGCACTCCATTTGACGGGGTCACAGAAAAGGTTACGTTCCCTCTGAGTAGAAGATTACCAATCAAGTCACGTGTTTATGGTAATCTGAGTGATGGATTTAGTGCTGGCTTTTACAGTAGATCTAACAGCAACTGCGACTGTAGTGAAGTCTATTACAGTCTGAGTCAACAGTACAAGCACAGCCCCAGGGCTCCATTCTCACCTGTGTGTGAACAGCCCATTTTGCATAAGCAGCTTTTTTTTAATGAGCTACTGCAGTGATTGGAAGCCACACCGGTTGAAGGTTAGCTTAGAGCTGTGTGGTTAGAGCCCAGCAGGTCCCAGCCCGTTCTCTTTCCCAGAGTGTCAAATGCAGACCCTTAGGTGTCTGATACTGATGCACAAGACACCCTTTAGCACCTTTATGAGATGCGCCGGGCTTTCAAGACAGAAAACTCAACTGTTTGTGTTACAAAGTGTTGTTGAATTATTTCAAAGTTACGTTAGTGAAGTTATGTTACGTTTCTTTTTTTACATTTAACTAAGTCCAACCATGAAGTTCTTCCCAAACCTAACAATTCACAAATTTAACCACAAGTTTACTGCAACTGTAGTGGAGCATTGTTTGACCCTCCCAGTGCGTTAAACACCAAGGTTTCTGACCGAGAGTCAGTGTGTGACGAGTTCGGATGGAAACGTGTTGTAAGTCCGCGTACACACAAAGACTTCCTCCTTAAAACACTAAAGCTGCCAACATCCTGTAATTCCCCTCTTGTAAAATACCCGACTAGCTTGGCTCATTTTACCTTTGAACCTGCTTCCACTTGTTATAAAAGCAGTTTTTGCTTCCTCCAGCAATTTTCTACAAACAAGCACCAATATGTTGAGGGGAAAAAAGCAGATCCTGCACTTCACTCGCTCAGTTGTCAAGACTGTTGCTTTTTCTAAGAATAAAATGATATTCTAAGACTCACGGTGTACAACGTGACTCATTAGGATGGATGTTTTTACAGCTCTGTTGATGTGACTTTCAGTTCTTAGACTTCCCTTGCATGCTCTCTACAGTCTGCAGCCTCTCTGCTCCTCTCTCTGTCTCTCTCTCTCTGTCTCTCTCTCTCTGTCTCTCTCTGTCTCTGTCTCTCTCTCTCTGTCTCTCTCTCTGTCTCTCTCTGTCTCTGTCTCTCTCTGTCTCTCTCTCTCTCTCTCTCTCTCTCTCTCTCTCTCTCTGTCTCTCTCTGTCTCTCTCTCTCTGTCTCTGTCTCTCTGTCTCTCTCTGTCTCTCTCTCTCTCTCTCTCTCTCTCTCTCTCTCTCTCTCTCTCTCT
>NW_022280044.1:8488864-8563819 GCF_004355925.1 Anarrhichthys ocellatus | reverse complement strand
TCTCTCTCTCTCTCTCTCTCTCTCTCTCTCTCTCTCTCTCTCTCTCTCTGTTTCTGTCTCGGGTTTTCTCAGGAGACCTGGTTAGATAAGACCGCCTGAGCTATAAAAGCAACAAAGAGCTTGGGGAGAAGAGTCTGACACACAGAAACATTCAGCAAGGTGTAAAGTATGGAGGCTAAAAAACACAATGTGCTGTTCTGAAGCAACGAACGCACACACACACACACACACACATGTGGGTGACAAACACAGGCGACACATTTTCTTTCTCTCGTCTGATCCTTCTACTCCCTGCCTCCTCTTCCTGCCTTCTTGAAAGTTTCTATTTGTGGAATCCCCTGAGGCCTCTGCGTCGTTATGGTATTATTATTATAATAATTTCTGTCCGGTCAGTCTGGGGCAATGTGAACTCCTGGTTCCGTCTCCTTCACACACACACACACACAGAAATTGTCATTACCAAACTGTTAATTCCACCTGTTCTCTGCGTGTGCCGACAGTCTGCTGTGACTGTACATACAGCTCCACACCTTTGACTCAGTGTTGTGTAACAAACAGACAGACTCACTCTCCACTGCTTTGCTCACGTTGGTGTAGTTGCTTGATTTCAGCATCTGGCATGCTGCACTGCAGTGGTGATCCACCTTTTCCTTCATGCTTTACAGGGCAGGCTTTCTAAAAAATAAGCCAAACTCAGAGGGAGAAATATTCATTTCAACAAGCTGTTTAGTGCATTTTTATTATTTTATAGCGAGATGAAGACAGCCAGCCAGTAAAAAGTAATCACATTTAGCTCCACCTTTTATAGCAGCTGCAACATTAAAATAATGACCACATTAATGCATCAGTTATAGTTCTGCAATATAATATACAAGTTAAAAGAGGCCATTGTGAATAATGAGTACTGTAAATTTTGGTACTTTAAGTATATTTTCATGCTAATACTATTGTACTTTAACTTAAGTAAGAGTCTGAATTCCTGAGTTTTACTTGAACAGAGTATACGTACATACACTGTAGTATTGCTACCTTTAGTGAAGTAAAACCTCTGAGTACTGGCTGTTTTCAAAATGATGTAATGTTTTCCTGTACCAAGCTATTATTTCCAGTAGTGGCGAGTGTAGTAGTGTAGATATTATCCAGTCTCAGCTGTTTAGAAGCTGTCTTACCTACAGTGTTGGTAAGTAGAGAGCCTACAGCTAGTATCATACATTTAAAGGGTTTTAATATTTGATTTTCTGAGGATCAATAACTCAAACAAGTATTTGCTATGTAAAGATATAGTGCAGTAATGTCTTCCTGAGCCGGGAGTGAAGTTGCAGTCTATCTTTATACTTCATTCATTCACAATCCTCTCTCTCTCGCTCCTCCTGCTTCTTCCTAATCTGAGTATACGTCCACTCTTTTAGTTAAACCAACCAGATCTTGCCACGTTCTCCATCAGCAAAACACGTCGCTGCTGTCAAACTTTGGCTTCCTTCCTCAAACCATCATAACCATTTTCCCAGTAGAGACGATAGAGGAATCTACCAAAATATGACTCAAGTTGAAATAAACCAGAATTATTCTTTAGATCTTTCTTCAGACACGATACTGTATTAGAGGGCAGGTTTACAGATTTGACAGTGGACACACACACACACACACACACACACATGGGCGGGGGAGACCACACCAACGGACAGCCTCTCTGAGGGTTCCCTCCTCATGGCAGTAACGCCGCCGAATCGTCAGCTCAAGATGGGACCAACACTCAGACACTAATCAATGCAATGCACCCTGGGCATAGCTAGGGAATGACCCGTGTGTGTTGCAGAGTTGCACACACACACACACTCGCGCACACACCTCCTCAGACAGCAGACCGATTACGCATCATAACACAGCTGATTTGCCCCATGGGTTGACACTCGCTGTCCAGTCCAATCATATAACCTTGGCGGCCCGGCCCTGTGGTGTTTCTGTTTGTCTGCGCCCAAGTGTTTACATGCTCAGGGTTCATCGTTGCTGTTGTTCCGCAGCACTTTCAGCAACATAATTTGTCACAACTCGTAAAGCGTTAAGCCAGGAAGAAAAAAGCTGAGTGCAGCAGAATGGAAGAGAGAAAAAAAGTGTGTCATTGATTTTGAGCGTTTATTTTCTGAGAAAAAGGTCACACTGGGAAATACTTGGAAAACTCCGTGAGGGCTTTGACGATGCCCTCTTGGCCTTAAATACATCAATGCTCACAAATAGTACTCCGCCTGAGGCTATATCAGCCATTCGTATGATACACCACGGCTCGCTTTTACAGCACTTCACATGCTGAATCCCCCCCTGAAATGGATTCCTCATGACCTCTACAGTACAGAAACACAGAAAAAACAACTACTTGCTCTCCTGTAAACTCCCCATCGAAAAGATCTGCGGGCCAAACCGCGCTCCTCCACCGCTGTCCGATTTCTGTTGTTTGTGATGGCAGACACGCAGCATGAAAAGGGTCTGGGGGTTTAAGGCAGCTACTAGTTTGCATGTCATACGAGAAAGACATTAAAACAAAAGGCCGCGGGGAAATCGAAAAACTTAAAAGACGTGAAACACACCCTGTAGTTATGATCAAATTGTGAGATTTAGCATAGGGGAACCATGCATACGGGCAGGGATTTATGTGCAGATGTACGATAGAAGCCAGATGGAACCAGACAGACACACATACACACTGAGTCCGCTCTGTGCTATTTTGGGAGATGGGGAAGAAAACGGTCTGACTTGGCAAGTGTACATATGTGCGCTTGTGTAAGCAGTGGGTCCCCGTACGTATGGGGAAGTATAGGGTCTGGCGCGTGTTTCGTGTGGTGACCCACTTTTCTTTGCATCTGGACCTGATAACTTCCCTCTCCAGCAGTAACGGGGACGAGATTGACTCAGTGATGTCTCTATCTGTCTCTATCTTGACTGACTTTGAAACTTGGCTGCAGCAGCCAGGAGTTTTCATCCGTAATCAGGCAGCAGTGAGTGTGCCATGTTAGATGAGGAGCACGCTCCTCACCATCCTGGATTGATGCATGCACATAAACTACATGTGGACCAAAGCTGTTTTTAAAGCTGCTCTTGGTTTTTTGGGTTTTTTTGTGATTTAAGTGGATGGTTTACATTTCATATGGAGTGAACCGAGAGCTCTTTCAGGCCATACCAAAAGAAATCACACCATTGTTTGGTTTTGAGTGGATTGCGGTTACATGCTGTCATATCGTCATTCAAACAAGGCGTTCGCTTTTTAAATCTAAGTCCTCTTAAAGGTACAGTCTCATATTTTTATCGTAGCTGCCAACAGCCCCTTGAAATCCCTAAACTGTTCTGCACTGTAAAGCCACATTTCCACCAAGTAGTCCAGTTCAGTCCGTTACACGGTATAACAGTTATTTTCGCGTTTCCATTTGCAAAAGTTGTGGTTAAAACACTGCAGACAACTGCCACACGGGACATCCTGCACAAGCCCGCCGCTTTTAAATAGGGAAGCTCGTCAATAGCGACTGCAATTTTTAATTCACTCGACCCAGATTTTTTTTAAAAATGGCAGATCACAAAACTTTGAGCCATATGATTCACAAAGTGCAGGCGTTCCTGTGATTGGTTGCGAGGGTCCAGTTGAAGATGAGAATCCCACCTACACCCTAGTGGAAGGACAAAATGTGTCCGTGCAGGTTGAGCAGTGGGGACAGTTGCTGAGTCCCCACTCAGTTGGTCGAGTGGGGACTGTTGGTAATTAATGGAACAATCTCAGCTTAATGTCCACTAACATTCACCAGAGCTTTTGTCTTCATTAGCAGATCGAGTTTTATAAGTTGAATTCTATATTCTACGTTATAGATGTTCAAACTGCATTATTTCTGAGGAATTAAAGGGCATGTTCGCTTAAAATAGGCACGACAGGTCATTCTTAAGTTGAGATTGTTGTGCACGGCTGTCTCCAACGTCCAATTTGTGTTCTTCTGTTCTCTCCATTCCCTCAAAGGTCAGCAATGTCAAGAACACTTTGTTTCTGAAAGTTTCTCAAAGGTCAACTTTATGTTGCCTCTGTGAGCAAATCCACTGACTGTGGCGATTCCATTGAAATGAATCCACTGCCAAGAGTTAGAGGAGGAGATGGATACCTATCTCACCTCTGTGCACTAAGTTTGGCACGAGGTTGAGTTAGCTTAGCATAAAGACTGGAGACAAATGGATCACTAGCAGTGAACATGACAAGTTGGGGTTTTTCTGAGGAGTAATATGCTGTATCTATTTCTTGCCGGGTGCAGTGACTTCCTTTAGTCACCTTTTCACCTCCCCGTAAAAACCACAATGTGTCATTTTTACATTTCTGTCGTTAGTTTCCACAAAAAAAAAAATGTTTTTAGGACTGATAATAGCCACAAATAGCTTTTTATTTTTCACAGTTATAAGTACAGTATACACCGTTATATTTATGTGAAAAAAAGCTATTTTAATGCTTTCTTGTGTGGCTGACTGTTGGAGGGAACAGTGCAGAGGAGCCGATGGAGGATTTTCTCCGCCACTGTTTTGTGTGATTGCCTCTGATCTCTTCAATCTTGGCGAAACAATTCTTCTAATATCTCCGCAGCCACAACACAGGGGTTAGTCTTTTATAGATAAACTGCCAAGACTGACAGCTCCAAATAAATCGGGAAGCTTTAGAGAAAAAAAAACCCCAACCCTTTAAAAACCTGGTCAATTTTCAGATCTCTTTGTGTGTCACTGACCTTACCAGGATCCTCTGACCCCGCTGGACTTTACTGTATCTTCTAATATACTCGCCTTTTCTTTCCCCTAGCTCCCCGGGGCCTATGCTCACCTCAGGATAAAGACATTGTTAGTGTGACTGAGGTGTGTTGCTTTAGAGACTGACTTCTGCTGCCACACGGGGTCCCAAGGGAGCCAGGCTAACGTTAGCCTGATCTATCTGCCTCAGTATTGGTATTGATCCGTGTTTAGTGTCGATGCCGGCACTGGGGAGTAATGATCACACATAGTCACTTGGACACACACTGCCGCAGCACTGCAGACACAATCAGTCTGAGCGTGGAAGGAGATGCATGCCCAATAGCCACACACACACACACACACACACACCTGCCTGAACACACGTACACACAAAGTCGTACAAAATATTCTCTTTCTCCTCCTGCCACACTGCAGAGCCTCTGCTGCGCCACTCCAGCAATAAAAAAAACACACACACACACACACTTGCAATAAGCTGAGACGAGCTGATATAGCCACAACAACTGAGCAAGCGATGCCAAACCCTCCCCTCCACACACACACACACACACACACACACACACACACACACACACACCACCTCCTCCTCTCCCTCTGAAGCCGAAAGCCAGAGCAGACAGATAAGCAGGCAGCCAGAGACGGACTAATCCTCCCACAGTGAGAGACGTTTTTCGGATGGTATATGATGAGAGTCACGCTAAACAGAGAAAGAGAGGCAGAGGATGAGGAGAGGAAGAGGGAGAGGGAGGGGCGGCATGGGGAGGGATGAGAGGCGAAAGGGGAAAAGTGAGGCGAGGATACAGATTAGCAGAATGATGAGGACAAAAAGGGATTTTTAAGCGTTATTAGTGTGAAAGGATGAGAGTTTATTTTAATTCCCGCCCTCTTCCATTCCCCCCCTCCCTCCTCCCCTCCTCACATCCTCACATCCTGCCACTGTCTTGCACCTTTTTTCTTTTTTAAATAAATGTTGCTATTTTGCAAACCGAGCCTCTCAACTCTGCTTACCAGTCTCTCAATCACTCTCCCATCCTCTCTCTCTCTCTGCACCCCCCACCCCCTCCTCATCCCTCTCTCTCTCTCCCTCTCTCTCCATCTCTCTCCCAGTCTGACTGAGACTGATGTAGGTCAGTGCGTCTGGAGCTTGTCTGGAGCTGCAGAGAGCCTCAGAGCTCCACGCCAGGTTCTCATCGACCCCTGTAGCTGCTGCCGCCGTGCCCGAGCTGAGGACAGCGCTCCCTGGGCTACGTGAGGACACCACCAGCCTGCCTGGAGGAGGATGTGCCAGCAACACAGGAGGAGGAGGGGGAGGAGGAGGAGGAGGAGGAGGAGGAGGAAAGAGGAAGGGGAAGGGGGTGCGGGGTGATATGAGGTGTCTGTGTAGCATCAAAAGCTTAGTCAGCGTATGTTGTTTGCATGTGTGTCGAAACGCAGACGTACATGGAGACGGGGAAAGGCAAAGCGGAAGGTAGAAATGCAGGAGATCGAGGGGAGATAGGCGTTGCAGTTGTCTGTCTCTCCTCCGTGATATGCAGCACTACAGAGAGTTTTTTTGGGGGGGATACATTTTCATGCAATGTTGCCTCCACATTCCCCTTCCTGCACAGGCACATACTCTGTGTGCCTCTTTCTCCACTCACTACCTAACTTCGTCATGATGCTTTCTGTCTCTTTCCCAGATCCGACTCATTTGTGGCTGCAGCCATCGACGCTCCTGCGAAAACCACAACGACCCGGCAAACTCCAAACTCTGATGCGATTTCCCTTCCAAAAGAACAAAAATTCTTCTTTTATAGTATATCCATTCCTGCACCGCTGCAAACGGATCCAGGTCTGAGACGATGTCCTCCACCGAGAGTGCTGTATATCGAAAGTGTCCGTCCTCCAACTCGTCGCGGTACCCTTTTGATGGAAGCCAACGAGTGCAACGACGACGACTTTTGACGACTTCTGTGTCTCCTGATTCTGCTCTCCTTTCCTTCCCTTTCCCTCCTCCCTCCTTCTCCTCTGCTCTCATTCTCCGCTCCTTCCCACTCCTCTGGCTTTTAGACAATGCCCCCAAAAAACCGATCGTTGTATCAGAGAGTCTGAGTGTAGTAGAGTGCAGCTGTGAGAGTGGCTGAGTGTGTGTGTGAGCGAGTGTGTGTACGTTTGTGAGCGAGTTTGGTATGTGTGTGTGTGTGCGCGAGAGAGAGAGAGAGAGAGAGTGTGTGCTCTCGATTTGACTCTGCAGCACGTCTGGGTCCGGCAGCGGTACTCTGGTGCTTAGCTGGCTCTGTCTTGCCGGTACTGTTTGTACATTTGTGTGTGTGTGTGTGTGTTTAAGTGTGTGTTCGTGTGAGTTGGTCTGCCTCGCCGTGACACAGCAATCATCTGACCGGCCTCGTCATCGCTATTCGGGACGAGGGATATTTGGAGTTCCTTGGGCGTGGCGTCGCCGGCCCGAACCACACCTCCCTCTTGCACTCATTCATTCATCTGTTTCCTTTCATCTGACTCCCATCGCTGTTTTTTCTCCCACCTTGACCAAATCCTCTGGATTACAGTAGCAATGGAGGGATAAAGCGAGTGAGCAAGCAAGGATTCACAAATCAACTCACTCTCTTCATAACAAGACATTTTTTAAATTTTCCGTCTCCGTTCTTTTTCTACTGCTTTGCGTTCACGCTTTATTTCGCCTCTGGTTTGTTCACCGTCAAGGATGCTCTCTCTCTCTCTCTCTCTGTTCTGTCTTTGCATCCACCTGATGCGCGCTCGCTCTTCCTCTGTACCGCTTTCTGTGTGTCTCCATGCAGGATTTTCAAACGCGACGGAAGGGAAGGAAGGAAGAACATCGGGATCGAGTGGGAAAAGAATAAGAAAGATGGAAAGAGAAACTAAACAATTACTTCTCCGAACAATTTGTTCTGTTTATGTCCAAACTTAAGCTTGATTATCGCGCGTAAATAAGGAAGTAGAGACTTGCAGGCATCAAGAGAGGGTATTCAGGAGGCACGCCTGTAATGCAATTAAATTAAGGCCTCAAAACTACAAAAAAAAGGCTTCTTATCTTGGATTGCGGTATTGTGTAATGTGTTCCTGTTATTTTGTCCACTCAGCCAGTTTTCTTACCTCTCCGTTTATTTGTTATCTCTGATTGTTGGGGAAGAAACACAGAAGGATACAAGATAGCATGAGGTACTGTATGTTCCATGGTAACTAAAAAATAAGTGACTTAGTGTTGTTGTGTAAGGAGGAACAGCAGTAGGTGGGTGAAATGGTGAGATGGCCACCTGCACTGTCTGCCATATCCACACAAAACACAGAGAGGACAAACTGCCTGTGGATGAGTCACACTGAGGGAGACAGAGAGAGGGAGTGTGTGTGTGTGTCTGTATGCAAATGAGTGCTTAGTCTTCAGTTTTTCTGTTTAACTGCAGAGCGGAGGGGACTTCCCACCGCTTTTTCAAACTTTCATTCCCTGGAAAAGCACCAGTTCAGTTAGGGCTGCACACACATACACACACACACACACACACACACACACACACACAAAGGCCTCATTGTGTCTGACCCCTGGATGACGAGCAGGCAGGTCAAAGTGGCACGTCATTGCTCGGCGGTTGAAAAAGGCAAGTTCATGGTAATGAGCACCTCCGTTTGAAAGACGCACACTTTCTCTGCAATGCACGCTCCTCTCCTCTTTCCATTTCCATCTCTTTTCTATCTGTTATCGGATTCTTGATGTCACCCCTCGCTTTCATGGCACACTCTGACGACTGAGGTTTTTTTTATTTTTTCAGCCTTGGTTCTAATAAATCCAGCTCCCTGCAAAAACGTTCACACACGCAGGCACGTGCTGTACACTCATTTACCCTGTAGTTTGCTCCAGGGTTAGGCTGACACGGCCGGTTAATGTTTATATTTTATTAGAAATGGAATATTAAACACAGCGTCAGTCAGCTCTGAAGGTTTTTAATGTTATTTTTAAAGCCCCTTCAATATTTTCACTGTTACCAAAGGTTAGCCAAATGACATTTTACAGGTGTGATGATACAGGCCTGTCACAAAAACTAAGGAAAACCCATCTCTTTTTTGTTTTTATTCATCAAGTTTCAACCCAGAATTACCAGCGGTACATCATCCTCAGACAACCCACACCATGTCTTAACTCTAGCTCGCACCGCGCACACACTTTGAAGAAGTCGCTGTAACAGCCCCAGTCTCCCACAGCACTCCCTCATAATGACACCATCCCTTTAGGCGTCAACAGAGCGCCGGTGTATTTGGGGTAAACACATGGCTCCGGCAGCTCTGAAGATGACAGAGCGATAGGCCGGCGTGATGGTGCTCGGCGGCCCCGGCGCTGCCAGAGCCGCACATCTGTCGGTGACAGAGTGGAAAGCTACCTGACAGCTGCTTCTCACACATCAGATAAGATTACAGGTCTACCTGCTACACCTGTTCAAACAAACCCGCGTGTGCGTTGAGATAGAGAGAGACGGCAAACTAATCCGGTGGCAGGTGCACTTATAATTGGGGCAGCTAAAGATATAGACTGATGAAGGAGCTCATTATTATTTATGTGTTTGATTTATGTCAGCACCGAGGGGGGTAAAGGGGCCGGGTTGTGAAATTTTAAAGAGTTTATGCCTTGTTTTATCCTGACATAGATCACATCATGAATTAAGAATAGACAGCGTAAGTGCATAAGTGATGTTGGAGAACATGAAAATATAATCAGACAAGATACAAATAGATATGTTTTGTTGATTCTTGGATCCGAATTCTCTTCGGTGACCATCAACTGAAGGACACAAAGTTCAGCACAACACCTCAGTTCAGCTGCAGGATCAACACGAGCCTTCGATGACATCACATGCATGATTTAACGACGGCAGCTCAAAGCAGCCGATTACAGGACGGAGATAAATCCGCCGTGCATGCTGACACACACACACACACACACACGCGCGCACAACGTACACCTCATCAGCTCCCGTTGGCTCTAGCCTGACATCTAGCGACACAGGCTGTAATGTGATCCTACATGACATGTGCATGTTAACATAATGGAGCTGTGGAGGAAGAGGAGGAGGAGGAGGAAGCTGTGCGTTGTGCAGCGCTGCTGTGGAGTCAGTGTGACTTTGTTTGTTTTTTGTTTGTGGCCCCGATACATAATCCTCTTCAGGTTCCTGGTTTACCATAAAGCACCGATGAAGGGTGTGAAGAACAATCATCGCCTCACTCGTTTACACTCGCTGCTGTGATGTAATGCTGCGAGCTGCTGCCGTAGTGATTTGTAAATAACAGGTTGGATGAGCCGTGTTTGGGTGGGTTCGCTCTCCGCCGCATCCCTGCTCACCGCACTGCAGTCTGACTAACGTGTCGTGGCTGCTCTTGTTGTTTCCTCAGCATTTTTTACTTGCCCTCCAACATCACACATAACCTAAATTTAGTTGATACTCATCCACATGCAAGTAATGAAGTTCTAAGTATAACCTTGCCAGCTTCCCCTTGCAGCAGGGGAAAGGACAAAGTGCCCCTTTAAAACACACACACACACACACACACACACAAATAACGAGTTCGTCTTTCCTTCAGTGGAGTCTGACAGGAATGAGGTCAGACACACCGATCCTCATTGCACATTATTATTATTATTACCCGTTTTTTCTTTATTCAGCCAATGAGAAGCCGGGGGGAGGGGCTTGAATAAAAAAGCAGGATGGAGACAGACGCCGATTGGCTTTTATATCTCGCGATGAGGGTATAAAGCGGCGAGGTTCTCGTTGTTGTGTTTACAGTAATATTACAGAGCGCTCAGGAAACAGGGAGACTATGAGAACGCGCAGCTGCTCCATTCAACCACATGGTTCCTCAACCGCACAGACAAGCTGCGCCACAGACAGCCAGGTTCGCTTAAGGGACTTGCACTGCTGTTGCCCTCAGCAGCGCATTTTGAGGCTCGCAGGGCGAGTTTTCAGCCGCACAGGCAGTTGAAAGTTGCCGTTGATTAGTTTCGGGATTTATTATTTTTTTTTTTTGTTTCCGTGAAGCGCACTGGTAAAGAGTTCAGAGAACAGTCGTCTCCAAAGCGTGCTGAACTGAAAAGAGGAGACTTGGATGAACTTTTGAGACCAGTAGTCGTCAGCGGTCTGGTTTTAAAGCGCCTGAAATAAGAACGAGTGAGGAGTTATTTCTTTTTGTGAAAGCCTAATAGGCATTTTTTTGCGAACTTTGTCAGTAGCACTGAACTGAACTGTGTTTCCAGACACTTAGAGGACAGGATGGTGCAGCACATGAGCCAGACAGAGAGCGCCCACGCTCATTCTCCCGGCGGAGACTCCACGGACACGGGAGAAATGGACTTGGAGATGGATGTGTCTCCGACACCCGAGTCCCCCTCCTCCGGGGTGCGGAGAGACTTGGCGTGGTGCAAAACTCCGACGGGGCACATCAAGCGACCCATGAACGCGTTCATGGTCTGGTCGCAGATCGAGAGGAGAAAGATTATGGAGCAGTCGCCGGACATGCACAACGCGGAGATCTCCAAGCGGCTGGGGAAACGCTGGAAGCTGCTGAAAGACACGGACAAGATCCCGTTCATCCGCGAGGCGGAGCGGCTCCGCCTCAAACACATGGCCGACTACCCAGACTACAAGTACCGGCCCAGGAAGAAGGTCAAGTCGGGAAGCGGAGCGAGTAAGCAGACGGACCGCGGGGAGAAGAGCGGGGAGCGCAGCGCCAAAGCCGGTGTGAAGAGAAGCCCCGCGTCCAAAGGAGTGAGCCGGACGCACAAACAGGGGGGCATGAAGAGCGCCACGGGGCAGGACTACGCGTCTCCCGGTGATCACCAGGCGCTCTTCAAATCCAGGTCAGTGTCTGGAGCGAGACAGATCCCTGACAAACGCACCGGAGAGGCGAGGCGCGGCCACATGTTCGGCGGGGCAGGCAGCCTGGAGAGCGGGCCTCCCTCCGTGGGAGTCCCGGCCAGTCCCACCCTGAGCAGCTCAGCAGAGTCCAGCGACCCGCTCAGCCTGTACGAGGAGCAGAGTCCCGCGGCCAGCGAGTCATCACACACCGCGCGCCTCAGGTACGCTCGCGCCTCCTCTCCAACACCGTCAGCCTCGCACTCTTCCTCATCGGTGTCATCCTCATCATCAGACGAAGAGTTTGAAGACGAGCGGCTTGAACTGAACCCGAGCCCCGGGGTTGAGAGCATGTCCCTAGGCGGCATGGGCTTCTCCGACCCAGAGCTGGACCGGGACTTGGACTGGAGCTTCGGGGAGTGCGGGGCGGGGTCTCACTTCGACTTCCCCGACTACTGCACCCCGGAGGTCAGCGAGATGATCTCAGGAGACTGGCTTGAGTCCACCATCTCCAACCTGGTGTTCACCTACTGAAAAGGACCACGGTGGAGAGGAGACGCGACGTCCCCCCCACGTTTTGAACTGTTGAACTCCCCTAGACAGGCGCGTGCGTCCAGACCAGAATATTTCCTTCATTCTTTCACAAGATAAGGGAGAGTGAAAACAGGAAAGAAAAGGTGGCCTGTGTGCGCGTTGAAGCCCAGGTACGCGCGCCGCACACAGACTTGGACAGCGCTCCGTGCGCTTGACGGGAACGCGCAGACGGGGGAAATGCTTAGTTTGCATTTGGACACGGAGGAGGAGTGAATGTAAGCAGAGAGCAGTGAAACACACGGACTTGAGCTCAAGTGTTCAAACCAATCCGCAGATGACGAGGACTCAGAACGAACTTTGAATCTTAATGTTGTTTTGGGTCGGGAAAAGGGACATTTACTGGACAGCTCGTCATGTTGGGCTTTGTTAAAGATACAGCCAATTAACATTGACCATCAAGTTGCTATTCAGGTGTAGTTTTTTTCCAAAATCAAAATAGTTTCAATATCAACACGCATGCCCTCCGCGATAAGGAGGATTTTGTTGTTGTTAAATGCGTAAAAATGTTCATTGCTGCGTAATTACGCAATTTGTGTGACCATAGGACACAATTCACTATCACCAGCTTCTCTTTCAACGGCAGGACTTAAACACAAAGACTGACTCCAAACTTCAGAAAGCTCTTTTCTGAACCTTTTTATTAAACACTCAGTGCACAATTCAGGACCAATGTTCCCCGACGCGCATCCTTTCTGCCTAGTGCTTCAACTTTGTAGTTCCTCTGTGTCCGATGACGTTTTTTATATCGATGTATTTATACCGGCCAAACTTTTTTATACATAGAAGTATTGTTCTCGTACAGGTCTCGTTTGTGTTTGTGCACATACACCTGTCTGTATCCAGCGCGGAAGGGCTAGAAGTGTATCTTATTTAAAATGTCTGACTTCTCTCACTTTTAAGGAGATTTGAGTGTGTCATGATTTTCTACTTGTATTTTTGTACAAAATCTATAGAAAGGGGGTTTCCAGCGAGTGGGTAGCCTACAACATTGTTGTTTGGGTCTACATTGGTGTTTAGACGTGCAGAGGGGGGTTTGTTTGGCACAATCTGACCTCACACAGTGTTTACAGTATTTACCCACATGCTTCTTAATGGCACAGTGACTCCAGTTTCACCAGCCAAGTAAACAAAGCGCCACTGAGGCTCCCAGTCTGAGTGGTGACTGTTTCCAGTACACATAGACCTAAAGTATATGCGTGTAAGATCCCAGAGAGTCACTGTTTGGATAGAGCTAATACCTCTGTGTGCTTTTTTTTTTTTTTTAATCAAGATAAGTTTTATTTGAACCACTGGATGGAATTTCACACTCATTCCACTTTGCCTAGACTTTGGAGGGAGGGAGATGTATGAAGTGCTTCATCTGTTATTGCGCAAATTGCATCAAAAATAGTATTTAACCTTTCTGTACCTGTTGGCTAAGTATAGCAGGCTAATTGTTTTCCTATATTATGGCATGGCAAATAGCATTTGTATTTCAGATTCAGGTATATGTAGCTATAGCTGTTGTGTTTAAGATTTTAAAAGAATAATAACATGGAAGATATTTATGTAAACTGACTGTACTATAAGCAAAGATTGTGTGTTTTATGTATGATGATGATCAACGACAGGCACTAGGACAGCCATCTTTGGACATCCTTATGTTGAAGATGATTGTGGTTTCTTTTTTCCTTTTTTTTAACCTTTGAGACATCTTTTCTATTGTCCTTTTTTCTTTTTTCATTTGTGCAATATGCTGTGTATGATCATGTTTTGTCCAATCATGCCAATATCATTTGATGTTTATAGCTCAAAACCAGCCAATGTTTGGGTCAATCACTGCCTCTCAGACCTCTGTACAGATTGTCGTTTTTTTATTTGTTTTTCTTTTCTTCCAAGAAGGAAATAAAATCAGCTGGAACTGAAAAGTACAAAGTCTATATTTCTTGTGTTATTTCATTATCTGTACCCTTTAAAAAAAAAGCCAAACTAAATAACTACCATCCACAGTTTTATAGGACTGAACCGCCGCAGTCACACATATTGAAGCCCCCAGCATGCTCAAGGAAAATGTGAGCCTTCATTATCACATTCCACAGCTAAGCCTCATTCAAAAGATCCAATCTGATGTCTGATGTTTACACTCTGTGCACGTGTGCGCACAAATATGTGTTTGGCTGTGGGCCGCAGACGTGTTGGTGAATCAATAGCCAGCCAGTCAATCGATAGGAGTGGTCTCTTTCTCTCTCCCTCTTACTCCGTCTGATTCCACACGTGCAGAAAACGTGGCTGCCATGGAAACACTGTATCCAAGAGAGAGGCTGCAGTCTGCTCTTTATATGTGTGTGTGTGTGTGTGTGTGTGTGTGTGTGTGTGAGGTATAAGGGACACAGACTGATCCATTGGGGTGGGGCGGTTGGGGGGCGTCAGACATTTCTGCAAGGCATGACTGGAATAAAGGAGGAGGAGGCGTGTGTGTCTGTCTGCGGGTGAGTGTGCCAGTGGGAGGGAGGATAAGGTGCAGGGGGGGGGGGGGGGTGTTTGTCTGTCCTGGTGGATCGTGCAGGAGACTGCTCCCAAATCCAATTAATTCCTTCTGGATGCCTTCATTTGTCTCGTGCATCTGACGAGAAAGAGAAACGGAGAGAGAGAGAGAGAGAGACCCCTAAGGTACAGTATTTAGTGTGTATCAATTTACGCCCTATTCCACAAGAGACATTGGTAATTATTTCCATCTCTCTCTGTCAGGAGAGCAGGGTCGTCTCCAGCTTTCCTCTGACATGTTGGGCTGGGTAATGAGAAAGATAAGGCATGGCCATTACACACACCATCCCAACGACGAGACGCTGGCCCCCAGATGTCTGCAATAAGGTCGACATCACACAGGAAATACTGTGTGAGGTGTACCTGTTAAAAAAGAAAGAAAAGTCCAATCACCCCCAGAGTCTGATGGATACCGGGAGATAAAAAAATAAAAAGATGCTCTCCTCACACGCACATTCACACACTGACCCACATAAAGACGTGCGTGAGTGTAAACAGATGTAATCAAGAGAGATGCCGTACGCTTGACCCTCATGGCTGATCGCAACAGCTTATTTGTTTCCTGTGAGAGTCTGAGATCCACAAAGTCAACATGTCTGCTTAAAATATTAAAGTACAGTTCTATCCGTGTGCTCCAATTCAGAGCAAAAGATCACATTGTGTTTGACTTCAGAGCAGAATTGCTTTACAAAAAATTCAAAACTGAAACTGGATTCTGCTCTGTGTTCCTCTTAAAAAATAAAATTAAAAAATAACACAATATTTCATACACTCATAGTGTGTTTTGCCTCACCAGCGATGAAAGTAACTGAGGACATTCGCTCAAGCGCTGTACTTAAGTACACTTTTGGGGTACTTGAGTATTTCCATTTACACTCCATATGTTTCAGAGGAGAATATTCTACTTTCCCACAAATGGAACTGTAGTTACTTTTCATTAAAACCACATGATAAGCTTATGACATACAATGCATTTCTGAGGAAACCAACCTTTTTGGCTTATGAACCCTCACATGTCTATGAGTTGTTAACAGTAAACATTTCACCAAAAATATTAGATAAAACCTATCTTTTACCTCCTTAATCATCTCATGACCCCTCATATTTATCTTGTGAACCTTTGGAGGGGCCCGACCCCTCGGTTGGGAACCACTGGACTAAACTACCTAAGTGTATATAGCACTTAGGTAGTTTAGTCTGTGTATTTAGTACTTAAAACTATAAGTACTCAATCAAGTAATAATCAACAAATCATCTCCACCTGAAATAAAACAGCAATATCATATGAAGTATCAGTCACAGGGCTGCACTCCATCCTGCAGAGCGAGTATTTTTTACTTTTGATAAGTACTTTCTGCTGATGAGAGAGCACTTTGAGTATTTCTAATGTTGAATTGGTACATTTACTTAAGGGAACACTCCATCACTGTGTGTGCGTGTTTGTGGGAAACTTTGTCACATATATTCCTATTATTTCTCTTCTGGATGATCCACTAAGTCTGTTGTACCATTACTTTTCGATATATCAGTGTATTTCATCTTTTATTCATGCTGATACCACACAAGTAACACATAGAAGTCCACAGGACTTTTACAGTGATATTACATAAGCTAAACATACCATGAAGTGATGCACTTTAAGTCCAAATGGATATTTTATAGGAATAATATAGAACACGATATTGATAGTAGAGGAGATATAAACACCATTCAGCCCACATAAAGGCGCCTAAGAACACCACAGACGCCCTCACAGTCCCTAAAGGAATAACACAGGAGCGTTGCGGTGATTTTTTTTTGCACGCTGCCGGTGAAGTTGAAGGCGGGACACGAAGTCATAAGTCATGCACAGACAAAGAAATATGCAAACACCGCTGTCATGGCACCAGCCCAACTTTGTTTCACTGATTTGCAGCGAGTTGCGCTCCTGCCGTCTTTTGCTCTGAGGGTCGAATCGAGTCGAATTATTTATCAGATGGAAGCGTGGAGATAAAAAAAAAAAAAAAAAAAAGTTTGCGGAGTGAGACTAAACTTTTATCCCGAGTCATGTGTCAGCGGTATGAGTGGAGACAAAGGGAAGGGAGTTGATGCGGATGGCAATGCGTACAATTCGAAAAAAAGTGGATTCAGGAAGAAAGCTGGACTTTGTCAGGTAGGCTGTTACTAATAATACACGTCCTATGCTACTTTTATTGGTGAAGCAATATCTCCACGTGCTGCTTTATTTTTCGTGTCCCCAAGGTTTCTTTTTTATAGAGATGACTGCCATCTTAAAGATAAGAGTTTCTCTGGCTTCGAAGTCAGTAAAGAAACATTTCTCACCAACGAGGGACTGCGAGCTTTTGTTAATAAAAAAAGGAAAAAACATAAAAGCTCTAACGGTATATTTGTAGGAGATCCGAGGATGTCTGATGCTAAATCTGGACTTTAAAGGTAACTTCTGCCAGGCACGCTTCTGCGACAGCAGCCAGCATCAGACAGGACTGCTAAGTTGTGTCCAGTTAATTATTGTGACGATTAAATGCTGTTCGGAGTGCCTGCTGACTGCCCACTTTCAGCACAGCCAGGGCTGGACAGCGGCTGTCTGGAATGATGCGTGTGTGTGTGTGTGTGTGTGTGTGTGCATATAGATGTGTGTGTGAAAGCAGTTGCGCGTGGAGCAATGATTACAGTTTGTATGCCTAACCTATTTGATGGGTGGGGACTTAATTGGACACAAATGCACATTGTAGCACAATCCAATATTGTGGACGGTTACAAGACAGGGTTAAATGATGTCTGCCAGTGCGGGGGGGGGGCATAGGACATGCTTGCCCCGGGGCTGCTGTCCGGGTAAACAGGGTAGTGCCCCCATTAAATCTCCATCAGCAGATAAACACAGCAGTTGTAAACATATGACAGAGCTACAGTTAAAATAAATCCTGGAGTGGTTTTCTCCTCTTGAAGCACCACGTGCTTAGTGACTGAGGGTTATCTTGATTAAGAGGCTGTACACAGACTATTGAGCAGGGGAGGGGCGTGGACATCATGTTTTCCTTTTAAAGACGAGACACCCCAGGCAAAAACTTTGTTTTCCTGCACTGGTCCATTTTGAGTTTTTTTTGGGCTATTTTGCCCATATATATATATATAGTTTTTATATAAAGTTTCTTTTTTTCCACCTATTCACCTGGGGTTGCACACTAACAAGTTATACACTTTTTGTTCTGGGTCTTCTGTTTGTTCCATGTTTCACGTTTTTTTTATTCATGTTCAGTGTTTCTTGTTTTATTTTGATACTCACTTCCTCTACTGTTGCAGACAACTTCATTTTCCCACCTGCGTGATTGACGGCCCCGCCCTGATTGTTTTCACCTGTCCCTCATTGTCACCCTCCTTTCCTTGTGTATTTAGTCTCTGTGCTCTCTTTGTCTCGTGACAGTTGGTCATTCTTCTCAGTTCCTTGTATCAAGCGCTCCGGTCCTGACTCCTAGTCCTGGTTTTACTTCCGTTTCCTGACGGATTTAGGACACACCCACTGTAAGTTATTTTTGTTAATAAATCATTGAACCCTTCCTGCTGCCTCCTCATCAGTTTGTCTGCATTGGGGCCCAAATCCGCAATTCCCGAGACAGCCAACAACTGTACATCAAAAATGAATAGGTATTTACAAATTTATGACGAAAATAACAAAATGGTGAATATTCTTGTCACTTTATTTCAGGATAAAGAGCTGGCAAGCAAACATTTATTGCCGTCATCGAAAGAGTGAACTGGACCCAACGTGTCTTACTGATCTTGGATTATATTTTGGACTAACTATATATTTTAATATCTAATCTCTCTTTTTTGTGAATCACTAACATCCATAAAGATCCATTGAATTCAATGTTTATCTAAGCATTTGACCGTCTTTATCTTGCAAAGGAAGGCTGAAATGAAATGTAAATCATGGGTGAGAATCAAAAGACAATTGCCTCCAGAGCTCCGAAAAATAAACAATTCAGACCGCCTTCCCTTCAGCAAAGAGAAAATCTTAAAACCTTGTCACCCCCCCTTAATCATTTTTGCACAGTCCCTTACTGCATGACAGTCTGAATCACTTTGTTTGCGAGTTCATTACGCTCATAACAGTTTATCTCTGTGACATGAGTGCCAGGAGAAGAGAAGTCGTGAGTATAGACGGTGGCAAACAGCAGAGTGTCCTCTCGGTACAGGCTCGTGAGGACACACGAGACGGTATCACTCCACCTACATCCAGGCTTGGGCCTGAGTGTGCAGTCAGACATCGTGGCACACTGTGTACTGCACATGGAGAACTCGCTGTTAAGCACTGTGCTGAAACAGTTTAGCATGACAGAGGCATTCTGAGTCATCGTGGTAGGTGTTGTACTGTAGTGCATGCTTGAAAAGAGAGGGACAAGTTCTGAGAACGGAGGCTTGGATCATAATTTTCTGAAGGCTTACGTGGCAGAGTGTACAGTCTGGTTTGTACAGAACAGGACACTGAGCAAACACTGTTGTGTAAGGTAACACTGACGCCACAGTTGAAGCCCGCATGTCATTTTCTGACACGCAACGCGACACCTTTTCAGTTCAGTAATCTGGATCTTATAGATGTGAGATACGAGACTGCATCCCGAGACGGACGACCTACATGCAGCATGAATTTAAATTCTGGAATTGGAATGTGTCATTGTGACGCAACCTGAATTACATCATGTCCTTGGACAGTTGTCATAATTTCAGCGCTCAGCTCGTGTGAGCCAGTGCCAACACGGAGGACGGCTAAAGGAGTAATTAAATAAGAATGAAACTCAGTTTAGATAGAAACACAAAGGCTTGTCATTCCTTGACAGTTGTTCATCCAGTTTAGCTGAGTCTTCCATGGAACGTGAGAGTGTTTATGGGTGGGAAGCCAGGGATCATGTCCTTGTCATATGGGTAGCGTGACCTGGTGAAACTCCTTTGCCTGCAGACGAAAAAGAAGCAGCAGGTGACTCCTTGTGTCGTCCTGTGAAAACAACATATCTCCAACACTTTGCAAGCTCAGAAAAAGCAGTCCTGTTCACAGCTTTGGGACAATATATTTTTAGGTAATCCATTTTTTTTATGGTTTCTTAGACTTCTATGAATAGAACAAGCTAATATGAGGCTTCAGCAGATGAAATTAAACAATACAAGTGGCTAAGTACTAGAGTTATGTGGAGCTATTAATTAAAAAAAAAAAAAATTCAACAAATGTGGAGGTACGTGGTTTTCCTTGGACAATGACACATGGAATGACTTTTCCACTTAGCGGAGACTCATTCTGGTTTCAACTCAAGTTGGTGCAGGATCGGCTCACAGTCTCATCCTGAAAGAGATGAGCTCAAATATAGGCAGCAATTAAGCAGAAGGCAGGAGGGTGTGAAAGCAGACTACTAATAAATAGGATATGCTAAACAGCTCCTGTAGCAGGATTACGGCTCCATAGGGGACTGAGGTGGTTTGAAGGCTGTTAACACCAGACGGAGGCAGACAGACTAACACCTGAGCAGACTGTTCAGGTGTTGTGATTTGTTTTGCTCGCGGTGGATCAGTGCTGTCTGTCACATGAAAGTTTTCCATGAAACACAGCAATAGGAGAATTGATGACAATCTCTCTTCTCTCTTCCTTCAGCTGCGTTGCCAACTGAGCAGCAATACAGCGAGGCTTAGAGCCGAGGCAGACGGGAATGGAGGATGTGAAGATGCTTTTGATTACTAAACGTAAGAACTGGTTGTGAAGCTCTGAGCAACCTGCGGGGTCCTCAGGAAGTAAAGCCTTTGGTGGGCTTTGGGAGATATTCTCATGCTATTTGAGGGATGATGGTGGACTATCAAAACATTACAGACCAGGCTGAGTTCACTGTTGAGCCGTTCATCTGCAAAAGATGATGAACAGGCAGTTTCTTTCAAGTCAGTCCTCCATGTTTCCTGCAGGTTTAGTGTTCAGCTCCAAGTTATTATTCTTCCCCCATGGGGAGAGACTGTCCACCTCCTGATAAATAGATGCAAATGCGACACAGCCCTAAAAAAAAAAACCTTTCTTTCCCACAATACAATACAAAACAATGGGATTTGTGAAATACCTTTAGTTAAAAAGTGTGATATTGTGTGCTTTCCATGATATTCTTATGCTCAAACTGTCTTACTTTGTAGTAAGACAGTTTGGACAGCATAGTGTTGATTAACGGATTCTGAAAGCTGAAGACCCCATGTTTTCAAAACAGTATAACAATCATATCTTCTATAAATGGACCATCTTCCATCGCAACTTTTTACATGTACACCACCGGGGTGGACCTGGTACCACATTCGTTGGGCTAAAGAAGCAAGAACAAGGGACTAGGAGAGTAGAGAGACAGCCACACAAACTGCTGTCTTTACATCAGGAGCCATAGAGATGGACTGGACAGTAATTACACTTTATGTTGTAATTAAATTTAACTCACCAAGAATAATATTTGGATGAATTAAAAGACTTTTGGACACCAGCCAAGCAGTGCAATATGAATACTGTTTATTTACGACCATGTGAAGTTAAATGCTGGCCAGTGGGTGCATTGTTTAACTCGCCATGGATGAAAAACACCACAGTAGTGAGGGCCAGAGTTTCTTCTTTCATTGTGAGAGCAGGGTGAAGAGCTGCAAAAGGTCACTTTTGTTAAATATTTGCAAGGTCAAGGAGCAAAGGGATGCACACACACACACACACACACACACACACACACATCTTAATGCTGATATGTAGTGACTTTTCAGAGGAATGAGCAGTTTTGATTTTCTGCCGCTTCCTAAATAGCAATTTAAAGTTGAAATGTGGACTTTTGAAGCCCGTTCCCAAATGATGCCCCTGTGGCTATGGCCATGCGTCTGACTGAATACTAAAATGAGTCCACTCAACAGCAAAACAAAAGGAAAGCTACTCATTCTGGTGACTCACAGCAGGGGGTCTTATCTTTTTTTTTTTGCTTTGCTTTGTTTCATCCAAATTGGCTTATTAAGGACACTCGTGTGTCCCGCAGTGACCTCTGCACATTATCTGCGTTAGTGACCTGTGCAGTGTTTGTTAGCCTCCAAACTCCTCAAACAACATAAAAGTGTTCTGTCAAGATTGGGGGGGGGAAATAAAAAATATTTGTTGAACACGCTCCAGGTTGGTGATGGATTTAGCTTAACTGTGCAAAGCTTCCTGTAAATATGTAAACTTTTTTTTCCAGCAGCCTCCTTGTCTCTAATCCAAGAGGTAGGCATGGTTTGTCAAATCATTTTTGAATTAATGCATTTATTTAGAACTGGCAAGTGAATTAGCAGATGTGTAGAGGAGAGAGACATTCTGTTTTAATCTTTCCATTTTCTCATATGTCGTGCCAATGCCTGTCGGCAGCAGTTAGGTGCAAAGTAATGATTTCTAACTGTAGGCTTCTCACTGCCGCCTATTTGAGACGGTGTTAAACTGATGGTTAGTTGTGTCAAGAAATGTGTGTGATCGTTCCCGTTCCCTCGCTACTTTTGGCCCGTACTTGCCCTCACCCAGATGGAAAAAGCCTAGTCTGTTCTTTAAATGAACAGAGAATTACAATTTGAGCAAGGAAGCCTGGTCTTTTGTGGACCCACACAGTACGTGCTTAAGTGTGCATGCGAACTGGTGTGTGTTGCATGCTCGTCTGGAGGAACTGCGAGATGTGTTGTTGTGACATGCCTTGTCTTCCGTTCTGTGGAAAAACAAAGACGGTCGCTGCTGGATCCAGACAGCATAACTAATTAGTCCCGAACACACATGCGTACACACACACACATGCACAGACACACATATATACACACAGCATGGATTCATGCGGGAGCCAGCGAGCAGGATATGATGTCACCTCCATAACCATAATTACCCATCATAAATCATGTGGTGTGACACCCTGTCACAGAGTGAATGGGTGTCCTATGTGCCAGCCAGGGATGGCTGCACTTTACTGCTGGGTGCTAGCATGTATCATACTACGGACTCGCTCCCACTCAAATGTGTGCGTTTTCACGTTGAGTTTTTCTTCACTCAGCCTCCTGAATGATACAAAGTGCTCTTTTATGGTTCCCTTGCTATCGTTTAGTAACAGGCAGTGTGGGTCTGACAACACAACACAGTGGGGATTTAGTTGTTTGTCTCTTCGTGAACTGCACAGCATGGCATAAACCAATGTAACCAACAGATTTAAACATTTGTGGAATTTTAACGTTATGCCACTTATTTGATGATATCCCAACATTTTTCACAGGACACTGCAGCAGTGGTATAGTGATTTTTCCTTTTTTTTTAATTTAACAATCATATTGCAGTTACTAATCCCAGTAATACTCAACTACTTTGACAATTTGGGGTTTGATTTGTTTGCTGTCTTTCCAGGAGTTTGATGGAGGTTTTATATCAATTTGCACTCTGAGAACAGACTGCTGCGCAACAATTAGCGTGAGGGGGTCATTCCTCTGTTCCAGGGTGCTATGTTCTACATATGTTCTCTCTCAGGGTCCTATGGTTCTATGGTTCTCTGTTCCCAGAGTCCTATGTTCCCCAGCTCTACATATGTTCTCTCTCAGTGTCCAATGGTCCTGTATGGACCCTGTTTTGAGCTGTGATGGTTCTATTGTTATCATACTATTTTCCCCTGTTGCGATGTTTGTCATATTTAGTTATTTTCATCATTTATCCTCTTGGAAGACATGTAAGGTTTAATAGGTGCCATAAAAATAAAAATGTATTTTTCTTACGGTTTCAATATGTGATGAGAAATTAGGTGACACAGACTAGTATTAATACATATTCATGCATACCTATGTGGAATCAAATCAAAATGTCACATGAGAATTAATTAAATTTATGGGCGTTCTTCATCAAATACTAAATTAAATATTTAATCATGTACACTAAAAGGTGAATGAACATGTGGCTGATATCTGGATTTTAATATAAGGCCCATATCTGTACATTGGATAAGCTCAGCGATATATATCAATGTACTGAATAGTATGTGACCATATAGTGAGTGTGTGTGTGTGCTTGTCCTTTGCGCCTATGTAGGAAAGTGTCCTTGCTTTATGGAACAACAACAACACCGGGAGTTTCCATTCCCTGTGGATAGGTACCCCACACACACACACACACACACACACACACACACACACACACACACACGCATGCATGCATTAGCAAAAACTGCTGACGGTGCTGAATAGAGCAGCTTCCCTGTCACTGAAGCCCTTGAAGTGTGGAAGCAGCTCCAGCAGTCCTTCTGCTGTTCAAGTCAAACCCACACCTCCACTTCCCACACCTCTTCCTCCCCCCCCCGTCTCCAGTTCCCCCTAACTCCCTTTTTGTACTCACACAAATTCAATGCATTAACTTGACTGCTGTGACTTTCATCGAGACAATACTGCCGAAATGTAAATTTCCAACAGCCCAAACAGTTTACACGTTGAAGCCGGGCTGAGATGATGAATTGCTCTCTTTCTCCCAAACCACAGAGAATGTATGCAACCCCCTGCCTACTTCCCCTCCATCTCTGCCTGTGTGCCTCCACCCCTCTCTGACATATAGACTCATGCACATCCCTCTTTCTTTCAAACACACTCCACTGCTCCCCTCACATATACTGTCGCTCACACGCTTGATCAAATATACACAGAGATTCGCAGAGCTATATTCGTCTGCTCCTCGCGGTGTTTTTTTGCTTGTGTAATCTTTCCTTATATAAGTGGACTTGTGGCAGGCGGGGTCAATACATCGGATACAGTGCACTCGGTAGAAACGCTCGTCTAGACGCTGATCAGGGTCGACTATTGGCAAACTTATGAGACTTGGCACAGAGGCATTTCAGAGTTTTTCTGTTTTTCTCGTTTTATTTTTTTGTAGAAGAGTGAAGATATAAGCAGGAGTATTCAGGTTGGGTATGAGCAGGGATGTAGCTGATAAAGATAAAGGCCAGAGAGCGTGACCTAAAGCGCATCATCACAAGTAACTGCCAATAAGACACTTCAACTGTTCAACTCATCTCACAACCATGTGCTTTCATGTCATCAGTGGGTCCTTTTGCACTGCCTGGAATATCTTGTCTTTGGCATTCAGGTTATGTTTTTGCTCTTAATATTTGTATTGCTATTGCATCAAAAGACTTCTTTTCTTTCTGTTGAATTCAAAGGTTTTGTGGAAGTATTTGTGTTGGGACATGTTTTGTGCGGTTAATCTAGTGTTACAATAGGTCTTTTTAAATGTGAGCAAATAAGTCAACATTGACTTTTGGTCGATACCGACCGCCATCCCTCTTGGCCTCGTCGCGTTGTTCTGAGCATCAAATATTGTGATGGATGGGTTTACGTTGTACTTGACAGCCCGGTCTGTCACATATGCTCGAGGGTCCGGTATCACACGATAAGGGCAGTTTTTACTTTTTTCTTTTTTTTATTGGGGGGGGGGGGGGTTGGTATCATTTGTTAACGCATTAAGACACCAAGACCTTGAAGAATACCATAGAAAGATCCATGCTGTGATTTGATATCTAACATTTTGTATTGGAATGGAGCACTTCTGATCACTTATTGTCCATTTACCTATAAATGCCATACATCCTCTGAATGTGCAACGTCTTTACTTTGTGGTTGTAAGGCTTCATTCAGCTTTTTCATACCTCCTTGAGGTCCCAACAGATCATTTTATACAGTGACGGCAAGTTTTAAAAAAAAATGGTTTCACATGTCGAAAAGCTCATTCATATCTTGTATAGGGAATCTGAGGGAGTCTTTCCCAGAATACTAACGGCATATAAAGAAATAGAAAACAGTGACTTCATATCTTTATTGTTGAAATGGAAACGGTGCTTTTGTGGTCTTTCTATCAATCGAGCAGCATGTTCTTTCCTGGACATATTTTCTGTAGGTTACACTCTTATTCTTAACAAACTGAAGAGCCTGTGTTGTTGGTGTGGCCAAACTGAAACTTTAATTTTAGAAACTGTGGTATTTTCCACATAATAATGAACGTCATCATGCTTTTTCACATATGATTATATTGGAGCCGTAATAGTGTTCCCTACGTATAACTAAGAAAAATGTTAATTCATGTCTAAACATCGCTGTAAAAGATCTGTATTTAGTCTCAAACTGAATATTTCACACATTTTTCATCATATCATTTGCTATCATAAATGGGTACAGTCTTCTAAATTCAAATGTTGCTGAGTAGGTTTTAGTTTCTTTACCCTCCCGTATATCTGAATGGGAGAGGAAAAGGAGGCATGTAGGGGAAAAAAAAAAAAAAAAAAAGTCCTTGCCTCCTATGCTTCTATACACCGAGTGGAAGGATATACATTCCAGATGGAAAGCTCTATAAGTGTACACAGCTACAGTGCAAAGCAGAGAACCATGTAAGTAAAGTCGGGGGGGAGAGAGAGAGAGAGGCAGAGAGAGGTATGAGTGTACAGAGAGCACATCTGTAAAAGCCATTTCTCTATAAGGTATGAAGAGGAAGAAGGGAATAAAGATAAATGTTCTGTGACATTCTGAATGTGGGCCAAACTTGGGTGTGTTTAAACTGATCCATATGGGGTTTGAGAGGGAGAATTTATCATCTTAATACAGTTTTAAATATAGCAGTACATATTAACTGGTGTATGTTGGCTTTAGAAATGCTAGGTTTCGCTCACTGTTTTGGCAGTGTTTCTGATTAAAACGCATGCCACTGTAGTATATTATTAAATTCATACAAGAGAGAGACAGAAGACAGAAATAGACAGAGCTTTTCTGGTATTACACCAAAATACATATACACAATATGGCCAAAAGTAGACCCCTCTTTTTCTTCTTTGGTCTGGGCTGATTTTGTGCCTCTTAGTTCTAGGAAACTCTTAAAGGCACAGTCTGGACTAAACCCCAAATAACCTCAAACAGGGGCAGAGGTATTTTCTCTTTTTACTAGCATTGTAACGTTAGCCCCAACAATGACATGAAACAATGTTTAAATCCGAACAAATGATGACCTTAAATTGTGGTTTTGGAATGAGATGTTCAGCAATCCCTGATGAGTGTAATGTCTGGATCTCCACATACCTTTTGATCATATTGTGTGACGTCAAGGCCAAATGCAAAATACACCATTATCTGAAAGAGTCCAACAAAAAACTCTCAACCTGGTTCAATATGGAATCGAATATTTCTCTAAGCATTCACTAAAATGTAGAACTATTTATGGAGAACGTATAGAAGCAATAAAGCAGTCGAGACATGTGATATGTGGATATTCCCTTGCCATTATATTGAACTGCTCTGGCCAATAGATCACACATGTAGAGTTTGACCCCAGAATCTCCGGTTTCCGTAGCTCCTACTCTCATGGGATGAATCTGTGGTGGTTCGGTCCCCTCCTATACCTTCTCCCCACCACTTAACCACCACGCTTTACAGTTCTTTTTCATCTTACGTTTTAATGAATCGCGTTAGAGATTTCTGCTGTATTGGATAAGCTGGTATAACAGTTTGAGCTTTTCTTTTGTAATGAAATGTGAGGTGGGTGGACTCGGGCTTTGCCATGCATGTGTGAGAGTTAATGTAAACCAGCTATACTGTAGAGGGGAAATGTGATTTTTGGCAGGCTGAGATGTGGTTTGCAGACTCCCTCTTTTTCTCTCTCACACGCCAGCTGGGGTTAGACGGATATGGGTTTTTGAAGGCCAATGCTGATATTTTTGGTTTGAAATTCTTCAGTCTTCAATATAACTGTTTCAATGTGAAGAGATTCCTTATACAGCTATAGTAGTGATGCAGTTCTTATCGGTGGATTAGCTACTCTGAAGGGTTAATACTCTTCAGAGTATTAACAAGTTATCATACAATACAAGTTATCATGAAAATAATGTAAAATATTGCCAAAATATATAAAGCAAGGTCAGGGATGATCACATCATGGGGATGGTGGGAGATTTTCTCAGTCAAACTCAACATAAAGCCTAAACTTTGCCTACATTTCAGTTTGTTTTTATTCCTGTAGCTTTTCTTGTTCAATGTAATTACATCTATGAGAGTGCTTCTGTCATCATTCTTTATTAAAGCTGAAATGTGATACTAAATTGGTGTCTCTACCGGCTGAAAACGAATTAAAACCATGTAATTATAACCAAAGTAAAAAACTGAAATTTAAATGTGAAATTCACAACCTTGGGGAAAAGTAGTTTGACAAAATGACATAGATCCACTTAAAAAAAAAAGAAGCTTGGAATCGCTGGTGCTTTTGAAGCTTCCTGCATTTTGGCCGTCGCCATCTTGTCTTTTTGCAACCAGTGAATGGAAGTGACCATATTTGGACTGAGGAGGAGGTAACAATCACAAGGTAGCGCCACCCTGAAGCATACCCTGTTTTATGGTCTATTTTACTCTAAATCGGACCAAAATGTACTAAACATCATGCTATATTGAAGACTTGAAACTAGAGATTGAGACCATAAACACATGTTTACAATGTTTACTGAGGTAATAAATCAAGTGAGAAGTAGAGTCATTTTTTCAGAGACTTATAAACAGTCACACTTCTTTTTGCAACCAGAAGAGTCTCCCCCTGATGGTCAGTAGAGAGAATGCAAGTTTAAGGAACTTCCACATTGGCTTCACTTTTCAGACCTGGACGTTTCTGCCTGATTTTGACCAATTTGTTGCCGCTTTAAAAAGGTTCACAATTGAATCGTTCATTTTTTAAGAATCCTTACCAAGTTGCTGGAGTGCAATTCATATTTTAATAGTAAATAACAATGAAGTGAATTTATAGCTATGTATTTATTTGTTACATTTTGTTTCATAAAGCAAGGAAAGTAATGTTTGCTTTACACATAAAAAATGATCCAATTAACTTCCACACACTGGGGTTTACACGTTATTGATTATATAGTGTTATCGGAATGGTACTCCGTATCGATGCCCAGATATCCCTATTAGTATTAAGCCATTAAGCCAAGACTCGGTAGTATGGTACGTGTTGGTAGGGCCGGGGAATGACATGAATGAGCATGTGTCATGAGAGGCACAATATGGAAGCAAACCAAAAAGTATTTTGGAGCGTATGCTGGGAAATCAACATTAACTGGAATGAATGGACACCATCCTGGAACACATTATCCTGTTCTCATATTGTGTCCTTGCAGAACACCCAGAACACAAACCACTAGCTTGCACCGGCTAACCCTCACATTCCTGTGAGAATCAGTTGATTTATAATCAGTTAAGGTTGTCAAACAGGATTAAAATAGATATTGTAGTGCGTGCAGGATGAGGGGCTTTCCCCTCCTTTTGACTTTCTCCCATTTCTTTTGCTGATATCGTAGTTTAGCTTTAACATACTTGCAGCGTGTTTGGACTTTCATTTAGTAGGTAAACTGTGTGTCTGTCCCCTCCGGCTGCAACAACAGACAGGCCTTCACAGTGTGATCCACAGGTGGAGACCACCCTCACGGGAGCACATGCACACGTACTTCAATAAAGACATGCACAGGCAACAGACATACCTGCACAAAAATCAGAAGCACGTGGACATATGATGCACATGCATAGACACAAAAACAGGCACAGATGTACTGACGTGCACACATGTTATGCACTAATGTGGACACACACACTGGGGTGAAAGGATTCCTTGTTCTTTTATCACAGTGAGGCCTCCCTGGATTGAGATGACACGGCAAGTTTGCTAATGTCAGAGAGGTTTTCTTCTATTACACACACACACACACACATACTCAACCCTGAATGCCAGCAGCTGGCTCACCGAGAAGACCACACACACTCTCTCATACACGCACACCGCAAACTGAGTCACAATCAAGACTTCTGATCCCTATCGCAAACTCGCCCTCAGCGGTGCCATATGGGGAGCAGCGTTGGTGGCTGTGTGTGGGATCAATGGGAACACCGGTGGCAACTGCAGTAAGCTCTGGAGACGCACCATTAACCTTGACAGAGAGAGACAGACAGACAGCACAGGGAGTGATTGAGAGTGAGACAGCTCCAGACAACTTCCGCAGTGTTTCGGTACAGTGGAGGGAGAGTTGTCATACAATCTCTCTGATACATTTCTCATGGATTTAAAAAAAATAATCTTTTCCTTCTTGTGTTTCATGCTGTAAGGCCTCCTTCACACAATGTGCAGTAATAACTGGGTCATTTCCACTGTGGGAAACAGAAACGAGCCCATACACAACCCATCCATTTTTCCTCCTCCTGTATTTGTTCCTGTCGTCTGTAGCTCCCACTGTCTGCTTCCTCTCTCCCTCCTTTTTCTGGGATCCTGGGGAAAGTCCCAGTCTCTCTCTCTCTCTCTCTCTCCTTGCATTCCTGTACTGAGTAGAAGGCAAGGGGCCCTTCACGCTGCAGGAATTCTGCTGCGTTTGTGTGCGAAAGCAAGAAAATGTTCTGTCCATTTCTAATTGCAGTGTTGAAAGTGGTCTGTGAGAGCTGTGTCACTAAATCTAACAATAGACAGTAAAAGGCAGGAAGCTGCAGATATGTTGGTTTTGCACTGTGTGTGTGTGTGTGTGTGTGTGTGTGTCGTGCTCAATTGCTTCTACAGCTGCAAGCCCCTCACAGGCCCAGTGTAATCAGTACACTTCAGCTGCACAGTTCTCCCACTCAGTGGACTAAAGCCATTTTGCCTTCCTACTCTCCTTACTGATGTCTCAATTTAGAGTTAAAGCAACGCACTGAAATACTGTTGTTTACATTATGTTTATTACACATATATTACAGATTAATAACTGAATACGGAAGGCCTAAAACACATTCTTTGGATTCTACAAAAGTAAACTTAATGTTTTTTGTACAGACAGTCGATGAGTTAGTTGGGATTGGTAGCATGTATAGTGGTAGTAGTGGTAACAGTAAAGGAGTAGTATTTGTAGTTGTCAAGGAGGGGTAGTGTCTAAAGTAGCAGAAGTAGTGCTGTAAGACTACTACAATGAGTTTTAACAGTTGTTGTAGTAGTAGCAGATGTTAAAGTAACTGTATTAAAAGTCATTTTTTAGTAGTAATAAGTAGCTCTAGTATTACATTTGTTTTCAGTGGGTGGTAGTAGCCTCTGAGCTTTTTTCACCTCTCTTGGACTGAAAAACATTGAATAATGTGGAGTGATTTGTAAAAGTAGAGTATTGGCAGCTTCAGATCCCAAACTATCAGTATGAGCCTTCAAAGAGTGCGAGTCTTGTGAGCTGCAGTCTCTGTGAATCAATGTCCAACCTAAGCCTCAGTTCCTGTTTACACGCCCTCACCATAGTATTAACTGCACTGTATTTCTTTTTTGTTTTCATTAGAGGGTTAGACGGCAGCGCCCCAGAGAATCCTCCATTTCTCCTACTTTGCTCACTTCTGCCTATGCTTCAGTGATTGATATTAAATCTGTTCTGTTTGATCAATAATTAAAGGTGCAGTGCCTAGTGTTCCCAGACTAGACTGAGCGTTATGAATTATAGATTGTTATTCCTGCTGGTCTGATCAAAGAATAACAACAACAGCCCTTCGCCGGGTTGGAGCACTACCAGTACTGATGCTCTCTACTGACTGGATAACACAGGATTATTATTTCATCTCTCTAATAGTGATCCTTAATCAGGATTTTTCCCTCCTGGTGTAATGGTCCAAGTTTCTATTCATGTAGAGAAAGAAACCTACAGCGAGTCAGAGAGGGGAGAGGAGTTAAAACGAAGGTCTTCGGCCAAATGGATTCAAACCCTGACGTGTTGATGCCAACGGTGGCCAGCATGTGCAAACGACAAGCTTGTTTTAATTACACTTCACCACCACAAATTGAGTATTGTCACGCTTGGACGGGGTACTTCTGTACTCTGTCAATGATCAAAGTCAGAACACAGACAGGAAGACAAATGAACACATGCTCATGGTCTTTTCTTTTTTCTCGTTTGAATGCACCCATCCCCGTTGTGTCTCCTAGTTACATTATTTAGTGTCACGACTGCTTTGAGACATCAGTTTAGCTTTTCACAAATACAAGTTTAACAGTTTCACATTTGTCGCTTTCTCGCTGAGAATATCGGTATCGCTCTGACATCTGTCAAATATGAAGCTACGACAGCAGCCAGTTAGCTTAGCATAAAGACTGGAAACGGGACACTCTCCACGGACCGCTATGAGCTAATCTGCTAGCATGTTTACTGCTGGCTGACCACTGTTGACTGTGTGTTATCCAATAGACCTCTGTGCTTTTCAGTAGAAATTCATTATTGAAACAGGGCTTTGTTGTCGGAGGGTTGAGCGATTGTTTCCATTTTCATATTTCCAATCGCGGTAACTCAAGATGCCCAATAGGCGGTCCAATTGCGAGGGGGAGGCGGCATGACTCAGCATCTGACGGAGCTTAAAATAATAGAACCGTATTTTTACAATTTTACATTTGTCAAAGAGTGGGAACATTTCCTTTCAAAAATATCTAAACATTAAAAAAATAAATAATTAAATGGCATTATCTCCTCTATTGAAACAACGGTGTCTCTGTGCTTGTTGAGAGAATATGCAGCTTTGTGTTACGGTTAACATTAGGCAATTATCGTCTCTTTAACATCATTCCAAACCATATCCATAACTGTGCCGAATATTTCAAAGGTTGGATACTTGCGTGCAATAGTCCATCTTCTCCCTCCCCCCCCCTCAGTCACTCTCAAACACAAACAGCCAGCGATGCGGACATTCACATGTCCAAGAATTTGAAGGAAAATTCTGTGATAACAGAAATGAATAGCGAAGGAAAGTCCAATTTATATTAAAGGAATCCTTAAATGTGGTTTTAATACCTTATTAACCTGAAACTGTGTGTGCATTGCTATTCACTGTGCATATTTTGTAGGGAGGTCGACTTGCTTCCTAGTTCTCTCTCATAATAAAAGTTTTTTGTACATTTTAACACTTGCATTGTTCAACTCATTTTGGCGAAATGATAAAGCTTGTGTTTTTATTGCTCTGCTGTACAGCATTGTGTACTGAATTCTCTAAGGACGGTTGTGTCATATATGCTTCTTCACTGTCACACTCTCCTACAGACAATCTAGTAGCAATGCTACCAAAAATGTTGCCTAAAGACGGCTTTTACTTTCTCAGTCCACTATCAAAACGTCTGGCACAAAACCCTCTAAAACCCAAAAGGTATAATTCTTACACTTGGGCTTTTGAACGGTTTAAACAAACAAGATACAGCGTGTCACTGGACAGAGCCAAGCTAGCCGTTTCCTCCTGTTTTCAGTCCTCATGCTAAGCTAAGTGGCAGCCGGCTGTAGCTTCATATTTAACAGACAATTATGAGAGTGGTATCAATCTTCTCGGCTCACTCTTGGTAGGACAGCGAATTAGCATATTTCCAGAAATACTTTCATAGAAGTTAGTATTTTCACCTACAGGTGTGTGTAAAGTGAGCGTGTTTTATAGCGATGTAAAGTAATTTCTCTTCACAGAAAAAAACTTGCAAATAAGCAGAAGGGAAAAACAGGCCTTGGCAACCTCCGTGTGACACCATTGTTTGACACTTGAGTAGCATTGTGTGTGTGTGTGTGTGTGTGTGTGTGTGTGTGTGTGTGTGTAAACTCCAGACAGAAGCAGTCAAAACAGGAAAAACCCCACCAGCCAGCTGCCCCTGTCTGTCAACCTCACTCACCTCTGGCTGAGGTTAATCGGATGTGTGTGTGTGTGTACATATATGTGCTGCAGTACACGTGTGTGTGTGCGCCATTAACACCTGGCTGTCTCTGTCTTGTCCAGTCATTAATAGAGTGGCTGAATGGGGTTGAAGCTATCTGTAGTGAGAGGGACATTGTGTTAGAGACAATGATTACACCATTACACTGTGGGAAACTGGACTCTCTTTTCAGGGCCCATTCATTCACACAGGAAACGCAGAAATATACAGAAATCCACACACTTTAACACACACATCCAGCCATTACACATGTTTCCTTTGTTCACACACTGTACCAGAAATGAGTTTATTTGATAATAGGCATGCAGAGCAATGGGATGTATCACTGCCTAATGTGGCTAATTTAATTAAGTTAATTCTGAATTCAGCGCTTGTATATTTATATCCACACTGCCTTTCGGCAGAATTTCATTTTCATGTGGCAGCCCTCCAGATCTGATGCTTTGTTTTCAACTTTTGCCAAAACCTCCAAACCACCTTCCTCCTTTCTAATTCTAATTTTCACTCCCTCTCTCCTTGGTTACACCCACACTCACACACACACACACCCATACACACACATGCATGCACAGAGACCCATGCTGAGCCTCGGCTGTGGTAATTAGATACAGTCTGTCTAACTGTCAGACATCAACTGGTACTAGACACCAGACTCCAACCTCATTGGCTAATCCGCCAGACGCTGCTACGCATTCCGATTGGCTGTTGCCTCCTCCGCTGCTCTGACTCTGACCCAGTAAACTCGCGTATGAACCAAATCCCCATATTTCCATTGGCTGTCTCCGAGACACATGACTGGTGCTCACAGACGCTCTCCGGCTCCGCAGGTCCCAGCGGAGGATACAGTTATCCTCCTTGCAGAGAAAAACAACACCATTCATCAACTCCTTCTCTCTCTGTGTCCCTCCCTCATCTATCTCTCTCCCTGTATTTAGGCTGTTGCTGTGTTGTTTTGTTTCTGTCTTTGTCCCTCTGAAGGTTTTGAATCCACTCCAAGTCCTCTGGGTGCCCGGGTCAAACTGAATTACCTCCTCTCAGACTATTTAACAGCTGAAGTTGACTCTATCAGATCCAGGCTGGCGTGAAATAATCCCAGGGGATGTCATTTATCTAGATTGGTTCCCTTATACGGTCTCCTTTTTTGACTGGGGGCACTTATTATTTTTACTTCCTTTTCCACCCACATTAGACTCCCACACCCCCATCAGTCGACGGCCACTGAGCAGGATAGGCCCGGTCACGGAGCCATAAATATTTATCCGGCTCACTCATCTGGGTCTTACTGCTCAGCGACAGTGTGATGATGCAGGATTGGTTTCACACAACAGGTTTGTGTTGTCATATCCTGTCGCTGACGGTAGTGGACAAACGCACTGCTGCTCCCAAAGGTTCCAAGCCAGGAAGGGTGTTTGAATTTATCCTTTATTTAAGCGTGACCTTCTTTTCCTATTACACATGGTATTGTGACACATCACCCTGTACGGGAGTCATTCACTGGTTGTAAAGGCTGACTTGTAATTAAAAAGTCCTTGACTAAAAAGAAGAATTTCATGTTTATGTATATCTTCTTGTCATGATTGCTTCCAAAACATAACTGTTCTCCAGGATGAATTACGAGTCTTACTATGGCGAAGGTTCAACCCCTCTACTCTGCCACAAATGGCTCACCCTTACATTTTTACCCTAATCAATCTTACTCCACATCCCTAGATTTAACCAATACAACCAACAAAGGCAAGTAGCCTAGTACTAGCCAATCAGAGGCAGAGTAGGGTGGGTCACGCCTTCGCCATAGCAAGATTCATAATTAAACCTCCAAGAGGGGTGAATTTTTGGGGCGGACTGACAATATTAGTACTTGCCGGGCACAAAAAATATAATTTGAATTCCATCAGCCAAAAGTTAATCAGCTGTGGGGCCTACGCTGTTAGCTGCTACTTAGCTCCAGCTGTTTTTGAGAACTCACCAGGTTACTCCAGCCCGTTCTGGTTCCCAGGGCGTCACATACCGTCACTTTGTTGCGCCCCTCTGCATTTGATCCCGACGCACAACACACCCTTTAGCATCTCCACGAAACATACCGTGTTTTTAAGTAACTGCGTTGTAAACCCACCCGTGCCATTATTAGACGCTCAGAGAAAATGCTTCGGGAGTGTGACGACGTAGCATAAAGACGGATAAACCTCACGGCGGCTTGGTTGGAAAAAAACACAGGAATTTCAACTTTGAGGCCGATGTTATTTCGAAGTTACGTTAGGGACGTTTGGACGTGTTATGTTAGGTTGTTTCACAATGAAAGTTAACAGTTTTTTCAACAAAAAAAATACTATCCTCTTGAAAAATATGTACAATAGCTGCAATATCTCTATAGTTTATGTCCTCACACAAAAAGTGTGGTGAAGATATATTTTGGTTCAGTTCTAAGATGAGGTGATTTAGACACTGGAAGATAATTCTAGTTTTCCTGAGCAGCTGTTTGAAAAACTGTAATATTACCTCATCATAGGCCATGTACCCTCACTAAATAAAGTAAAAAAAGAGAGATGTATTACTTCCCTGCAGATGTACAGTAGATGCCAGTGTACTCTGTGATGTATGAGGGTCAATGGACTTCACGTCACCCTCATAGTCCTGCCAACGATCAGAGCATATTTGATCAGCAAATCCCATTAACGCGTACGGAGCACAATGCATCATGGTACGCAAAGCTTTACCGCACACGGAAGATCACAGATAGAAAGCCATTCAGCATTCTGGATCAACATGTTCACATGTTTGATCAGGCTTTGTGTGTGCGCTCATATGAAGTGTCACTGTATACGGGTCCATGTACTCGCACTCAATTATCTCCTCTCAATAGGCCCTGACTTCAACTGTGGAGCCAGCAGACTAGTGGTGTGTGTAATCCAGAGCGCCTGGGCATTAAGGCTGGTCAGTCAGGCTTGTGCACACATTTTATAACATGGCAAATAGTCCGATCAAAGTTTTTTCAAGTACATTTATATAACGGGGATTACTTAGTCGTGTGTTGTTTTGTGTTATTTTTTAGCAATGTCACGTTCCTGCACATTCACACTCGGCAGCTTCCTGGTGCATTTCATTTCTGGCCACTGAGCAGCTCACATGCTGAGATTGGGGGCTTACGTGCCTTGCTCAAGGACACACTCACAAGTGTGTGGTGAGAGAACGGAGAAAGGTTCCTTATTAACTTCCCCTTCCTGACAAGATTTTCCCAGCTGGTCTGGAATTTGAAACGGCAGCTGATCACAATGTCAAAACCACTTGCGTGGCATCAAACCTTTGAACTGAAACTACAATTCATTTTTTGCTAAGAAATTAACATATCCTCTGTGTTTGTGTTGATTAAGGATCCTTTTTTTTTTATCTGCATTAGTAAAGACAATCATTTCCAAAATATAATTTCACATAATGTTTATGTCATCTTTCAGTTTAAGTTATAATTTAAAAGATGTTTTAAGTGAAGCTCTAACATGTCAACACGGATATGATAAGATACAGGGTAAGAGCAGTTCACCGTGCCTGTCTAAAGACTTGCGTGACAACTCCAGGCTCATGAATATCCTGGAGAAATTCCTTCAACTGAGCCCGATTTCATGCTTTTAGCTTTTACACCCAAATAAGCTGCAAATTCCTTGAGGAGCATGAGTCACATACATGAATGTGGCAACAGCAAGCATGTCATCCAATCCCCCTCTGGGCCAATCAGCAGCCAATATGTCACCTTGATTTGACCTAGTTGTATTGGGTCCTCTTGGGCCGATTAGGACGTAGAAGAAACTCCTTGATTGTCGTGTTGAAATGCATCAGGGTCCACGTTTCAGATATCATATGACAGATGGATGAAAAAGCGAGTGAAGGGAAAAGACAAACACTGTAGGAAATGATTCACTGCTTAGCCCCACATAGTTCAATTTGTCAGGAACGCTATCACACTTGTGTTTATCAGTGTAGGTATTTTCCAATTGGAATCGCTTGGAAAGTATTAACCCTTATCAGTGGTGTAACCTTACCGATAAAGGAGTCATTTCTATCTGACGGATGCACTGACAGTTTAATACCACGCCTTTAAAAGATAGTAAAGGATATTTCAAAATTTGAATTTTGAGCTACTGATTTCCGTCCAGTGAAGCAGTTTGAGGCGTGCACATGATTGTATTTAGAGGGTAGCGATGGAGGAAGCGTTGAGTGTCTGTAACTTGGGGTCATAGACAAGCTTAACTCATCTTTACTGTCAAACAAGGCAACAGTCACTGAGTTTAACCATTTATTTGAATAAATTAGATATTAACAATGAAATTTTTTTCCTGTTTGTGATTGGAGATATACAGTATACGTGTTGGTTACTCCGGTAAACGCAGACTGTTATTCTTCAAATTTCCCTATAAAATATTTGCAAAATCTATCTCACAGTCACATGTGAATAAGAATGCTATTTATCCAGTGAATAGCAGTCAATGAAGCTGTTTCAATTATCTAACAACAACCATAACTGTACATAATCAGTCGGCGTAGGCATGTTGGTGTTGCCTTTTCTCAATACGCTTGATTAATGATTGTGTCCGTCAGCTGTTTGTGTGTGTGAATATGAGGCCGGCGTGCCACTGTGGTGCATTCAGGCACATGTAGTTGTATTTGCCTATTTGGGTCAAAATATGAGTTTCCAAACGTATTAAGGAGCCTACGATTGGCCTTGGACGGGCCCACCTGATTTTCTCTGTGCCCACCAACACCGAGGTTTCTGGCTATGCTGCTGTTTTACATCAGCTCTGTTTCACTTTCACTTTGGTCTTTTGCGACAGTAAGTCGGGTTCTTTTTTCAATTGAATATTACAAGAGCACTCACATCCTGAACTTTGCCCGTTGCGCTTTTTATTTGCTTGTAACTTTTTCTGGAAATCGTATTCTACAGCTTTGCACATTTTACCTCCGGATGAGAGCATCAGCTATAATCGAATACAAACAAAAAAGGAATACATAAAAAAAACTGCCTCAATGCTTTCCATTGGTGTGATCCAGAACATAAACTGCTTTTCAAATTTTGTTCGAAGCTGAAGCACACATCCACAACTCCTCACTGACACCTTGGGGTTAATCTAAAGAAAGAGATGGTTTAGACTCACACACACATGCGCACAAAGAGAGAGCAGATTAGGCCATTAGAGATTAGAGAGAATCAGCAGTATTATTATTATATTATAAAGCTGATTCAGGATTTTTTTTTTTTTCAGACTAAAAGAGGGAATGGGCTAATCTCTGCCCGGACACCTACAACATGTCTGTCAGTTGAGGATTTACACCTATAGGGCTGTCTGGGCATGTGCTCTGTAAGGAGAAGTGAGTGTGTGTGTGTGTGTGTGTGTGTGTGTGTGTGTGTGTCGGTCATTTTAGGGTTTGACTGCCAGCATCTTGCTGGAAGCATGACCATTTCTTTACCAGCAACTGGGCTGATGATTAAGGGACACATGTGCTCATTAACTTCCCTCCTTTGTCCATCCAGTAAAATGAACCACAAGCAGAGAGCAGGAAGTCAGTGGGGATATTTATTGACTGAATGATTAATCCTCTGTGTGTGTGTCCACTTCTTTCTTTTACTTCATTTTTTATTATTTTTCTTTTCTCTCACTGACCTCTCCTTTGTATTTATTCCCTTTCCTTGCCTTCCTATTTCCTTTCCTCTCTCCTTTCCTCTTTTCTCCTGCACGTCATACTGTGTCCTAATCCACAAATACTGTTCCTCTTGTCTCGTTCCCTCTCCTTTTCTCCTCCCCTCTCATCGCCTTTCCTATCATTTCCTTTCCCTTTTCTTTTCTCCTTCTCTGTCCTTTTCTTTTTCCTCTCTTCTCTCCTCCTTTCTATTCATTCCCTTTACTTCTTCCCTGTTGGCTCGTCTCCATCCCTATCCTTCCTCGCCCTGCTGTCCTTTCATTTCCTTACTTCCCTGTCACCTCCTACTGTTCATATTATTTTCTTTCTTCCCCTCTGCTACACTTTCTTCTTCTTTCCCTGTCCTTCCCTGCCTTCTTCTTTCCTTTATGTTGCTTCCCCATCCTTTTCTCTCTCTCTAATTTCTGTTCATTTTGTCCTTTTTATCCTCCCCTCTCATTTCCTCTCCACTCTTCCTGTAATAGCTCACGGAGGCATGCCTAAGTCCCGGCCACCCTCATTAACCTTATCATTACGCTGACCCCCACCTGGATTGCGCTGCCCTCACACTGCTGTGGCTTTGAGGAGTTGTGTCAATACATACACACTCAGCCATTAAGCTGGAAAAGCGAGAGCTGGGAGGGAGAGCCGGTGGATGCACAGTAAATTTATATAACCGCTGAGGCAGTGAGGGAGGAGAGTGTGGCAGAGAGAGGAGTGAATGATACATCCAGGTTCATCTGAACTTTCCATGTACTCCTTTCCTTTTGATGTGCCTTGAGTGTGTGCATTATGAAAGCCGGTGGTGATTAGGCCGCCTATGTCTCCGTGATATGAATGAGACCCCGGGGGAACAAAGATGTCTAGACTTATTCAGAGGGGAAGCTTTATTATCTGCTGTACAGCAACTATACTGTATGCTCATATTCACTTATCCAACTGCTGCAGTGGCCTTACGCAACAATCCAATATGCGAGTCAAATCCCAATCAAGTAATCGCTCAAGAGAGTGAATGAGGGAGTGAATAGAGAGGGAGAGATAATGGTTCTTTATATAGCCTACGCATTATCAGCTATTAGTGTAATTCTTATAAACAAAGGAAGAAGCATACAGGTTTTGTTATATATATATATATATATATATATATATATATATATTTATTTATTTATTTTTATTATATTCAAATAAACTTAATTTCCTCACCACTTACACATTCATATAGAGCAGGTCGTCTGCTAATTGTAACATCTATCCCCGGCTCCTCAAGGCGAACTCAAAATTCCAAAAAGGAATGTACTTACGCCATGGCCTCTTTCTTTCTGTGCATGTGTGTGTGTGTGTGTGTGTGTGTGTGTGTGTGTGTGTGGGAATGCACGGAGGCATGCGCGTATGTGGTTGCTGCTATTGCAAATGTGTTCAAGGATTATTGTATCGTTGTATCAGAACGTCAGAAAGGATTGCATGGCTGGACTTGAATATATCATCCAATGCATCTTGTTGAATGTCAAATATCCCCAAATCTAAGTTTGTTTTGCCACTGTAGAGTCAGGCCTGCTAGTTGTTGTCTTTTTACACTCAGCAGTGATGATATGTTAGATAACAGAACTAGACCTACTGGTATGTATGAGGGCATTGGTGGCAATAGGCTGTGATTGCGCATAGAAATGCATTTGTTTTTCCTCATACTTGCAGTGAGCGGCTATTTAAAGAAGTGTTGCGTTTATCGTAATGACATGTGAGAGATCTCATTGGGCTTCACACATTGTCATGGTGATAAGGGGGGGGGACTGAATCACACCAGTTCCTCATCTCCATCAAGGTGAGAACTTGTCGTCATTGAGCTAAATCACTCAATGAGTAAGGAGCAAATGAATCCGTGGATTTCTGAATGACCACTCTGTTCTCACATTACCTTTGTTTCTCTGTATATTTAACTTCTTTCCTTTTCCCTCTGACCCTCTCAGCCCACAAAGATCATTCAAGTCAGGTTTTGACAATTGAACCGAGGGACGGATATCAGCGTAACATGTATGTACTGTGGATGAACATGTAAATGAATCCATAATGTATTCAGATTGGCTCTTTGTCTCTGTGTTTGGAGCTCATATAGGTGATTCTTGCCCGGGGCATAACAATCATTCAACATGTTAATGGGTCGCACACAGAGCTCGTTAGCTATGCACAGCCCTCATTAACATACAAATTCAATTAACTTTCACTGCAAGAAAAAAAAAAAAAAAAAGAAGAGGAGGAAAGAAAACAAATCTTTTGTGTGATGTCAACTCTTCCTGCCTTTTTATCTTCATCTTAGTCACAGTGAGTGGAGGAGAATGCCGACGTTGCGGTGACTTTCTCTGTTTTGGGCTCGTTGATGAATGCTTCATGGTTCTTCTGCAAGGTGATACAGTTCAGAGCGCAACCAGACACCCCTACGCAGGGTGAATGAGAATCTTTTTCCCTCGCACTTTATATGAAGGACACTGTCAGGTATTTGTCCTCTGCCATTAGCTGTCTGTGGAGGCTGCATGGCAGCTGGTTGAGAGGGCCATTGCGGGGAGACAGCGTAGGTTCCTAACTGTGGCAGAGTTAAACAGTCCTCACTATGTTGATTGATAGCCAATTTTCAAAGTGGTGTGTAGTCAGAATGTTCAATAGCTGTGGCCCAGCAGGCACACCCTTCATCTTCCATCGTGTATTCTATGGGCAATGCTCTTATCATGGGAATTGGTAATTAGTGGCATGCATTGTGTCAGAGGACAGAGCACTGAATATCAACGACATTAAAGGGCTGATGAGATAAGAGGAGTGTGTGCTTGTGTGTTTGCGCTCGCGGCTGCGTGTGTGTGTGCGCGTGTGTGTGTGTGTGTGTGTGTGTGTGTGTGTGTGTGTGTGTTTCCCGCTCCCGCGCTCACATTCATGCTCCGGGGACGATGGTTAGGTGCCTCGGCCACGGCAATGCATGACTTCAATTTACATGTTTGCATATTTGACAATTAACCAAATTGATTTCCTGCGTCTGTTGAGCGGCAGCATTGGATGTCTGTTTTCTCAAGGATTTTCAAAACCGCGTCCATCCCCATATCAAACAGGTCCAATAATGGCAGTGTCTCATTTGCATACCATTAATTAGACATTCATATTAAATGGCTAATTAGCATATAAAGCGTTCTGTGTTTTGTCAGGGAGAAAGCTATAGCAGCAATAACTTTTCCTTTCATATTACTAGATTTTGCTATCTATGCAAATATGAGTAGTTTGTGTTGGTTTAATCAGTTAGCGAGTGTTTGTGAGCATAAAGGAGAGATGTTCAGCCTACCTTTTCACAGCAGCGGCTGAGAAGAAAAGCTGTCTTGCAGGCATGGTGAAGGAGAGAGATAGGGAAACACACTAATGATTATGTTTTTGTTTTTTTTCCGCCACAGAAAGAAAAAGAGACTAATGATGCTTTTTTTTGTTTGTAGTTGACATTTTCTTTGAAGAATGATAATGAAGCTCCTCAGAGAGGTGCAACCACCAGCCAAACTTATCCAAGCAGTCCTCTTATTACTATCACTGTTGTTAGTGTCACCCAGGAATGTAGTGCAGGATGAACCCACCTGGACCCACATGGATCGCTTCTTAGTGTGCAAAAGTTAAGTAATTTACATAAGAATTGAGTCATCAAGGCCAAAGCGAATATAAATGAGTGTTGATTTATTTATTTCATCGTTTTGCTTTCCTTTTTTCTTCCTGCAAAATTAGCAAAATATTTGCTTCTAGAAAATTGGTGTAGTGACTACTCGCAGGGCTGCAGCTGAACACACTGTGACTGAACGCAGTGAGCTGCCCAGATTGAAAGTGACACACAAAAAACACATGTTTATACCGTCAGCTACTGTCTAATGAATGGATGTAAACTTTAACTCAAACTTTAACTCACACAATTACATAAGTTAGGATAGTTTCCTCCAAATTGGACTCTACGGCTCTCCGCTTGCTGCTGGTTAATGTCACAGATTGTTTTGGGGCAAAGTTCACCAAAGTTTAAATCCGATTTACTTTGGCCCGTGACCAAGTCCACCAGTTGCAGCGATTCCTTTGGAATCGATTGATTCCATTTTAAATGCTGCTGTGACCAGGCGTTATGGATGATCACAGTCCTGATGATGGAGGTCAGAGATCATTCTTTTTTATGTACCACTACGTCGCTGCTATCAACTGTGCAGCCAAGAGTGCTGCTGCAGGGGGGAAAAAAAGCAATGGATAGCGAAGTAAAAAAAAAAAAGTGCAGTATAAATAAAGAAAGACAGAGAGAAAGAGGTGGGAGGGATGGGAACGGAAAGAAGGATGAGGTAAGCTCTGTGGGAGAGGTCTGCGCCGACGTGCTAAACCCCTCCAACCTCCTCCTCCTCCTCCTCACTTCTTTCCTCCATCACCTCTCTTTCCAGGGCGAGATGACGAGAGGAGAGATTAAATAAGAGGAGCGAACATGAAGAGGGAAGGAGTGACATCAACGGTGACATCAGGTGGAAGAGAGGTCAGAGGTTGAGCAGATGATACTTTGTCTTTCGCAGAAAAAGGGCAAGAGTCGGCGTCATTGGAATTTATCGATGTCGAAGACCTGAGAGGCAAAGATGCTCTGCTTTGTTTAGTTTGACCTGTGCTTGTGGGTGTCCTCGGGCCATTCTGCCGGGTTCCTCCCAAGGGGTGAGGCAATTTTAGGTGAACTTTAGCCTCCCTCCGCCCTCCCGTTACTCCCTTTTGCTCAAACTGAGCTTAAACACTCTCGGGCCGGCTTGTGTCCCATGGCATGTGTGTTTTTTGGGATGGAGTCGGCCCGTCTGTAAACTGTGTCTGACCCCGTGTATCTGGAGGGCTACACACACACACACACACACACACACACACACACACACACATACACACATACGTATGAGTGCTCCCATAGTGGGGTACACACTGCTTACAGCATGATGTGATGACTTGCTTCTCAGTGAAAGGCCTCTTTGATTTGGGGGGGTTGAGCTTCCCATCATCTCATGCCACGCTAGCAGAGGGAAATTGATTGTAAAAAAGGGCGAGCGTACAATATCAACTCACACTGCCTTAGCTTTTGATCCACTTAACAACTGGCAATGAATCTACTCCACCGAATATATGCTAGACTTTGTTCTGCATTTACAAGAAAACATCATTTTTTCCTGTCTACAAACAAAAAAACTATGCAATTAAGGTGATTGATTTACCAGGTACGGCAAGACTCGTTATCAAAAAACCCGAATGTTTGAATAACTGCGACAGTAGTTTACTTTTCAATATTTTATGTTTGGATTGCACTGTTTTGAGAATAACATACAGTGCGATAGTTTTTGGAGTTTTGGCTCGTGCTAATCACTGTGTTTGTTAATAGTCTCCTTAGAAGAAGCCGCATTTCCCTCCCAGTCCCTAATGTAATAAAAGGCTTTTAGCAACTCCTTTAAATGCATCAGGACTGTGCTTTTCCCCATTTCCTTTGTATCTCATTAATTTCCATATTTAATTAGCTTGGCTCATTAAACGCCATGCACGCAGGAATGTATGCAGGAATAATTGCATGCAATGTTATAGACACAAATTATCCATAATGTTCTTGTGCGAGTTGTGACAGCACATGTAGGCCTTGTTGATTAGTCCACTCTAATGGACATGGCACTTGATTTGTTAGTGTGTTGTTGTGCATTTGCGCTGTGTGTACCCTTGGGTGCTCAAGTGTGTGCGTGTGTGTGCATGTGAATATGGTATTTGTGCATATATGTATCGTGTGTGTGAAAATCTATCTGTCAACTCTAAACCATGTTAAAGAGTGAAATTACCCATCAGCTCTAGTAAAAGCATGGCTGACAACCTGTAATCATGGTCATGAGAGAAAACAAATCATCGTACCATGTGGGCAGACACACACACACACACACACGCTCCTGGTCAGGACCAAAAGATTGGGCTTCGAGAGACAACAGAAAAAATCTAAATAAAATTGTGTATCCTTCTGCGTTTCCCGTCTTTGAGTCCATTTGCCAGAAGCAAAGCTAATACGCTCTGCTAAGTAAGGAGAATGATGAACGAGAGCAACCTTTGTCTCAATTGTCTCACCGGTCTCTGTGCTGCAGTCTGCTGTTAATGCATCATAGGAAATGAATGAGGGATTCTTCTGAGGTACACTATCCCCCACGTTCTCTATCGCACATTTGAATAGACCTATAGGTGGTTTTTAATCATGTAGCATGGTGAGACACACATGAATAACTCTGACATTTACAATTAGCTGTTGTCAGCAGTCAAAGGCAGTAGTGCAATTTACTAGGTACACATTACTGTCGTAAATGGAAGTGACAACACTTTGATATGTTGTTTGAAAGTGGCGTGATAGCGAATTGTATTTGACCCCGTTTAAGTGGGCTCGCTCTTGATAGGTGAACACCCCTTTATTCAAAATAGATAATTGGTTTTGTAAAATGTTGTTTACGTACGGCCTCTGAAACGTTTTGTGAGAGAAAGTAGCGGGCGCTGATTAACCTTGTCATAGTTCCAGACATCTCACGACCACGCAGCTCTTACATTCAACGCGCTCTCCTGCATCAAATGTCGCTCTTTTTTTCTCTCTCCATCCCCTGCATGCCAAGGCTAACTGTTAAATTAATGTTTTTTCTTTATCATCATCTTTGTCGTGACAAATGTATTCAGAGTGGAGACACTGTTCTGTGAAGCGGGGTTGTAGAAGGATAGAGGGTTAGTTTCCGAACCAGAACTTCTGAGGCAGTGATAGTTTATGACTCAGGAGGTTGAGTTAGGAAGGGGGGAGGGTAGTAGTTTGGGGTTGCAGGGGGGGGGGGGGGGCGGGCTCTCTGGTCTCTTTGGTCTCCTTGCTGTGGTTTCCCCACATTTGGCTGGCAGACAAGTGTATTGTGCACGAGTCCTCTCTGATGTGGCGCTGCGATGATGAGTAAGCACACATATGATGGAGTGGGTATGTGTGTGGTATCCAGAGCTCTGCCTGACACATGGCCATGAGGAGATTGAGAGGCGGGATCCATGAGGGACTTTGAGATATATGTTACGCAGCGTTTCACAGGCCAAACTTTTTCCCTCTGTCTAATTAGAGGACTAGCTGCGGGTTCTACCAGTTATGTAACCTCTAAAGGCTTCCTGGTGAATAAGCGATACGTTCAACATGACACATCTGGGAAAATTATTCATAGATTAGGTTCCAGTTCAAGGATATAGTGGAGGATGAACTTGCGTAAACTTTTCTAAGGTTTTCCATTCTTTCTATCTGCATTCGATTAAGGACAGGCTGTTTATCACTGGTTGTAGCCTGAAACCTTTGTCACAGGTTCCATAAGTCTTTGAACTGTGGGAACCAAAGAGTGATGTTCTCTTCTGAGATCGTTTCATTTTCAGTCTCGCACTTTCAAAAAGATTAAAAAATAACCATCAAAGTTCAAACCGCAGAGGTTGCGATATCGTAATATTTCAATCCCTAATATGAGTCAAGTGAGCTTCACCTCACTGCTTCCCAAGTGCTCACTAGAAGCCACCATCGACACCACTCTGCTGAAGGCCTCGGCTGTATTCCTGGGCCAGCTGGAGGGAAGGGAGGCACGGGAGAACCAGAACCAAGTGTTTTCTTTTAAGGGGATCTGGTGCACTGAAACACCACAGGGGCTGTTAAAGTCAACACGAAATGAAAGTCTGTCATTGTAACTGAAAATAATTAAAAAAAACAACTTCAACCTTGAATTTCATTCATGATTTCATCTCTAGAGCCTTCATCTAAAGCAAATGACATACTGCATTCAAATGAGATTACTCATCAACTGCTGAACGTAAACACATGAGCACGAACTCTCCTGAACACTTACAAACTCTTGCGAGAGTTTTAAACCAGCCGGATCCTTTCTATGCCATAACCGAGATCCATCTAGAACCACAGATTACATTGTAGAGATGTTCTCTCAGGCTTAATTTTAGCAAGTTTACCACGTTCACCATCTTAGTTAACGCGTTAGCATGCTAATCAAGCGCAAAGTAAAGCTGAGACTGTTGGAATGTGATAAATTTAGCAGGTATTTAGACATAAATCATTCAAGTATATGTGTATAAAAAGTAAAGTATGAAAAAAATTAAATTTTGATCAGATGATGGCTCTACATGAAAAGTCGGGGATTACAAAAGTTCATTTAAATTCATCCTGAAGAAGACATGAATGTGTGGACCAAAATGCACATTAATCCATATAATAGTTATTCAGATATTTCACTCTGAACCACAAATGTCAACCTGCTGGTGGCGCTAGAGTAAAAGTCAAGGGCTCACCAAAGTCATTTATCCTCTGGGAACCATGAACGTCGGTCACATAAATCCATCCAATAGTTGTTGAGGTTTGGTTTTTGAACAATATTTGCGACCTTGCCATCCCAAGAGCCACGTTGCATGCCAGTGTGACAGAAAGTTTAGTTTTTAGCAGAATCGATCTCCCTTCTAACGACGCTTTAAGATTCTAGGCCCAGCCCAATGCACATCTTGTGAATCTCAGTCGTCTCAGCCCTGGGAGATTTCACTGTAACACCTCACACTATCTAAAGCTGACTGTAATGTTCTAACTTGAAGTATCGCGCTGTGCCCGCGACCCCCACCCACCTGGCACACCCAGGAGATTAAACCAACCTGAGGGTTGATTGCACACGCTGTTGGGTCTGGCTCAGATGGCATGTTTGTTCAGTCAGAGGTTTGGAGTAGCTTTGATTGAGGCGAAGCGTTTGAGTAGGTTCAGGCTATGTGTCACCGAGGTGGGCCTATGTTCATCATCATCAGTTCATAATGACGCCAGTACCGCCACTGTTATCACAACCTCTCTCTGTGGGTGGTTTTCTGCTGCGTGTGTGTGTGTGTTCTTTTAGAAGTGGGATTCAATAGTGCTACTGCCCTTGATCCTTCTCACTCTGTTGTACCTCTCTCTCTCTTGCTCGCTTCCTCTGCCTTTTTCCCGTGTCAACGAACTCCCACAGAACTCCCAAGCAGCTCAGATTCAGAGGAAGTCCTTCCTGGGATTAATACACACACACACAAAGGCACAGGCGCATACAAATACTTCCCCGTCAGATTTACCCCCCTCTCATTCGTCCTCCCACAGACATCCTGTTTGTCTCCTGCAGCTCCTCTGCTCCCTCAGATGAACATAAGCCAGCGAGGCACGGAGTAAACAGAAGAGCAGTTTGGCGGCACGGAAGCACAAAGAACTCCTACAAACAATTGCAATTCCCGTCAGTCGGGTCTCCAGCTCACATTTTTCATCCTACATCACCTGGCTCTGTTTTTTTGTTTTTCTTTCTATATTTAAAACGTGTCGATGCTGCGGATCCAAATACAGTGACAATCAGTTTTAACCAGGATCTGGGACCTCGCCAATCATATTACTACCACGTCTTTTGAGCAGCGCTTCTGGAATGAGAGAAACCTTGTTGAATTTTTCTATAATCAGTTTCCATTATCGCTCGCCGCGGCGGTAGGCATCAGCTCTCCGTACTGTCTTCTCATCCGTAGAGCGGTCTATCCAATCCATTTTACCCATCTGCCAATCTCCATCAGTTCGATCTTGGTTTGTCCCCTCTTCCCTCTCCTCTCTGTCTCCCTTCACTCTATCCGTGGCTAATCCATTACATCTTCTAATGACTGTTGTTTCGCTCTATAAAGAGAAGTGTGGGCATTTTTGATGCCATATGTGTGTGTATGTGTTCGTAACCATCACCTCCCCATCTCCACGAAGCCCTATCTCCCATGTACTGCAGCCTCACGAAGACATTTCAGCTATGTGAAGGTTTTAAATGCCAGAAATCAAATCATTTCAGACAGAACGATACTCTCTGGTCACTGTTTCAATAAAGACTCACTAGTTATTCTCATTTTGTAGTTTTTATCTGAACGAAAGGACATTTCTCTGTGTAGGATCTCTTCCCACATTGATTATTTTCAGCTTCTCTGCTACTCCTGCCTTAGTCATAGCATATATTTTAGTCTCCTCTCCACATTTTCTTTTTTTAATTTGAAATATCACATTATTCTAGCTGGTATTTCTAACCATAGGATAGTATTTATGTGTCGAGTCCTCTGCAGCGGGTGCAGTTTAGTTATGTGTCCCTCACGACAGCATATTTAGGACCTTGAAACAGTAAATATCTTTATTCCCTGGCCTGTTCCAGTCAGTCCCCGCTGGCTCAGCCAAGCAATACTGAGAAAGTATTCACGTTGGGTTGGTACATAAATCAGTGTCTTTTTCAGTTATTTTCAGCGTGGCACGGTGCAGTAGGCTGAATGTTTACTATATCAGGTCAGGCTTTCAGTATTACTCATTACATATCAGTCATTCATTCTGAGGTGATTCATGAATGTAAAGTGTGTTACTAGTGACTAGCAGCAAGCAGAAAAGACACAACATGTAAATACTACTGTGAGAGCCCAAACCCCAGGAAGAACGTCAGGCTTTGAAACAAGTTTTCGTTGTGGCCAAACCGTGGAGTTACGACTTCCGGGTCCTCACGAGGCAAAAACAACCCGATTCACCATAAACTTACATTGGGAGAGGGATGTCTATAAATCAGAAGATGATTATTTTCAGGTAAATCAACTTCCCATTACAAACACTTGAATAGCCCTTAGGTTCCCAAACCTCCTAATAGTTGTAAAATGCACTTATAGCGGATTCCGCATTTATTTTACTTCCTCCATTCATGTGAATGAGCCCGAGAACGAGGCTGGACCAATGGATGGGAGGCGGGGTAAAGGAAACACCAGACTGCTTGCTCTATGGGCCCATGGATGCGGAAGCAGTGTGGAAGATCTGGGTGATTTTATTCTTGGCAGTCAAGCCATTGTGGCTTCATGCACCACTGTGCAACCTTCATAGGAATAAATGGGGCCCGTCCTCCAACACTGTATCCAGTTCTCCTGTTCGCCTCTGTGCCAACCGTCCACTAAATGCACATAGACAGTATTGATTAACCCGTTCCCCCTTTATATTAACCTAGCTGACCCTCAAAATGTCATGTAATGCTACCGGGTTAGTTAAATTGAAATGCATTAGTTAAAAAACAAAAATCAGGAATGCATTACTGCGGCTAAATGTGCAACGAGCTTACGAATATGCACCATTCGGAGCCGATAGGGTTGATGACGAATGAATCACTATAAACGCATTCTGCATTCATATGACCTGGTTTCTCTTTGTTGCCCAAGTAGTATTAACCAATAACGTGTGAGCAGGCTTTGGTTGAGTGCAGGTAAACAGTCTGCTTGGAGAGCAAACAAGGCGGAATGCATCGGCCCAAATGCAATCTGGGAACCCGCCATCTATCGTCTGACGTTACAGATTTTCATTGGTTTAAAATTTGCTTGTAAGCTGGCTACTTGTGAAACAATAATTTCGAACACGTAATCTCTAAACTCCCCCAGAGGCTTTTCCGTCCTCAAACCGAGAGGGCCAATGGGTTTACAAGATTTATCATAAACACTCTATAGATGGGCTTCTTACTACCGGGGTGGCCAATGGGATTCCCTCTAATTGTGGCACTTCTGCACATACCGCACTATCTTGTTTTTGTCATTCAGATGATTTTTTTGGTTGTTGCATAACAGGCTAATGAAGGATGGTCCTCTACAAGGACACCTGCAGTGTAAGTCGTCTTTACTATACACAACTCTATTAAAATGGCAATTACATTAACTTTGCAGTCATAGAAAACTAGTATATTGGAATTGCCGGCATTCCTGAAGATATTACCAGAACGGGCAAAGATATGGCCTTCATACCGCTATCTTACTATACCACACACACTGCATGCTGCTAGGATACAATCAGAAAATAAAATAAAAAAGATCTCTTCATCTAACAGTTATGGTGCCCTTGAAATCGTAAAGGTTCCATTCTGAGACAAATTAGCAGTTGCAGTCGCTCCGCTGGAACCCCCACTGTGCCAGTCAGCGGCGCTCCCCTCTGATTTAAGATCATGAGCCTTCAGTGTTCAGCCACATCCATATGACAACTCTCTCCATTCATATGTTTTATGGAATCATCACTGTCGCCACCCAGCAAATGAGCACAGCAATATTTAGGACAAATGCCGCTGTCGAATGGCCCTGCGAAACAATGCTTTTGAATATTTCATCACTTCGAAAAAAGCCGTATTAAAGCCAGGGGGGGTGGGTGGGGGGGGGATGGCATTTCCTAAAGCTGTGTGGGTGTCGCAGTGCCGAACCTTACAGGGAGGTACCGGGATTAGCAGTGAAGCGCTGCTGTGGCTGATGGGTTGTTTGTGTTGCAGGGTGCAGTTTCCTCAGCGCAGCGAGGTCTGGCTGCCAGAGAGGCTGTGGAGCGCGCTGGCTGTGGCCTCTGCTGACTGGCTTTCTACACAGCGTCTGTGGTGGCAGAGATAAGCAGCGACACACACACACACACACCCAAACACACTCTTGGCCTATGACGTCATGGGTTGAGTTTGTGTGTCTGCGCGAGCACTGTTCTTTCTTCATCTATTTTTAAAAGCCGTGGGGCAGCGGGGTGAGATTCCAACAGGATCCTGGGGCCAAAAGTTCAGAGAGAGACAGACGGAGAAAGAGAGAGGGATGAGAGAGTGGCAGCTTGTGTGGATAAAAGCGAAGGGGAGGCGAATGAAAGATGTGGGATGACGATGGGAATGGTGTGAGCCGCGGCGATGGACAGCCTCAGATGCGGCGCAATTGTAGTTATTTTCCGTTTACCCCTATCGGATTTTCATAGGCTGGTCACAGAAAACAGATCGCCATACTTATTATTAATCCAAACATCTCCTTTCCTCCCACTGGGTCGACTTGCCATCAAAGTCGTGCGACCCTCCCTCGCGTTCGGAGGCCAGCCTCCCTGCCAGGCAGCTCCAGGTAATGGCCTGTGAAATGACTGGGCTTTTGTTGGTCGGGAGGCTCGCCGGAGGCCCGGGCAGCTTATTTATGGAGCTACTGTGGTCTTTCTCCCGGCCTTGACACCTATAAATACATGGGGAAGGTTAGCCTGCTAAAACAAACAATGATGTGAGCCTGGGCCGTCTGAAATAGAATATGCAATTCTGCAGCTCGGCCTTCTATAAAAAGAGCTGGCGTCTATCTTTAGGTGGGCGGGAGATTAGATTTAGGACTGTGGTGTGAGTGCTGGTTTAGATCTGGTGATGACTTGAAGACGTAATAAGACGGTATTAGAGTTTAGACTTTATTGACCTGAACTATACATGGTATTCACCTTCTACTCTCCGTTTACGGTGGGTTTGAAGGCAACAGTAATTTTCTGTTAGAATGACGCAATGCGGTCAAACCTCTTATATTTCTTTGAATTTTCTAGACAATCAATCAGGCAGAACTCCAAATGTGCTTCTCATTTGTATGATTTATATTTCTAAATATCTATACGGCCCAGAACACATCACAGTAAGGTTGTAGTTGGAAGAGACCAGGTGGCAGTGAAATAGGTGTTGGCAGGCGAGCTCCATGGCTCCATTGAACCTGGACAGGTTTCAACACATATACAGTACAGCAGCACGTGGAAGCTAGCTGTGGTACATATCCATAATGGATATACAAGAGGCTCTTGTTGGGGTCTGGTTTTAGCTGAGCAGAGCTGAGCACACAGCAGACAGGACTGGAGAGCAGCCCAGTCCTGGAGATGGCAAACATGGTTAAACTGATAAAACTGTCATTACCATGTTGGAGGCAGCTGGCGAGGTGCAAGGGTCGAGAGAGGAAGAGTAAGAGAAAAACATGAGCGAGAGAGCACATCCTGTCAGGGTTGCTGGCTTGTAGTCTTATGGTTTATACCAATATCCTGGGCCGATATTGGCCTGACAGATGTTGGTCAGACATGGTTCTGATATTAGAGCTTCCTGAAAGACCAAATATTGTTTTTCTATATCAGATCTTGACCGAAGATATTACCCCAGACTGTAAACTTGAAATGATACATCTGGTTTATTAGGGCTTGATTCTTAATTTTAGCTATCCGTGTTACTCACCAAGTTAGCTGTCAATATCCAACACATTCTCACCCCCATCTCATCAAATACTGCTGCTTGGTTATTCTCTTTTAAGTTTAGGAAAACAGAATAAATAACAATTCTTTGTTTGATGCAATTCTGTAGTCTCTTTTTATGTTGTTTTAAATGTTTGCTGTTTTTTTTTTTAATTACTTATCTTGACCTAACCTTTTTTTTACATCAATCGTCTGAGAAACCGTCAGTTGAAACAGTTTGGAAAAGGACAGGATCTTTCAAAAAATGACTTGCGAAGTGAACCATCTGTGAAGTCAAACTCTTATCGAAGCCACTCGGGCAAAAGAGCTAAAACATCTTTTCCATCTAGAAAAGCTTTCAAAGCTGTTCTTTGCTCTTCTTTCAATGAATAAATGTTCTCCAGATCTGATGCTATCGGAGCATCTGCGCTAACCTCTTTAGAAGCCGATGTATTGTTTAGGACAAACAGTCTGAGTTGTTTCACATACACCTAAGCAACGGCTGTAGCTGCCAGTAGCTCCTCACAGGGCGCTGATTGGTCCGTGCTCTGGCTTGCTGGACACAAACACATTACTTGAAGCCTGACAAGTGATAAGTGATCCTGCTATTCTCGCGTAGTCTCGTGAAATTGCGAGAATCCAGCTGCTGTGCAAGGTAAATCTTGACCAGGATCCTTATACAACACATTTTAAATCTCAATAGGATTATCCCGGAGGAATAAAGATTAAATAAATAACGAAAAATAACAAATGTCGGTTACAATCAAGAGGGCACAATTTCCGTGGGCACATGTAGCAGCTTGTTGCAAGTCCTCATCTTGACTATTTCCATTGTAATGTTCGTCATTGTTGCCCGACCCATCTCAATTAACCAGTTGAAAGTTTGAATCAGTCTCAGGGTTTTAGCCCAACTTGGATAGAAATGACTGACAGATGGATGCCGTTGATGAATCAACTACATGAATTTCATTAGTTTTAATGGAGCATTTTCTTTCCTCATGCTCTGAAGTTGTTTCACAGGGTTTTTCCACTCTGAACAAATGATGAAGGAGCCACTGGAAATACCTAAGTTTTTGCTATCAGCGGTTTACGTCCAAAAATATCAGTTTGGGCCTTTGTAAACCCATAAAGGTCAAACCCTAGCAGAGTTAGCTCTTGTAAAATCAAACATGCTGTTCTGCCGTGTCGAGAGAGGAAAAGGGGAGCAGTGCGAGGGAGGGAGGAGGAGAGTTTGGAAGGTGTTATGTTGCAACGTGGTGCCAGGGGAGCTGTGAGGCTTGGCAAAGAGGTGTGTGTTCACATCCCCAGTCTCACTGCCGCTGCCGGAGAAAGGGGTGGGATGGAGCGCGCGGGGATGGGAGGGTGAGATGAATGGAAAGACAGTAGGCGGGGAGGCTGCCGAGACATACGCCAAGCACAATTTACCCATCTATCACTCTCCAGTGTTATTCAAAAGCTAAATGTGTGCCGTGGTTGCAGGAGGACCTACAGCACCTTGGGTTCATCGTATCATCGGGCGCGTGCATCTCTGAAATGACAACCCCTCAAAACATTTTCATCCCAGGTGTAAAGAAACCACTCTGCTGGGTTTGTACTCTGCAGCTGACCACATATAGCTGCAGGACATGAGCATGTAAGACTTAGCGGAAAGCTAACAGTTGCTTGCACTCGCACCATATTTAGACAGACTTTCACCAACCGTCTTTCCTACTTGTTTTTGCAAAATACATTTTAAAATTAATGCAAATGCTGCAATGATTATGTTCAGTATAAACTTTTGTTCCAGTCCAGGAGGTTCTGTGACCTGTGTGACACACAAATCACAGGTTCACATCCTGAGACCCCGAATAAAGTGATTTTTTTTCTTTATGGTTGCTGGGCAGTTAGCGCTACAGAGTGTTTCAGCGTCTTTCTGCTGAGGGGAACTGCAAAGTCAGCCAATGATTATCTATGAGTTCATAGGTGAGTAGTCAGACTCAGCGGATGTAGACTGTGGGTATAAGTCTGCCATTGGCTACGTATCTCACGCGGCATTCTCCTCCCCTCCCAACTATCTACTTTGCAAGTGCCCCGTCGCTGCATCCTGCTTAGCGCCGCCCAAGACGATTGTGATTGGTTTAAAGACCTACAATTAAGAGTGTTTTTTCCCCAATAGTGCAGTGATGATATGTAGAGCCAGACCTTCCTTTAGCGCTGACATATCGCTGTGAAGTTAGGTCTGGCTATGCAAGACTAACGGTTAAGGGACCCCTTTCACATCACACATACTCAATTTATCCAATCTTCTTTTTAAATGATTGATTTAAGACCCTTTAACCGAGTGCTCTGAATACTTAAATATAACAATAAAGAAATGAAGCGTGCTTTAGTTGACTATGAAGGAACATCGTTTGGAAAACAAATATTTTGCAACTTTGCAGTTCACTATCAATATGTTTCTCTGCAAAAAAAAGTCTATTTGAGCATCATATTCGGCTGTAAAGGTATATTTTTGTTTGGATTAAAACAAGCCTTTTGAGCTTGAAGAGAAATTAGGTTAAATCGACAGATGATGGCAGAAGCTTGTTGTTCGTTTGAATCAGCCATAACAAAACTTGAAAGATGTGAAGTCTGACAAAGTGTGATACTACCAGGCTTATGCTGTCGATTTGCAGTGTGAAATGTTGTCGAATAATGTGTCACCTCCACGGCACCGGCACCGTTGTGAGCAGATTGTGTTGAAATTTTTACACCAGCACAGGTGCACGTAAAAGAAATCAGTTTTTTTGTGTTTTACATTCCTACACTATACAAAGCAATATATATTTAAGAGGGATCTTTTTTTCACCAAATATTTGTGTCAAGAAAAAAGGCAAAATAAAGCTCAGGTCAAGAATGAAACGATCTTAACGGTGCACTTATAGGGGTGCCGCGGTATACCAGTATTGACGATAACCGTGATTTTTAATAAAATATTGATATCATGTTGAGAATAAACTAATGATATGAAACACACAATAATCAAAGTTAAAGTTGAATTTGCCTGATTGTCTACAGTTACAGCGATAACACAATTATTTTTACCACAATAGTCTTGTAGTGAATATGTGATACCGTGCCAGCCCTTTGCACTTGTATACAAAAGCATGCGGCAAACAAACACACACACACACACATGCTGAAGCAGAGAGTGAGCCCGACACCCTGCGGCTCCCATTACTGCAGTGTGAAGTCAGTTGAGGTCATTGGGATGATTTTATGAATACAAACTATCTCAGATGAAGTATTCATAGCAAGAGGCTGCGGCCAGACCGGTGATTAGTCAAAGATCTCTTCGTTGAAACGTTTCATTAGTCTCCCAGCCAATGCGAATAACTAATACTGCTTTTTCAAGCACAAAAGAAATAAAAGCTATTGATCGTGGGCGATCAATCGAAAAAGTTGCCTCGGGGGTCTTAATGTTTGAACTTCCGTGAACATTTGAACATGGCTGTTTTACACTGCCATTCCTCTTGAATGCCCCCCGCCTCCTCTCTCTTGTGTGGTGTGCCTGAGTTGGAAGGGATACAAGGTGAGGGGGTGAGTTTAGGTGAAGCGAGGAGGGGAAAGCAGGGCGATGACACCAGAGTGAAACTGAAGGTGTTGGTGCAGAGGACCGGCGCTCTGTGGTTTGGGATTGCTGCTGATGTTAAGTGTGATCTGTCTGTCACTTTGACTCAGTGTCAACAGTGTTTGCCCCCGATAGATGCCTCACCTGCTGCTGGGATCGGGCCTGTGGTGTGGTGAGAAGGGGGCACAGACAGTTTGGTGTCACACTGTCCATAGCACGCTCTATTGGCGACACTGGCCACGCCCACCGCCACATTCACGACCAAATTGTTGGAATCACTGCGCTGGTGGCCAGTGGCTGTGCATGCACACTACATTCTTCTTTCTCTCAGACTTCTCTCTGCTGCCCGGCCGCCCTTGTGCACATGAAAGGATGTTGTCCAATTTAAATGCTAATTTTCCTCATCGCAGGAGAGTCACTGTTTGGCTAACATAGGCTTGACAATGTAGATTAATATACAGTTCATTTGACAATGCATTATTTGATAGTAAAAATACAATATATTTATATTATTGTTTTCATTAGTGACTAGTCCGGTAAGTATCAGCAGGAAAAATAATAGAAGAATTTCTAATTAAACGTAAAGAAATTAACATAACAAAATGGTAATATTAATAATACTACTAATAATACAATGTATTTGTATAGCACCTTTCGTACAAGAAATGCAGCACAAAGTGATTTACAATAGACGTAAACTCTAAAAATGTGACGTCTTGTGCACAATTAATATTCGGTACCGATGCCAGAAGCAAACGCAAACCCTCCCAGTGTCCCAGGTCTCGATTACATTGAAAATGGTCTCAGAACGTTTCCCCCAGGTTTTATTAACTGCAGGTCTCATCTCTGTTGTGTACAACCAAAAAACTGCCCCGTGTTTAAACCAGAGGAACCAAGGTTTAGATTTAGTTCCTTGCCTCTAAAAAGACACATGGAGTATCGGGGTGGAATTCGCAGTACTGGACATCGCTCACTGGTCAAACACAAACTTTGCAGCTGCTACAACTTAAGCAAGCACTGGGTTCCTCTTGTGTCAACATTAGGTCAAGAGTTTGACATTTCTTGTAATGCTTACTGACATTGAAAACAAAATTATAGTTTGACTTCCCAAATGTGAAAAGAGCAAGATAAAAATACATCGTATAAATTAGAGAGAGGGATATCTTCCTCTGAGGGAACAAAACCATTGCTTTGAACTACGTTGCTAATAGCAAATGGACACCTGTGGAGATACAGCTTCTTTCCATTTTTGCATGTCTAATTTGCATCAATTCGTTACATTCATTAAAATATAACTAAAGCGCACATTTGAGCTGCCCCATCTTTTTAGTAAATATGGTCCTGAGTATTTTAAGCCACTGAAACGCAACACATAACCTGCTGCAAACGGTGCCTTCCTTCCTGATTTACCTTCAGCCACAACCACCTCTGACTTCAGTTCCAATTGCGACAGCAATTTTACACTTATTCAAAAGCACAAATTTAAAGAAGTGAAAAAAATAAACGACTCCTGCCAGTCTCCGAGTTCCATAGAGTGCTCCAGTCCGTCTGAAAAAATGATGCTGATTTGACTGATTTTGGCATCCTGGTCCTCTCCTAATGATGATGTTTTACAAAAAAAAAACTGTGCAAATGTTTTCCCTCGTCTTGGCAACTGTTCTCTTTGGCAAAGGCCGCTACGTTTTTAGAGAGTGTGTGTTCTCGGCCAAATCAACATTTATGATAGACTATCCCAGATGGGATGTTGCAGATGGTCGCATGATCTGGCCTCTACTGGGACAGTTTCAGTCCTACCCAAACAGTGTGCTATACTCATTTGTGAACAATATTAGACTCGCCACGAATGTGCGAGTATCATATTTTCCTCACCCCGTCTGCAATCGATGAAGATAATACAACTGAGTCTTAAAGATAAGAGGGTGTTCTTACTAAAAAAAAATCACATTCGCACCTCTCCTCTCTGCACCATCTTCACGGAACACACTCGTAATTGCACACACACACATGCACGGACAAAATCACTCATATCCGTTCAGACGTTTACTGCAGCTGTTATGTTTGTGGCACAGCCTAACTGCAGCGTTAATCATTTCTGCATGGTGGAGAAACCCGCCCATCCCTCTCTCCCGTCTCACAATTAATCCACATCCTCCACGCTTGGAAGGATTAACACCGCGAGACGACAAATTATTCCCAACCGTCCAGGAACCCATGTAAGTGCCTCTCCGGCTACACACGGATTGATCGATTGCTTTGTTTATCAGTCATAAAACTATTAACTATCAATCTTTTTTACCCCCTTTTCTTCCATCTCTCTCTTCCCAGAGCAGTTTTGTATATGGATGATTATACATTCATTAATGCATGGGTAGTTGTGCGTTTGTCAAATGATCCATGTGCGACTGGGATGCAGCGAACACAGATTACTGCACAGATGCCCATTGAGGAAGCCTTTAATTAACAGCATGGTTTACGTCTCAGGGAGGACCTCTTTGTGTCGTGGGGGGAAAGTGATGGAGTCTTGGAGTGAAGGATGGAGATGGAGACGGAGAGACGGGTGGAGAAGGAGGGAGTGACTCAATTCTCAGGGGAGCTGATTGAACATGACTGCAATACAAGAATAAAAATCAAATGTTGAGACCTTATGTGTGATCTTTAACAGGATCTATTCAGCAGAACTTCAGTGTGACCCTGCTGGGGTTGGACACCATCTTTATTTATTTACTTTTTGGGGACTGCAGCTTTAGATTGAAGCCGCGGCTCTGCTCTGTGGATTGACTCCAAGTTTCAATCTGTTGCATAATGTGTCACCACACTGCAGAAAAAAAGAAACGGTTGTTGTTTTTGTCTGTGTAGTTCAGCACTTTGCATCTTTGAAGGACATGTGCTTGGATTGTTTTTTTGTTTTTTTTCAGTATGGACAAGCTGGCCATCCCGCTGCTGCCGCAACCTCCACTGGCGTTGAATAATACATCCAGACATGCTGTCAGAGATCAGTTGACCCTGAAACTATTGGATTTCACATTAAAAGCCCCTGTACCGCAGATGAGTACAGAGTTCTGCAGACAGTTTTGTTAATCCATGCCCAGACCTTGCCTGAGGGCACACGGTGGTGAGGTAAATGTGGCTTGAGTTATGGTACATATGCCCATCCAATTACTGAACTTCGGTGTTTTGACCGTGTAAATGAAAGATGAGGGGTCCTAAAAAACACACACACACACACACACACACACACACACTCTCAAGTGCTCAGGGGCAGAGTTTTGTGTACTTTTTTAAAAGACGAGACCAAAACAGCACCAATGGTAGCATAGAGCTGGAAGGAGCCTGGGGTTTAAACTTTTTAAAATATATATATATAATAGTTTTTTTCCTTTAACTAAGCATCACCCTACAGTCTGCATGCACCGCTGACTAATCGCTTTCACCGGGTAATTCTTCGTATACCCGCTTGGAAGCTCTCATAACCGCGTCCTCATTGGAGACTGCATTCCTTTGGATAGCTTCAATTATTGACACTAATGCTCAAGTCTTTGCCTCAGCCACAGTGTCATAATCATTGGGTGCAGATAGAAATAAAAGATTCATCAGTGTGGCGTTGTACTGATGAAAAGCGTACTTATTGAAGGTAGCATGCCAAGGTTCTGTTTAGGAAGAGCCAAAGAGAGCCAGACGAGTCTGTCTGTGTGTGTGTGTGTGTGTGTGTGTGTGTGTGTGTTCCAGTAGGGATTAGATAACACGAGTTCATCAGGTTTACCGTTATGTTTCCTCCCTGAGGCGGATGTGCTGGCATTTGTGTCTGTGGATGACTCTCTCCCTCTCTCTCTAACCTCACTTAGCCATCTGACCTCCCTCTCTCTTTCCCATCAGCTTGGCAGCAAAATCACAACAGATAACACGTAATGTAATTTGCACCCCCTCTCCCTCTCTACCTCTTCTCTTCTTTTAAGGGTGTAAATTGAAGTAAAAGTGATCTAGAAGCTCATGTGCCGCCGCTGCAGATGATGATCTATGATTGTTGCTGCCGCCGCCGTCGCTTGTTATAGTTTGTTTCTCGTGCAATTGCCCCGCAATCCTTGTTTGTAGCAGCTCTGTTTTGCACGCTTCGGCTGCCTTCACAGCTTTTGTGTCGTGCCATCAGGAAGAAAAGACAAGAGGAAAGTGATAGAGATAAAAACAAGAAGGTGAGGCGAAGGAGAGCAGAGATGGCGGGTTCGTTGAGAATCACAGAGCGTGGAATAAAAGCTGGAGAGAAAGTTGAACAGGCGTTATGTTCTTCTGGCGGCAGACAAGCTGGTAATTAAAAGTATGGGAAACTCCTGTGAGGGATACGCACAGATCTGAGCACAATTCAGAGGGAGGGATCAACAAATGTTATCGGGCGTATGGAATATTTAGCCCGCTCAGCTGCTTCTGATGCTCATTCAATCGTCTGTTTTTTTGTTTTTTGTTTTATCACTCTCATATTTTATGCTTCCTGATTTGTTTGCAGCTAAAGGTTATTCCTCTTCTTTGACTCCTTGTGTTTATCTGAAAAATATCACACATCTTTCCTCGCCCCTCAGAAGCTCACAGTTAACTCCGAAGCTGTCTCCGCCTTTTACCGCCCTGACTTCTGACTTGTGTGAGGCTAAAGTGTGTCCCAATAAGGGAGTGCTGCGGTGAATAGTGGCAGCTGAAGAGGTGCAGGGCTTAGCCGATCAGTAAGACACAAACTCCTCACACCAGCGAGATTTCAGCCCCAGCTTAAAGGCTTCGGGGGAATGGATTTGGACTAACATCACATGAAATTGCTTCTTCAAAGTCTCCTTATCTAGGCACGGGGAAAATCTCAAAATGGTTTTGCAAGTGGTTTTACTGCTAAAAAACATGCAATCGCGTTTCACACTTTTAAATTACATACTTAGCTATTTTCTTTAGCAGGGCAGAGGGTCAAGTGCTTAAAGATTTGTCCCCTTTCAGACTTTTTCATAAAGGTGCAATATTCGTGTTATCTTACCTTTACAGCCACACGACCGCCCATTTTAAAAAATGCATATTTCTGGCAGATGAATACTGATGAGCGTTGCAGACATACATGAACACACACGCACACGTACACACACATATGGTGGTCTCGTCCCTGTGCGATTGAAATTGTGCAGAAAAACAAACCCTGAAAGGGATGATAGTTCCCATCTGAGAGACTTAAACTTAACTAATCTGATAAGTACAGCGCTGAAACCGGCACTGTAAGCTGACTGTTGTTTGTTCACCTGGAATTTGGGACATCAGCAGTATTTATAGTTAAAGCCATGATTTCTGCGTGCTTGACATTCCCATTCCCCAAAGGATGCCGAACATGCTTGCATATAGAGAAATGGAGTCACACACTCCGTTCAAGTGACGAAATCCAGAAATGAAGTCATGCATCATTATTGCAGCAACACCCACGAGGGAGTTCTTTACTCTGATTACAGGTATGACGGTGATGTGGCTACGTATGTGGTGGAATCATCACAGTTCCTATAATCAAGGTTGTGATTGGCCTCTTGGGTAACTGTGGTGTGGATAACCATCAGAGGTTTGAACCAATCAACAGCAGAAAATAATAATTTTCAAACCCAAACATAGTTGCTCCTGCTGTAATTCATTCACGGTCTGGAAGTAGGGAGATCCCAAGGAGCCATTGGCGACAGAATATTGAACATAGACCAAATGTCAGAAGACCTCCAAGCATGTCTACAGATATGCTTTAATTGTAATCTGTGCATGTGTCTACCACCAAGCTCTCATTTACGCTTCAAGTCTATTTTTTTCGTTGAATGTGAGCTTAATGCCCATAAACAGGCACTAAATAACATATTTGTCCTTATATGACAACTGGTGAGCTGTAGTGATGCATGGGGATCAGGGGGTTTTAATATCCCTGACCCGTTCGTGGTGCTGATCCTGCTGCTGGGAGCAGAAGAGTGAAGCTGTCAGAGCGGTTAACGGTAAGTTTTAATAAAATAGAAGTCTTATGATCTATATATCTTTATCAGCCATAGTGTTTGGCTGCACTGTGTAGAAAAAGAATGGAGTCCATAGTTTCAGGATTAACCTGTTCTGACCTACTTCGTGCTCCGACCAGCTGAAAGAAAGAGACACTCAAAGGATGTGCTTGTTACCGGATACAAAGCACCCCTCTACCCAACATGGGTGTAGCGACGGCCCACATTTCCCATCATGCAATGCTGAGCTGAGTATTGCGTTAAGTTTGCAGTTTTATGTTTCAAAATATAACTGTTGTCTTGAACTGTACTGAATTCATTGATGGTTAATTGTATCACTGACTACGTATCGAGATGCGTATTGAATTGTCTTGAGAGGGAAAGACACAAATATCGTCTAAATTGCAGGGCATCATAATGAGCAACACTTCTTTCTTCTTAATCAACGGACAATCTGAATACATGCTTGCCAGCCGTTTGCATTTTGCTTTTTTTCATATTTGGTTCAGCCATTGTGGCTGTCGCTGCTTATGCACACTTCCAGATAAAGATAATTCACTTGTACTTCTCAGGAAAGACCTCCCAGACAGTGTTACGACAGCAAATGGCCACGCATTAAAGACCCGGAGGTAGATGGAGAATCATTATTGTGAAATAGGAACTGCAGAATGTTGAGCTCACATTTATTAATGAAAATATAATGTGAATACGATACAGCTGTTACAGTCTTGCAGCAGGTCTGTGACACAGTTTCAGTCACCAATGAGTCTGGCTGTGCATGGAGCAGTGGAAGTCATTATAGAGAGAGAGGCTAATCCATGGAGGATCTGGTTACTATCACATCATCCACTCAATGTAGCAGCAGGACTCTCTCTCCCCCCCCTCTCTTTCTCACAGCGGTTATATATGTATCACAGATTCAGAACATGACTCACCACTCCTCCGCTGTCCTCTGCTGTTCACCACTTTTGATCCTAAACTGGTAAGCAAAAATTATTCCGAATAAAACAAAAAGTCATAAAGCGACACAGTAAGAAGCATATTTTTGATGAACACACACTAGCAATCACTTAAACACAACAACAACACACACACACACACACACTCCAGGGTGTAACCCTCCCTGTTGGCCTATAGCGTGTTGAATAACCTGTGTTGCATAACTGAGGTCAGATATAAAAAGAGGCACATCATCCCCTAAGACACACATTTCATGATGTATCTGGGTCACAGAGTACAAGAGAAATAATAACCCACAAGTCATTTCAGATTACATAGCTGAGATCAATAGCCCTCACTGTCTGAGCATGAAAGCTTCATTTTGCCCCGGCCTTCACATGAAAAGGGCTGATTGTTGCTGGTATTGACTGTTTTATGGGATGATGATGATGATGATTCGTCCCACACACAGAGACCTCCCCCCCCCCCACACACACACTCACCAAAATATGTCATGTGGGGATAGAGTCATCAAATGTTGAAAGGAGAACTGAAGATGTGAATAAACAAACACTTCATACAGATAAACATACTGAGCACAACAAAATCACTTAGTTATGTTCAGGAGAAGAGCGTGGTTGACGTTAACTTGATTGAAACGACTCGTGACTTGCAAGTGACCAAACGAGTCGCGTGACTCTCGTGACTTAATGCGTGACGTGACAACATGTCATTGTTTACTTTAGTTTCGCACGGGACAATCAGCGACCTCTTGGACGGAAGTCCTGTTTTTGTTGACACAGGAAGTCCACAAGATGCAAATGTTGCGTATTTGAGTCGCCCGGTGCAACATTCGCGTGACGCCATGTTGCAAAGCCTATCAGTTGTTGAATCATAAATAGAGACGCACCGATGGATCGGCTGCCTAGCAAAACTAGACCGTTTCCAGCTGATCGGCCATGACAGGTGACCGGGCGGGCAGTCTGTTGTTGCCGGTCTCATGTGTACACATACGTGTGCCGCCACTGCCTGATAGTTTCACGTCGGCACACAGCGGCGTCACAGCCACACACGCAACACACCGTTGGTGTGGAAGTTCTTCAGCATGAGTGAAGAAAACAGAAAGTTAGCAAATTGTCTCAAATGCATGTCCAAAATGAGCTGTGGAGGAACAACCTTGATTAAAACTTGATTATGTTGTAATTCGTTCCCATGCATGCTGCTCAGAGTAATCGCAGTGACCGGCTCGTCTGCCGAAACAACCAAAACCATAAAGCCAGAAAACCAACACAATTAGTTAAAAAACACTGAAAAGCTCTGTAGATCTGAGGGGAACTACAAAGGTGGTGATAATTGTCTGTGGGTTCATCATTACAAGCACTTTTTCACTTTGTCAATATCAAAAATATAAATTATATTCCCTTCAAGCATTCATCAAATCTAATTATTTATACATTTGCTTCACTAATGCACATATATTTGTGGATTTATGTTGTTATCTAGCACATATAAGTGGAGGAATAAGGAATATTGTAGAAGTTGCAGCATTTATTTGATGTAATACAGTAGTTTCCCTCTTCCAAACAAGCTTAAAAAACTTGTTGTTCTGTGTTTTCTTTGTACCAGTTCTGTTTTCACCCCTGTCCGTTCATTTCAATGTCCTTTAGTAGATATGAAACCGTTTCCACAGAACGGATCGGACAGTTATAGAACTTGTGCCAAGGAACAAGTGATTCGATTGTAGTAGTTTCTAGTATTGGACAAATATGATTTTTGAAGCCGTGAACATCAAACAAACAGAGACAGAAACTTGCAGTGTTGTTGTACTCAACACTTTTTACTTTACTTTTGAAAAGACAGCAAACATGAAACCATATACTGACACACCGCCCCTGCCACGTCCAAAACTGACACTAGAGGGGTACGTAAAGAGCTTAGGGCCACTAACCAAGCTTCAGTATTTGATAGTTTGGGAAGTGAGAATGTGTTGATGAAAGAGGTGAATGAAGAGGAATCTTCATTAGTTTTCTGTGAGAGCTTTTTGTGGAGATCAATTTGAGGAGTGGCGGTTTGCGTCATCCACATTTTATTGTAAGTGTGTCGAGCAGTGTGAGACTCGCTCTGGCCATGTCTCGGTTCAGGAGTTCTTGACTGCAACACTGGAAACTTGATTCCAATCCCCAAATATATGAGGATTGATGAGAACACAAATTGTAAGAAAAAGGAAAGAGACCTTCGAGTTTAAAAGCTGGTTGGATGTTTGTGTTTTCTGACTTCTGTCTACCTCAAAGTAGAGACCCTCTTCCCCATATTCAGGATAGAGGAACTGCTGGCAGTCCTCATACCCTGTGTTTTCACCTCTCATCTAATGCGTATATGCACATACGCACACACTCAAACACACACACACACACACACACAAACATTCCTGCTTTGATACAAATCCCTATGGTGAGCTTCTATCATCTCTAGCAATAACGAGCTGTCATTGGCCCTCAGTGATGTATCTGTCTGAATGTGTCAGCGAGCAGGCAAGCCGACTGAACGTCGGGCTAAAGCAGTTCTCCACTTCCAAGGCCTGCCAGTCAGCGCTGGGGGCACCTGAGACAGCGGCATGTCGGTGAGGGATCATTTCTGAAGGCTGACACTGGATCAGAGACGGGAAAAAAACAGCCATGTCGACGTTTGACCCCACCCCCACATTCAGTAAAAAAATGAAGTAGGGTAAGGCAGCCGAGTAAGGTGATGAGGTACTGACAGTTAAATGCCAAATAGGTTGTCTCAGGTGGATTTGATGTCTGACCGCCTCCTATTTTAAAGATGAGAGAGAGGCATCTGACTTATTAAAGCTTTAGTGTAGGTATATACATGTATGCATCTACACGGTGAAATGAGTTTAAACTAAGTCAGTGGGCACCTTGGATATTCCCAATCTGAATGTCACCGTGATACAAGATAAATCTAAATAACCCACACAGATAACACTCAGATTCAGCCATCAAAACACCTCCGTGTAATGTATTCCCTCCACATTGCATGAGATATATTATCTAGCCTTCCTTATTATGTCGGTGATAAATGCGGCACACATTAAGTCCACCAAATGCATTTCTCCTATTTCCACAATAAAGGGGGCCTTACTTCCCTCTGACCTTCAGCGGGCTGCAAAGCCAGCACAAAATATGCATTTAGAAGAAGCAGCAGGAGTGGATGTGAGGGTTGCAGGAGATTGCTTTCTTTTGTACGGCGTCATGCAGGAACATGCATCACTGTCCGCCTCCGACAAACAGCCGGTAATATGCAGAAACATTAAGTAGGATCAGCAAATAAATATATGGAGTGGAGCTAGCGCTGTGACAGATGTTGGCTATTTGCATGAAGCTCCTCTGTCATGTCGTTAGCCAACTCTCTCTCAGCCAAGCGGGCAAAATGAATGAGCGGGCTGGATGTTTGGGATGCGTGGAGTTGTGGTGCTCTGTGCGATCGCGGAGACCTGTAAAGTATCCACAGCCTCTGCAGCCAGGTGTTTGTTCATGCGTGAGTGCATCACAATGGGTGGGCATTTTTTATATTGCTGCTGACCTGGCTGCTGTAACTGTAGTTTTTTTCTGGCGTGGAGAGATGTGTGGGTCCGATTCAACCTTTGAACCTGCTATAAAACAGCATGCGTTAACATTTATGTGGTGTATTGTGTTATTCATTTATAATGAACACGGGCACACTTCCATGTAATGTATGTGTGCACACACACACGCTTGCTGTACATGTATGTGCCACACGGTCCGTGGGTTCTCTATTTCTTAGCATCTCTTAGAAAGCACGCAGCATGGTGTATTAAAGATTGATTTAGTCAGTGAAGCAGAGAGTGTGTATTCACATTGTTCTCTGGTCAAGGCCACTGAGTTTCATCTCGCTGTAAACATACACCCTACTGTACGGCTTCAGGGACACTACGGCTGACCTCCACCTAGCTGAACATAAATGAGTAAAGAAAAAATACAACACAGAACAATCCCCTTTATTAACCCCCCCAGGTGCATACAGGCTCTTACAATCAGCCCCAGCATTGTTCATGCCGCTCAGCGTATTGAGTACGTTTCCGGCGTGCCTCACAGTCGGCTCTAATAGCGTGGGTCATCAAGCACTATTCAAGATGGGGGTGAAAAGAAAAAAAATAGACAGAAGTATTGATTTGAAAATGTCTTGTTCTGTTATTTCTAAAGCTTGCATCTGTCTTTTTTCCCTCCTGAGCTGGCGTAGCGCCTTAGGTCATGGTTGAGGAATTTACAGAATATTCTGCGATCGGTGTGTTTTACCTGTGTGTGTGTGTGTGTGTGCGTGTGCGTGTGCGTGTGTGCGCCCTTGCTTGTATCAAATCTTGTCAGCCGCAGAATACATATGAGGAGGCAGGAGAGTCATATATCTGACGAAGTGCAGCCAATAAAGTATAATTCATGACTGTTACAGTGCCCGTGGATGGTAGTCATTACTCTTGTGTTGGTGTGCATGTAGTATATCAGGCCTCAAAACAACAGCCCTCATCACTATATTGATTGCCTGACAGATTCTTTTTTCCTTTTTTTCCTTGAGAGAGCAACAGAGTGCAAGATACAGAGAAAGATAGATGTGGAAAAGCGTCTCTCTCTTTCTCTTACCACTGCTGCAGCACTACTGTTGTGCAGGTGGTCTCATGCCACATGTACTGGTACTCATGCTTTCACTCTGACCCAGGCTAATTTCAATCTTCAGGCCAGTTATCATTGAATACATACTGTATGTCCCACATAGTTGCCTCCATTTAGGCAGTGCCGTGCTCTTTACACACAGTACTCGGCATTGTTTACCGACAGCAAGAGTCTCTCATGCAGGCCCCAGTTGCTTCTCTGTGGATACGCTGCTAATGTGTTGCATGCGAAAGAACATTTTCATGTGATCATCATCCATCTCTCGTCCGCTGCGCAGGCGTCCCCGGAGGAAAAAGAAAAGCGCCGTCTGCGGCGTTTGTCTGTCTCCTTCAGCGTTTCCTCGTCAGACTCACTTCATGTCAAATCGCAGCGTTTGATAGACGTGTAGGAGCCACCTAGTGTGGGCTTATTTAACACGCAGGTTCAACTTCAGGGAACTGCAGACTTTCCAGTTGACACAGTACAAGCTATACTGAAGGGTCAAACCTATTTCCTTACTCAATAGCAGGAGAGTAGATGGGGCCAATTCACTATAGACTATCTACAACTGCTTTTATTGGCACAAAACATGGCACAAATTATCAAAAATCTCTAAAACAAATTTCACTGGCCCAATTAAATAAAGAAGTAGCCCAATTGGCTTGAAAGCTATCCGGACTGTGTGGCTAATTACTATATATTTTTAGTTGCATGGTGTTGGATCAACTTATTTTCAGCTTCAAGGTATTTGCTTCATTTCACGTTCTCACTCTGATCAACGCTGTATATCTATTTTTTTTTTTCTTTCTTCATTTAATCAACCCCCCCCCCCCTCATGGACTGTTCATGGACTTGATGGAACCTCAGATTTTTATACGACGGCTGATATATGGCCGTATTAAAGATGGGTGCTTTCCGTTTGACGAGCGTGGTTTAATCTAAATCAAGATACAGGTCCCTCGAGGCCGGTGCTGTAATCATGTCAAACTGGCGATACCGCTCACCATCACACTCTCTCCATCTCGCTTGATCATCATCTGCATTGCAATTATTGAGCAGATTTAGAGGGTGTCTGGCTCTTAGGAAATCAGAAGGAGAATGGGATTAGGTGTAACGTTATGGTTATGTTGTTAATATCTACGAGCTTGCATCACCTCATCTGGCTGTGGGATATTTAAGATCTGGATTTGTGGCTTTGCGTCTGGTTCAAGGTTAAAACTGTAGATCATTGATTATTTAAGCCAAAGAAAAATAGAAAACTGAGTAGATGTGGATGCATTGAAGATAATTACTCACACAATAAATTAGTTTTAATGTGCGAGCATATATACACGCGTGCATGGAGATATTATAAAGTCTCTATATTACTTAATCAAGCAGTCATGTTAATTGTGTAATAGGCTTGTATATTCCATGCTGTCACATATCATTTACATATTTACGCCTGTGTTAATGAGGAGGGCTAGATTGAAGAGGGGGAGGAGGGGTACGCGATTGGCTCCTCCCTCAATATCACTGATTTATTTGTACTCGTTAAGCTGAATTGCACAGATCTGCTTTCCGATCTGTAATAAGGAAAAGGATTGTATTAAATTTCATGGACACATCATAGCGAACCGTACTGACCTGAATGATATAAGTAGCTTTTGTGCATAGTTTAAATGAATAAATTACCAAGACAGATGGAAAATCTGGCTGAGGTAACATTTATAATATGGCAAAATGGGAGGATGAATGAATTCTTGGAAATTAGGAGTGGATGGAGTGAAGACTCCTTTACGAGGACATCGTTGCCGCGGGGCCGCTTGTAGTAGCGAGCCTGTTCTCTCCGGGCTGTAGCAACGATGCAGAATAATGAAAATAAGTGTGTCCATTAGACCAGTTAATCTTATTTGGCCTGTAACATTGGTCTATGTTTTCATCCCAAACTAAAGGTCCCTTGTTCTCTGCTCTTTTTATATGCGCATGTACTGTAGAAACACACACACACACACAAAGATACACATGCACAATCCCAGCCTTCATGCAGACACAGTGATTTAGCGGTCACACAGACAGTGGCTTCATATCTCTGTTCTCTTGCTCTTCCACTCCTCCTGCCTCCTCCTTCTCCTTCTCCTCCTCCTCCTCCTCCTTCTTTACACAAAACAACACAGGACTCTTCTGAGCCCCGAGGAGAAAGAGCAAAATTTACAAGAGGAACACAGGGGATCAGTGGTGCTGTTGTATACTGGTGAACAGCACCCCTTTGACTGGGAACCAGAGGTCAGGGCATGGCTCCCAAAGCCTGCTGGGTCCTTTGGTGCGTGTGTGTTTGTGTGTGTGTGTGTGTGTGTGTGTGTCTGTGTGTGTGTTTGTGCATGCTTGCGTTTGTGTTCTTTGAATGTGTGTGTTAGCCTCGGGGAGTGAAACCCCGCCTGCTAACAATACGGGAAATTCACAAACTGTTTTTGTGGCAAACTGAAGTCACATGACTGCACAGCCTGCACATAATCTTTTTTATACACACTGTAAACTATAGTATTTGGCTTGTGTTGGTGTGTGGTGTGCTGGCATGGCATGGGGGATGAACAGTTAGCTTGTGTGTGGTGAGTGACATTGACAGATACTCTCACAACAGAGTTTCACTTCATTCCCCACCACTCCATAAGTACCTTATCCTCTTGAACACCAGTAAATAGTAGCAACAGTCAGTTTAATAAGATTATGCCAGTAATTTTCATCAAAGTGCCCCCTGAAGACGGGGTGTTTTTGGTCTTTGTCGGGTTCAACTTTACCACCACACGCAATGTGTCCCCATCAAGGATTTGTTCTTTTTGGGATAACATTTGAGTGGTATTGATGCACTCAAAGACCTCTCCGTCCAATTGTAGGCAGAAATTGCCTACATCCCATCCACTACATACTGACTGTCAGCAGATACAGGGCAAAGATGTACAGTAGGATGCATCTTTTAGCATGAAATGTAAAACACACGATGTAAAAGTAGACTGTGAAATAAAGGACATTAAAACATAGATGTAGGCCCAAATATCTTGAGATGTTCCATCCCCCTATTCCTCCCATCCGCCTCTTCCTCCCACACACAGTGGGAGGAAGAGGCGGATGGATCAAACAAACACAGGACTTTAATCCAGGATACCGGTGTTCATGTCCCAAACTGTTGTTGTTGTTGTTGTTGTTGTTGTTGTTTTTTAAGTTACATTAATCACGTTTGTGAAGTATTTTCCTTACTTATGTTACGTTGTTCATGTTTCACATCATTTTCATACTTATTTGAAGCCCAACCATGATGTTTTTCCTAAACCTAAGCAAGAGTTTTTGTTTGAATTCACAACGTTAAAAGCTATACCATACTATTTAGCATGCCAGAAAAAAATATGTAGTATGTCCCAGTGCATAGTATGTCAAATGCAGTATGCCAAAAATACTTGGATGTTCTACTACATCCGGTCACATTTTGCTGGGTCAAAGCTCAGGGGGTCAAATTTCAAAATGATGGGATTTGAAACGCAGTGCACATTGTTAATGCAACACTGGGCTACCCAGTGCGTTAGTGATGCCAAGGGGTCACACTTCAGTATGTGTCGGAGTTGGAGTGAGAACGTGTTCGATCTAAATTAGAGAAAGAAACTTAAAGGACCAAAAGGATACAAGAGAGTTTTGGATAGTGCAATTTGCATAGGATGGACTATGCAAATGTGTAGGATACAGGATGCAGGACGGGATGTTAAATGTAGTAGGTATGTTAGACATGATACATTTGCAGTTTGTAGGATGTGAGACAAAAAATAATGATTCAGTAAATAGCATGTGACAGAGTAAAGGCTGTAAGATGCAGGACTGGGAAGAGAATGTAGGACTGAAGCTGTGTCTTATACAGCATGCCTATAGAATTGATTGTTTCTGTATATATCTGATGTCAAGATTTGAACAGGGATCTCAACTACCTTATCCAAAACATGATACGAATTGCAGGTATCTTGATTCTTCTGGAACCCTAAGATGAAAACTGACAACTGAGAGGACGTTTCCTTCACTAACACGAATGATGGAAGAGGCTGACTAGTTTTTAATGCATACGATACAGGGTGGAGGAGCAACACCAAAACACCATTTAGAGTCGCAGAGATGGCTTAGAGAAGGGGGGGGACCTCCATAACGGCTCAGTGGTTGAACGGATGGATGGAGTGGAGGAGCTTCGGGGCGTGCAAGTGTTTCATCTCCAGTCTGGTACTCCAAAAGGTGTAAGTAAGTAATGGGTGCGAGCTGCCTTCTAACATCCCCATCATCACTTTAGTCAACACCTGCACCTGAGATTGCACAACATACACACTCCTATCTGCACACACACGCAAACACAACCTGGAAGCACTTTCATGACACAAGAAAGCAAGTGTTAAAGGCAAGAGCCTGCAGGGGTCAGAAGTCACCATAGCTAAGGGGCCCGAAATCATGTCGGACTGCACTTATCCTATTCCAAAGCCCTAACATCACATATCTCAAACAGATGTGCAGCCCTTTTTTATTACTGTTGATGGTATTCAGGAAACTCTCATTGATATATACCCAGTGGCAAGGTGATAGTCCCTGTCCCTCCTTAATTCAGTCCTCCCAGCCATCCAGGCTGCCTGAGTGCTACTAGCAGAGCAGTGATGGATGACGCAAGGCTCATTAGGATAAGACAACAAAATCAATAGACCTAGCGCAGAGGTGTCGGCGCCTAAGACACGCCAGTAAAAACCACACTGATAGTCTATTTGCCAGCAGTGGTGTGTCTGAGTTTTGGTGTGTGTGTGTGTGTGTGTGTGTGTGTGTGTGTGTGTGTGTGTGTGTGTGTGTGTACCTGCGCCTGTGTGTGGCTGTGGATGGGGAGCAGATACGGGCTGAGTGATTGATGCTGATGGATACGGGTAATGGATAAACTCAAATATAAGAGCTCTCAATAGGGGGTTTGTGTGTCCATGTTTGTGCATGAGATGAAACGGAGGAAAAGAGTCACGTTCGGGGGAGAATAAAGACCGGTTTGGAGCCGCTGTTTTCCACACAAAACAATATCCTCACTTTTTAGAAGCGTGATATTAAAAAAGTTAGTGGAGTCATTGTTCCTCTTCTGGATACAGATACGATGCATAAACAGCCCATTGCATCTGCATCAGCTCTTATCTGTGACAGAAACTCTCTTCTCCCCTGTCTGAAACTTCCTTTATGCTCTAAGGTATATCACCTTACTGTAAAAGAATATCCACCAAAACAAATCATTTAGTCAAGGGTTGACTCTGTAATCTGTATCTTCCTAAAATAACTTTGCTTATTTTCTTCATATCTGGATCTTTAGCTTGGATTTCTTCCATCATGCATGTCAGAATTTCTAGCTGTTTCAGCTCAGTTTATTGGTAGGTATCAACGGGATGAAACTGCATTGGAAATGTTGGTAACTCCTTTTTTTTTTACAGGTCTGTAATATCCTGATACTGTTCTAGGAAGCTAGCATGTTATTTGGCACTAATTGTAGGTTAATTGTGACCAATTGGTCGATTTCCAAGTCATCAATTCCATTTAATTTCAAGTGTTACCCAGAAAGAATTTCAGTCAGTGCACAGCAGGTGAAATTGAACAAGCAAAACTGTGACATTTAAACAAATAATCTACAAATGTAAAAAAGTTATTTGGATGTAATCGGAGTTAGTTCTTCGAGGAAAATTCCTCTGCAAATCAGCAACTTGCTGATAAACCAAACACACTGTTTCTCACAAAGATGTCTCTGTTTTTCCTCTAATCAGAACCAAATTGTAAAGTAGTTTTGCAGAACCTTCCTAGGAGATTATGAAGAAATTACAAATAATAGATGACAATAAAGTTTTACGGATTTAAAAATAAAGAAAAAATCCACTAAAAAAAGAAAAGATTTGGACACTGAACACAGGACAAAACAACTTTATGTCCTGGACCATTTTTTTTGCAGTGGGCCTGAAGTGAAAGCGGCTTCTTATCTTCAGGAGGTGGTAAGTTATTGTTGCACACGCTGTCACCGAGATGCGTTAATGCTTATCTGTTGTTCTTGCAGTCAAGGCTGCGCACACATGTGCAGAACTGCACGTGCACACACACACTCACACACCTACTCACACATACACACACACACATACACAGTGAGGAAGGTTGTGGGGATAGATAGTTGTTGACAGTTTGCTGTTTGTGGTCTCGCATGCAGCAGATGTCTTCCTGTGTGAGGCTCTGCTCAGTTTTCTGTTGAACCAGAGCCTTAATGATTTCCCTGTGTGACCTGCAGCGCCACTGCGGCAGACAGCAGACTATAGACGGTTACGACTCCACTTCATTCCGAGGGAAATAGTGAGGATTAATATCAGCCTTTTCTCTCTGCTAATACCCTGTTCCCATCAAGATTATGGACTTGAATGACTTTCTCAGTAGTAATGGAATTCCCAAGTAAAGTTCATTCAATGGATCCCCACTCTACTCCCCCAACAGTCCAGTAATTGAATTGAAATCAATCCTAATTGGATTGCTGTAGGAATGCCACTGAACAGTGTGTCTTCTCCTGGGAAGGGGATAGTGTGTGGGGGTGTGTGTGTGTGTGTGTGTGTGTGTGTGTGTGTGTGTGTGTGTGTG